>NC_084613.1:47665449-48265449 GCF_033978795.1 Nerophis ophidion
TTTTTTTAACGTTGCAAGTGAGAACGGTTATTAAGTGAAACAAAAAGAAATATAAAAATGCATCAATGTAAAGAAATATCAGTAATCGATTTTAAATCGAATCGTCACTCCTGAATCGTAATTGAATCGTGAGGTGCCCAAAGATTCCGTCTTCTAGTAATGAGTAGGGATGTAATGGTATTGTAGATACCGTGGTATTGTAGTTTAAGAGTCTTCTCAATAAAGCAGTGACGGTATCAAACAAAAACGTGGTGTGTACATTTTTCCTGGCGCTTTAGCGTGAAAATAAACTTTATTTCCCCGAAGACTCTGCGCAGCGTAGGACCGACAAAGTGGGGGGCCTGGAACGGGGTAAGCAGGAAGTTGAAGTGTGTTTGTAGTAGATGAGAGGAATTTGGGTTTTTGGGATATTTCCTGAAAAATACATTACAATCAATCCATTAATTTTTTAGTTTTGTTGTTAACAGACGAATACAAACCCTGGCGGAAACATAACCTCTTTGGCAGAGGTAATAAAGTCTGCATTCTGCAAAGCGTTGTGAGCGTTTCCAATGTGACAACCAGCCAGTCACGTTGCACCGCACGGAAGGAAATCACCAAAAAAAACAAACAGTTCACCGTGGGAAAAACTCAAAAGCTACTTGATAACTTCTTAATCCATCCATTCATTTTTAACTGCTTGTCCTTCTCGATGTCACGGCAGAGCTGGAGCCTATCTACCTGCACTCGGGCGGAAGGGAGCACCATGGCCAAATCCATCCCATCCATCCATTTTCTACTGCTTGTTCCTGTCGGGGTCGCTGGGGTGCTGGAGCCTATCCCAGCTTCAACCGGGCGGAAGGCTGGGTACACCCTCGACAAGTCGCCAACTCATAAACCGTCACCCAGAAAAGATATTTGAAGCCAGTGAAGCTAACAATCGTTGAAGCATTCACATTATAAAACGTTACATTGTTAGTTAACTTTTCTAAGAATCAGCATTTTCCAAACTGAAATAAAATAAATATGTCCACTGTGGAGGACACTGCTTATAATAAAGTAAAAGTTGAAAAACAATTATGATAATATTATAGTTTTACACTGGATCTTTACATCACAGGGCGGTGTAGCTCAGTTGGTAGAGTGGCCGTGCAAGCAACTTGAGGGTTGCCGGTACCATCACTGTTAACACGGACCACCAGTACAAGAAAAGACAGAGCAGGCTGTACTTCTTCAGGGGACTGCACTCCTTCAACATTTGTAGAAAACTCCTGTGGATGTACTACCAGTCTGTGGTTGCCAGTGTTCTGTTCTACATGGTAGTGTGCTGGGGGGGCAGTACATCTAAGAAGGACAGCCCCAGACTTGAGAAACTGATCAGGCGGGCCGGTTCTACAATCGGAATGAAACTGGACTCACTGGTGACGGTGGCAGAGAAGAGGAATGTTGACAAACTAGTGAGCACCCTGGATGATGCCAATCACCCTCTGCATAGCGTTATCAGTAGCCAGAGGAGCCTGTTCAGTGCTAGACTGCTTCATCCCAAGTGCAGGACTAATAGACTCAAAAACTCCTTTGTCCCACACGCCATTAGACTGTACAACTCCTCTCTGGGGCAGGGGGTGGGGGGTACAAGGATGACAGGGGATGCAAAACAATAGCAGTGCAATACGTTTTCATAACATGGTCACTACTGCCTACTTTCTCTTGTTGTATTCTTATTTTATTGTTATATTTTAATTCCCATTGTTGCTTTTTATTTTTTATTCTTATTGTAATATTTCTCTATTTTGTTTCCATTTAAACTCCCATTATTTACTTTTTATTTTTAAATTGACCTCAACTCTGTACACTGCAGCTGGAATTTTAATTTTCCTGAAGAAACTCTCCTGAAGGAACCAATAAAGTACTATCTATCTATCTATCGAGCTCCGCTTCCGCCATCTGTCACTGCCGTTGTGTCCTTGGGCAAGACACTTTACCCACCTGCTCCCAGTGCCACCCACACTGGTTTAAATGTAACTTAGATATTGGGTTTCACTATGTAAAGCGTTTTGAGTCACTAGAGAAAAAGCACTATGTAAATAAAATTCACTTCACTTCACTACATTGTCACCTTAAGGACACTTAACTGTAAGATTTTTTTAAATATTCACTTGAAACAGTGGATGTTCCTGCAAAATTCGTTGCACTTAAAAAACATGTTTGTAGTAAAACATATGATTAGAACATTTTAGCAATATGTTTGTGTTCAATTACAGTAAGTATCTTATCCTAAACATTCCCGCCACTTCATTTTACACAGTCATTTTTACGTTGTTATTTCTTTGGGCGGGGGACATATACCCCGATAATATCATGCTGTAATAATATCATACCGTGAGATTTTAATACCGTTACATCCTTATGAGAAATAAAAGTTGATTTTAATTTATAAATCTAAGTTGATTGAGTAATTATTTTAATTAATTGGAATTATTGGTTGCTTGCATTATTATTATACATTATGATCACTGTATAATTTTTATCGATTATTTCTTCAGTTCAAGAGCATGATGTAGATCATGGTATCAAACTCTGGCCCGCGGGCCAAATTTGGCCCGCCATGTAATTTCATTTGGCCCTTGAGGAAATATCAAATTAACATTAGAGCTGGCCCGCCGCTGTTACGCCGCATTCACCACTAATACTCATACTCGTCAACCCTCCCGATTTTACCGGGAGACTCCTAAAGTTCAGTGCCCCTCCCGAATTTGTCTTGATTTCCACCCGGACAATAATATTGGGGGCGGGCCGTAAAAGCACTGCCTTTGGCGTTCTCTACATTTCGGCACGTCCGCTTTTCCTCCATACAAACAGCGTACCGGCCCACTCACATAATATATGGGGCTCATACACACATACACACACAAGTGTATGCAAGGCATACTTGGTCAACAGCCATACAGGTCACACTGAGGGTGGCCATATAAACAACTCTAACGCTGTTACAAATATACGCCACACTGTGAAGCCACAGCAAACAATAATGACAAACACATTTCGGGAGAACATCCGCACCGTAACACAACATAAACACAACATAAACACAACCGAACAAATACCCAGAACCCCTTGCATCACTAACTCTTCCGGGACGCTACAATATACACCCCCGCTACCACCAAATCCCGCCCCAACTCAAACCTGCCGCCGAAAAGAGGCATTCAATTTGTATTTTTACTTTATTTGATATGCCATTGATATTTTTCAATTATTAGTATTTAAAACTTGATTTTGCATGTCACTATAAAGTTATATAAGCATTGCTTGGTCAATATTCAATGCAAAACTTGTTTGGTTCCCTATTAAAGGATTAATTTGTTCAACTTCAGCCCGCGGCTTCGTTCAGTTTTAAATTTTGGCCCACTTTGTATTTGAGTTTGACACCCCTGATGTAGATAGACATAAACTCTGAGTCTGTCTGCAAAAAGCCGAATATCCTTACATCCATTTTCTACCGCTTATTCCCTTTGGGGTCGCAGAGGGCGCTCATTTCAAAGTAAATTATTGCATATAGTTCTAATATGTGGCACCTTGAGACAGGAATATGTGACAGAGTACAATAACATCTCTTCCTCAACTCGTTATTTTTGCAATTTTACGAATTATTATGTATAAAATATTAAAATTGCAAATTGAATCACAATCGCCATTTTATAGAGGAAAATCTTAATTATGTTTTTTCTAAAAATCGTGCAGCCCTACCGCACATACTCTTTCCTTTTCAAACAAGAAGGGCAGTCACTTGTTTTGTTCAAAGTTGACTCTCAACAGGTAAACTAACCTGGAACATGCAAAAGCTGCAACCTTTTTTGTGCCCTGACGAGTCCAAGGTTTTGCTTACTGTCATCAAAGTAGCATCAACCACTAAATTAGTGGGTCTGGTAATTTCTTAACAGCTGAAGCATACCAAGGCTCTGGAAGAATGAGTTAAGGGCTACATCTATCGTCCAAGGGTTTTTTCCTGTCTGGACCACCTGGATGGTGA
The DNA here is from genome assembly GCF_033978795.1 of Nerophis ophidion. Classification (NCBI taxonomy): domain Eukaryota; kingdom Metazoa; phylum Chordata; class Actinopteri; order Syngnathiformes; family Syngnathidae; genus Nerophis; species Nerophis ophidion. Next base: position 47,669,459 of record NC_084613.1, read on the forward strand.
CTTTAATTGTATTGAGGCAACATTTAGGCTTGAAATGATCTTGAGATATTTAAGTCTGCAGTGTCAAGTAGGGTCAAAATGGAGGAGATGAAACTTTTCACTAGTCCCTCATTGGTTTTATCCTTTGTTCTATAGCAGTTGCTAACAAAAAAAAAAGAAAAAAAGAAACGTCACAGGATCCCACTGGGGCGCTCATTAGAGGAGAACAATTGGCTTCGGGCCGGCTAAACATGAGCACCATGGGTGGTGAGAGGAAAAAGAGGAAATTGCAAATGATTTAGTAGAACCAAGGGTGTTAAGTCTGACTTGACATTGCAAAGGATGACTTGGGAAATAAAGCCAATTCTTTATCGAAACAGTTAACCAAAGTTCATTGAACCCAAACTGTTCAATTCAAACACAAACATCACTCATCTCACTGAAACTCACGCCCCCAACTTTCAAACATTGGAATTGTGAAATTGCCCAAAGCAAGGGTCCAACATGCAAAAAAGGGTGTGAGGATGAGCATCAGATGATTTGGAATGTTCTAGACTGTTATTTGCAATAAAAAAAATGGGACTATAACGGATGACTTCAAATTAGAGAACGTCTCTGAGCTTTGAGTTACTCCGTAAACGCTTTATTTTGAAACTGAATAATCTACTAGTTAACTGTTAAAACGCCCCAGTCAAGCTTAAAAATATTTTTAACACACTTAATAACTTTACTTTAAACGAGGCCGGAAATCTTCGTATTAGCCATCGAAGAGAACATGAAGTTAGCACTTTGTGTTAAAATGCAGCCCACTTACCGAAAAAGGACAACTTCTTGGTGTCCGACGACAGTTAAAAGTTTTACTCGGTGATTTCTCGCTGATAATAGTGCTGCCACGCCATTAAATCCTTGATTTCCACATGTTGACGTCTCACCGAGTCGCTCAGCTTGGATGACTTTTTTTCAACTGACCGAACTGTGGCATCTTGGAAGAGGAACGCCGTAAAACCACTGCTGCGTTCAAAGTCCATCGGATTTCCTAAAGTCTTCTATGACATAGCGTATTAGGATTACAAAATTCTTATATTTTTTTTCAATGTGTTAATCATAGGAAAACAATTGATTATAATACTGACAAATACATTAATTACATCATCTGCTTTTATGCATCTGTCTAAAATAGGTAAATATACGAACGGCTTAAATGCAGCAAAGGAACGCCTACTTTCGACGTCAGGGTTGATGTTTTGACGTGTGTTTAACATCTGGATTGCAGTAGGGCAAACATAATGAAAGGAAGATAAACATTTTTGTGCCTATTTTCTCAAAATCCAGATAAATACATGCTACACTAATACAAAACACATCGTTTTCTGCATAATAAACGAAACCAATTGTAACCCTGGCACTTACATTTATGGGGGTCAGGTCAACAGGAAATTTAACAGACAAAAGAAGGCCTCAATGAATCAGTTGGGGTGCATGGTAATTTATGCGAGGCTGATTAAACGTTCACTTTTGCCTCTTTGACTTTCGTCTTCCATAAGGCTGACTTTCTTACAGAGACTTCTCACAATCTGAAAATGCAGCTTTTATTGGTACACACAAAGAGGTTAGATCCTCACTAATAAAATGATCTTCCGAGGTTTTAAAATGCTAAACTAAGACCAAAGAAAATTGTAATCGACAAAACAGCAATACTGAAATGCAAGGTGTTTTTTTTTTTTTTTTACAAGAAAAACAATATCGCCACCTGCTGTGAATATAAAGCAATGCCTAGTGGTGGACTGTAGGGTGTAAATGCATGTCATTTAAACATGTAAGAGTGGCTTTTTAAAGCATGGAATCAAGTGTTTCTGTGTGGAGTTTGCATGTTCTCCCCGTGAATGCGTGGGTTCCCCCCGGGTACTCCGGCTTCCTCCCACCTCCAAAGACATGCACCTGGGGATAGGTTGATTGGCAACACTAAATTGGCCCTAGTGTGTGAATGTGAGTGTGAATGTTGTCTGTCTATCTGTGTTGGCCCTGCGATGAGGTGGCGACTTGTCCAGGTGTACCCCGCCTTTCGCCCGATTGTAGCTGAGATAGGCGCCAGCGCCCCCCGCGACCCCGAAAGGGAATAAGCGGTAGAAAATAGATGGATGGATGAATCAAGTGTTTTAGCATTGCAGAACAATGAAATAAAAATTAAATTGTGGAGGGTTGTGTGTCCAAACTTGCTCTACTGAGGGCTGCCTGCAGAAAAAGTAATACATTTTGTGAATTTAATATGCTAGAAGTTAGGAGCAACCCAATATATGCTAAACTCTCTGAACAAAAAACATATGCATTTAACTTTGTTATAGGTGACAAAGATAATTACAATAACAAATAATATAAGTCCAACAAAGAAACACTGGCACACACATAATCGAGGTAATTCTTTGACAAGTTAGTTTTATTTTGCAATGCATTATCAGTTTATTATGAAAACATATTTTAACACCAAACAACATTCCTTCTACAAGCCATAATAAGAAAAATATTATGGATTACCCCTATGTTTTTCAGAATATCCAATGGAGTAACACACATGTAGAAGATAGCATATCTGACCATCAGAACATGTCTGTAAATTAGTGGGGCATTTACATAAAACAAAAAAAAAATCCAGTTTTAGTCATCTATAGGTTTACTTTGAAGTAACAGACCATATCACGGATCAAAAGTGAATTGGGTAAAATATATGGAGGTAATCTAGTATGTAAAATAACTTGAGGTCCTTGGTAATATAAGTAGAAACCGTAGGACAAAAAGCTTTTAAAATGACATACTGTATTAAAATGATCTTAAGAAAAATTGAATAAACGATAAAAAAAAACAAAACACTACACTGCCTCCTGCATATCCATTCTTTAAAACAAACAAAAAAATGTTACATACACCATTAAAACAGTTCCACTCGGTTGATGAACATGAACATTGCTGTCTCTCTCATAAATCAGAGTTCATTGAGTAAATGACACAGCTCTGGCCGATGGTGTCACTTATCGTACGGACAGGGAATCAAAGATCACGGCTGAAGGATTCAGATGGGCTTGGTTGTACTGTTGTAGACCAGACGTTCCCGGTCTTCTATGGACGTGAGTGGAGCGTTGTTGACGGGCACGCGGTGGTGCTGCGAGGACTTTTTCTTTCCTTTCATGAAGCAGTACAACAGGATGCCCAACAGGATGAGAATAGCTAAACCCAGGACAGCAGCTATTGCAATGACACCTGCACAAATACCAAAATTTATCAGCGTTGAAGAAAATCTGCCTGATGTGTAATAAGACTTTCAGGTACAAGAATAGTTACATACTTGTCTGACTTCCAGCAGCTCTGCGTTCAAACTCCTGCCTTCTGGCAAACACATCCTTTTCTAATAAAAAATAAATAAATACTTTTTTGAGATCAGAAGCACTGGAAACAAGTCAAGGAACATTGTTTCATGGCTGACAAAAAATACACATGAAGTTATGGCCTGACCTGATGCAAATACCTTCATTTGTTGAGTGAAGTAGGAGGAAATCAGGAGAAGTCACGTTAAAACTAAACCAACTAAAATCGCATACAAAGCAGAGGTGAATGTACTGTAACTTACTACCTTACTTGGACTGGTCTAATAGTAAACATATTAATGGGAGAAAGCTGGCCTAATGTAGGATTGTTTGGGCTGTTAATGTGCTACATCTTACTGAGGGTTTGTTGTCATATTTATGGCCACCTCATAAATACATCGTTTCAAAAATATTTTTTAAATTATATTATATATGTAGAAAATGGATGGATGGATATACACACACACACACACACACACACACACACACACACACACACACACACACACACACACAGAATGAACATTTCTTATCACGGTTATTGTGACCAAAATTATCACGGTTATCATTATTATTGCGGTAATCTTAAATCTCCTCAAAATTTAAAAAAAACGACTTGTACTGAAATCCTTTAACTACGTTTTATTTTTTGAAAACACTAACAATCTAAATGTATACACATACTTCAAGTAGAAAGTTGAATGTGCATATGAAAGCAACACAATCAATATAAACAAAGTAACATGGCAGACACAAAATAATACTATAAATAAATATAAATAAATGTGAACATTTCAAAAGATGGCACCTTATGGACATAAGACATAACAGCACTTTTTGTCCATATACTGTAGATAAAAATAGTGTTCATATATTAGGTCTAGTCTTACACATAAGACTGCACAATTATGGGCAAAATAATAAAGATTTTTTTTTTAATCAATATTAAAATAACAATTATTAATCACGGTGGCAGAGGGGTTAGTGCGTCTGCTCAGCTCGGGACATTTCTGTGTGGAGTTCGCATGTTCTCCCCGTGAATGCGTGGGTTCCCTCCGGGTACTCCGGCTTCCTCCCACTTCCAAAGACATGCACCTGGGGATAGGTTGATTGGCAACACTAAATTTGCCCTAGTGTGTGAATGTGAGTGTGAAGGTTGTCTGTCTATCTGTGTTGGCCCTGCGATGAGGTGGCGACTTGTTCAGGGTGTACACCGCCTTCCACCCGATTGTAACTGAGATAGGCGCCAGCGCCCCCCGCGACCGCAAAAGGGAATAAGCGGTATAAAATGGATGGATGGATGGAATTATTAATCATGGTTATTCATTATGTTTGGTAAAACAGTGTTGGGGTGTGAATGCGAAGCCATCATGTAATATGTAATATTGGTCCAGGTTATCAGGGACTGTTGATAGTGATGGACAGGTGTCACGGTGTGACTGCAGCCAGGCACGTAAGAAAACCCTCGTCTCCATAGCAACGTCTCTGTTGCATTCACTCATTTGCCGCTTTTCCACTAACGCAGGGGTAGGCAACCCAGAATGTTGAAAAAGCCATTTTGGACCAAAATAACGAAACGCTGTCAAGCGCCATCCATATAAAACTTGCGGGCCGCACTAACAATCTTTCATATTAAGGTGGGGGCCGCAAAATAAGGTCTCAAGGGCCGCAATTGGCCCGCGTGTCTGAGACCCCTGCTCTAGATAAACGTTATCTATATACTTAAAGATACATATTTGTGTTTTTGTGTCAGCTTTTTTATTACATGATGCCTTAATCTCTATTTTCACATTTTCATAGAGAGAGGTATTCTTTAAGTTATGTACGTACATTTGAATGTACTAATGTGTGCACATATACATGATGTATCAGGACAGATCCATTCAAAGTTTATATAGGTATTAATCATATACCATAGAACATTACCAAAATGTTATGCTACATTCATGGTTATTAAAGTAACTACTTTGTGGAATTAAAAAACACAAGTTATGTAAACAAAAACATGGTGTTTACTTTTTGATATCATGATAAAACACAAAGTATTTTGGCTAATAGAGATAGTCAAATAAACAAGCTTTGTTCTTCTCCAACAACCATGTACTTCAGTCCAACAGTTATTATTTTGCGGCCCCCACCTTAATATGAAAAGATTGTTAGTGCGGCCCGCAAGTTTTATATGGATGGCGCTTGACAACGTTTCGTTATTTTGGTCCAAAATGGCTTTTTCAACATTCTGGGTTGCCTACCCCTGCGTTAGTGGAAAAGCGGCAAATGAGTGAATGCGACAGAGACGTTGCTATGGAGACGAGGGTTTTCTTACGTGCCTGGCTGCAGTCACACCGTGACACCTGTCCATCATCTTAGATGAGCTCGGGCCCAGTGAAGCCGGCCGCGTTTCTGAGTGTTGTTGATAAATGGCTTTCACTTTGCATAGTAGAGTTTTAACTTGCACTTACAGATGTAGCGACAAACTGTAGTTATTTCCAGTGGTTTTCTGAAGTGTTCCTGAGCCCATGTGGTGATATCATGTGGTGATTTACACACCGATGTTGCTTTTTGATGCAGTACCACTTGAGAGATTGAAGGTATGTAATATAATCGGTTACGTGCAGTGATTTCTCCATATTTTTTTAACCTTTTGATAATATTATGGACCGTAGATGGTGAAATCCCTACATTCTTTGCAATAGTTGAGAAATGTTGTTCTTAAACTGTTCAACAATTTACTTACGTATTTGTACACAAAGTAGTGACCCTCGCCCCATCCTTGTTTTTGAATGACTGAGCATTTCATGGAAGCTGCTTTTATACCCAATTGTGGCACCCACCTGTTCCTAATTAGTCTGTTCACCTGTGAAATCCTTTTTTTTTTCTTTGTCATGAAAAAGGGAGGTTTTTGTCATGAAAAAGGGAGGTTTTGTGGTTGGTGCACTAATTGTAAGTGTATATTGTGTTTTTTATGTTGATTTAATAAAAAATAAAAAAATAGAAAATATTATATATATTTTTTTTAAAAATAAAAATTAATACAAAATTATTCTGCGGCCCGGTACCAATCGGGCCACGGCCCGGTGCCAATCGGGCCACGGCCCGGTGCCAATCGGGCCACGGCCCGGTAGTTGGGGACCACTGCTCTACAGCATTGCCTTACAACCGGAAGTGCCTCTAGATCACGTGATTGCAACCCAGCAACTAAAATGGAAAAACTGAAATGTATTATTTTTTATATTGCTATTGTTATCTAAATAGATTGTTATTACTATTATTTTACTTGTTGTTGGTTATTTTTATTCTAATCTCTATCCGTTTTTTTTTTAATTACTTGGGTTGAGTTTTGGTCGGACAATAAATATTCATAAATTTCAAAACAAGAGTAATTGTGTCATTATTGGCGATTACAATATCAATCAAAATAATCGTAATTACTATTTTTGCCATAATTGTCAAGCCCTAACTTTTAGTAAATGTTTCTTTATTAAAAATTACTAGCAGCAAATCTAGCATCTTTTCTGGTGTTATTATAAAATGTAGTCATGTTTAGAACTCTACTTCTGCCCCTCGACAAAAAGCCAGCTACAGAGAGCATGACAACACACTTACTTGGTGATCCAGCTCCAGTTGGACTTTTTCTCCCTAAAAGCCGCCACTGTACTCTTAATATTTGCACATTTTGTAGATCCCTGTTTGCTGGTATATTTGGGATATATATCAAAAATTAGGTCCACATTGCAGACATGCTGACTACACTCCAGACAATGATGTGCGTCTTGTTTAAGTCACAACATCAGTTTATAGCAGCTCTGTTTTCGGTGTTTAGAGTCTTTTTAAGCAGTCGAGTTTCGGTGCATAACTTGTCAATAGTGCTAAATCTATCGATCCATGCTGTCAAAACTTGCTGGTGGTAATGTTTTATGTTTGTGTGGTTTTGTTTTGATGTTTACTTTTCCCATGATCTCAAACACACCGTCTGTGCTTGAAAGCAGCTAGGAGGAGAATGAGGAAGTGTTTTTTTTGTCCGGGGAAGCACACAGACAAAAGTGTCCGGATGTGAGGCAAAACCTGTTGGAATTGGGCTGGCATCAATGTTATAAAATATGCTCGCGTCACACTTTTAACTTTTTCTTTAGGCTACAATGCATTATATCAATTTAATTTGTTTTCACATAATAGAAAAAACCTTATTTTTAACATGAGGCGGCTGTGATTTTACCGTTGCGGTGCGCCACGTTCAATTACATTAAGTTAAATACATTATATATTTATACAGTTCTGAAGTTAGTTTACTGATACAGATTTTAAATATTTGTTTAATGTAATTTTAAATATTTTAAAGGGGAACATTATCACCAGACCTATGTAAGCGTCAATATATACCTTGATGTTGCAGAAAAAAAGACCATATATTTTTTTAACCAATTTCCGAACTCTAAATGGGTGAATTTTGGCGAATTAAACGCTTTTCTGTTTAGCCCTCTTGAAGCGATGACGTCAGTACATGACGTTGTCTAGGTAAGAAAGCCGCCATTTTCATTTTCTCAAACACATTACAAACACTGGGTCTCAGGTCTGTTAGTTTCCGTTTTTTCGACTATTTTCTGGAACCTTGGAGACATCATTCCTCGTCGGTGTGTTGTCGGAGGGTGTAACAACACTAACAGGGAGAGATTCAAGTTGCACCACTGGCCCGAAGATGCGAAAGTAGCACGAAATCTTCCGCCAGACCCCATCGAATGTGCCGGACTATCTGCACATTTTACCGGCGATGCTAAGACAGACATGGTACAGAGATGTATGGATAACCTGCAGATGCATTTGCAACGATGAAGTCAACGAAATCACAAAAGGTGAGTTTTGTTGATGTTGTTGACTTATGGGCTAATCAGACATATTTGGTCGCGGCGTGACTACCAGCTAATCGATGCTAACATGCTATTTAGGCTATAGCTGTATGTACATTTGAAACTATATTACGTTTCCTTCCACCCACATTTAATGCGAAAAAAACACTTACCAGTCTACGGATTTAAGTTGCTCCAGTGTCCAGTGCGAAAGTCCTGATCGGTCTGCACATTTTACCGGCGATGCTAACGCAGCTATTCGGCCGTGCTATGGCTATGAATAGCGTCAATAGCTATTCGCTCAATAGCTTCAGTTTCTTCTTCAATACTTTCATACTCCAACCATCCGTTTCAATACATGCGTAATCTGTTGAATCGCTTAAGCCGCTGAAATCCGAGTCTGAATCCGAGCTAATGTCGCTATATCTTGCTGTGCTATACGCCAGTTTGTTTGTTTACATTGGCAGCACTGTATGACGTCACAGGAAAATGAACAGTGGCTTCGAGAGAGCGAAAATAAGGCACTTTTTTTGAGGGATATTCCGGGACCGGTAAAATTTTGAAAAAAACTACAACAAAAAAAATACAATAAGCCACTGGGAACTGATTTTTATTGTTTTTAACCCTTTTGAAATTGTGATAATGTTCCCCTTTAAATATTTTTGATATCAAAATCACTAAACCAACCAGTTGTTTGTTCATTATTAATTATTCCAACTGTGTGCGGTCTCAGAGCAATCTCTGATCAAGTTTACACCACTGTTTTTACATGTAAATCGGCGATCAAAATGCTTCTAGTCTGCATATTTGTTTTCATACAAAATTGAAGAGGGAAGTTTGTCAAACATGTAAAATCATAGTACAATCTGCAATAAAGCCATATTTTCCTAGGTAATCGCCAATATGTGGATGCACGTGCACACACACAGACAGGAGTACAGAAATACACACATTACAATGCTTTTTTATCACCACACAACAGAGCATTGATTATTATGTAACAATAATCATTTGTATGATAATAAAAAATGTAGGATTTAAAATATCAGAAACAAAAGTTATAACAAACTAAACAACACATTACTTTAACTACCACAACTACTTCAACTTTTATAACCCCCAAGATCAGACAATGACAACACTGCAATTTGAAGTATGAACGATAAAAGATTAAATATTAAGAGTATGTGAATGTTCAACTACGACCATGTTTACTTTCATTACGACCTCCAAGTTTTTTAATCAAGCAGAAAAATCAGGAGGCTAAAATGCATCAAACATGGGGAAATGTGGAGAAAATGTTTTGTATAATCACCCATCATGCATTTTATTGGATTTTAATGAGTGTAACCTTTAAATTATGTATTGGGCTTGGATATCCCCCTGAATGCAACTGGGATAGGCTCCAGCCCCCCACCCCGCAATCCCAAAAGGGACGAGCGGTAGAAAATGGATGGATGGGCTTGGATCGGTTTTATAACGTCCAAAAAGTTGAATAAGCAGGTGTGTTATGTATAACCGTGTGTTGACTTTCTTTGTTTCGAGTTAATTTGTACAGTGAGTGGGAAAACTTGCTTAGATTGGGTCATAAAAGTTGATGCTCTGTGCAATTACAATGACAACTCATGGTCATAAATCATAAATCTTTCTAAAACGACTGCGATCGGGTGGCAAACTTGCAGCGATCAGATCCCCAGAATGTATAGAAACAGACCAAGACACGCCGCGGGCAATTTACCATGAATTGATTAACGTGACTTAAACAAGTTGAAAAACTTATTCGGGTGTTACCATTTAGTGGTCAATTGTACGGAATATGTACTGTACTGTGCAATCTACTAATAAAAAGTATCAATTCTTTCAGTTCAACTTGTGACATCTCACGGGCCGCACTGAAGATGCAGACGGGCTGCAGTTTGGATACCCCTGCCCTACAGGACCTAGGTTCTGTCAAAAGTTTCTTACCTAAGGGGAGTTGTTCCTTGTGCTTGGTCATGTAGGGTTCAGTTAGTTCCCTTTAATGCATGAGGTTAGAGGTTCTAGTGCCTTGACATGCTGTAAGTTCTGTTTTGATTTGGCGCCATATAAATACAATTGAATTGAAAAGGACTGGAATTCCAACATGGCGGCGCCCAGACGGGCTGCAACATCGCGGAGCTTCTGCTAAAGATGGAACATTTGGCAGAAATACCGGACAATTCTGCAAACTTCATGGCTGGCTCACATCGTGGTCACTCCGTGATCACGTACGACCGCCAGACACTTCTGGATGTGGACATATCGGGCCGTTTCTGACTGATAGACGCGTGCTTGCTAGACCTGCTAACTAGCACGGGAATAGTTCGGCGGCTACATCCAGCGGCCTGTGAAGCAGCGGAGTATAGTAGCAGCGGGGGCCGTCTACGGAGCAGACGCCAGCGGTGTGATCGGAAACGCGGATGTCGAGCGGGGCTAAAAACAAAGCAGAAGGCTAATCCCCACAGAACACCACTTCCCTCCATCCTGAAGCCGGATTTAAATGGAAGATGCGAGACTACTGGTCTGGGTAAGGAGTCAGCTGAATTAGAACAAGTTTTTTCTGCTTTGAGTGTTTCAGAGTTGGACATGTGTTTTACTGAGGTGGCTAACTATGATGCGTGCAGTTTATCAAAGCAACAAACAAACAATCGGAACATGTGTTCTACTGAGGTGGCTAACCATGATGCGTGCAGTTTATCAAAGCAACAATCAAACAATCGGAAAATTCCCGTTGTATCAATTCCTAGATATGGTCGTAATTATACTAAATGCACTGGGCATAATAAACACAACATTATTAATATTGCTACTACGGATAATTTGATCAAAAATTCCCTAAAACAGCCCACTACCTATAATATAGGTTTTTTTAAACATAAGATCATTGTCTCCCAAAACGTTATTAGTTAATGATATCATCAGAGACAACAATCTTAACGTCATCGGTCTCAGCGAAACCTGGCTTAAACCAAACGACTTTTTTGCGCTAAATGAGGCATGTCCTCCTAACTTTACACATGCGCATATTGCCCGTCATCTTAAAAGGAGTGGGGGGGTCGCACTAATATACAACGAAAACTTTAACTTTAGTCCTAACATAAATAATAAATATAAATCGTTTGAGGTGCTTACTATGAGGTCTGTCACACCACTGCCTCTACACCTGGCTGTTATCTACCGCCCCCCAGGGCCCTATTCGGACTTTATCAATGAATTCTCAGAGTTCGTTGCTGATCTAGTGACACACGCCGATAATATAATCATAATGGGGGACTTTAATATCCATATGAATACCCCATCGGACCCACCGTGCGTAGCGCTCCAGACTATAATTGATAGCTGTGGTCTCACACAAATAATAAATGAACCCACGCATCGCAACGGTAATACGATAGACCTAGTGCTTGTCAGGGGTATCACCGTTTCCAAAGTTACGATACTCCCGTATACTAAAGTATTGTCCGATCATTACCTTATAAAATTCGAGGTTCAGACGCATGTTCGTCAAACTAATAATAATAATAACTGCTATAGCAGCCGCAACATTAATACGGCCACAACGACAACTCTTGCTGACCTACTGCCCTCGGTAATGGCACCGTTCCCAAAATATGTGGGCTCTATTGATAACCTCACTAACAACTTTAACGACGCCCTGCGCGAAACCATTGATAACATAGCACCGCTAAAGTTAAAAAAGGCTCCAAAAAAGCGTACCCCGTGGTTTACAGAAGAAACTAGAGCTCAGAAATTATTATGTAGAAAGCTGGAACGCAAATGGCGCACGACTAAACTTGAGGTGCACCATCAAGCATGGAGTGATGGTTTAATAACTTATAAACGCATGCTTACCTTAGCTAAAGCTAAATATTACTCAAATCTCATCCACCGTAATAAAAACGATCCTAAATTTTTGTTTAGTACGGTAGCATCGCTAACCCAACAAGGGACCCCTTCCATTAGCTCCACCCACTCAGCTGATGACTTTATGCAATTCTTTAGTAAGAAAATTGAAGTCATTAGAAAGGAGATTAAAGACAATGCGTCCCAGCTACAACGGGGTTCTATTAACACTGATACGATTGTATGTACGGCGGATACTGCCCTCCAAAATAGTTTCTCTCGTTTTGAGGAAATAACATTAGAGGAATTGTTACAACGTGTAAATGGAATAAAACAAACAACATGTTTACTTGACCCTCTTCCTGGGAAACTGATCAAGGAGGTCTTTGTATTATTAGGTCCATCAGTGCTGAATATTATAAACTTATCACTTTCCTCGGGCACTGTTCCCCTAGCATTCAAAAAAGCGGTTATTCATCCTCTTCTTAAAAGATCTAACCTCGATCCTGCCCTCATGGTAAACTACCGACCGGTGTCTTACCTTCCCTTTATTTCAAAAATCCTCGAAAAAATTGTTGCGGAGCAGTTAAATAAACACTTAGCGTCTAACAATCTATGTGAAACCTTTCAATCCGGTTTCAGGGCAAATCACTCCACGGAGACAGCCCTCGCAAAAATGACTAATGATCTATTGCTAACGATGGATTCTGATGCGTCATCTATGTTGCTGCTCCTCGATCTTAGCGCTGCTTTCGATACTGTCGATCATAATATCTTATTAGAACGTATGAAAACACGAATTGGTATGTCAGACTTAGCCCTGTCTTGGTTTAACTCTTATCTTACTGATAGGATGCAGTGTGTCTCCCATAACAATGTGACCTCGGACTACGTTAAGGTAACGTGTGGAGTTCCCCAGGGTTCGGTCCTTGGCCCTGCACTCTTCAGCATCTACATGCTGCCGCTAGGTGACATCATACGCAAATACGGTGTTAGCTTTCACTGTTATGCTGATAACACCCAACTCTACATGCCCCTAAAGCTGACCAACACGCCGGATTGTAGTCAGCTGGAGGCGTGTCTTAATGAAATTAAACAATGGATGTCCGCTAACTTTTTGCAACTCCACGCCAAAAAAACGGAAATGCTTATTATCGGTCCTGCTAGACACCGACCTCTATTTAATAATACAACTCTAACATTTGACAACCAAACAATTAAACAAGGCGACACGGTAAAGAATCTGGGTATTATCTTCGAACCAACTCTCTCCTTTGAGTCACACATTAAAAGCGTTACTAAAACGGCCTTCTTTCATCTCCGTAATATCGCTAAAATTCGCTCCATTCTGTCCACTAAAGTCACTGAGATCATTATCCATGCGTTTGTTACGTCTCGCCTCGACTACTGTAACGTATTATTTTCGGGTCTCCCCATTGATTGACTGATAAAATGTAAATGTTACATGGATGTGATTGAAAAGATCCCCAAGTAATAATGTCAGTGAGAACCTACCTGTCACCCCTCTGCAGACCTTTACACAGTGCTCCTTGGAGTCAAAACGGTTTTCATTTCCCTTGCAACCACCGTAGTTAAAGCGGTAACAGTCCTGCCGTAGGGGGTTGTAGTACCACCTAGTTTGACTGTCTCTGCAGCTGCCTGTGTGGGGAGGCTCAGTGCAGCGCACTGTTGACATCAAGAAATTAAGATTAAATTATAAAGAGAATATTGTAATAATAAAAGGAAAGAAGAAGAAAAAAAGGAAATTTACCTTTTTGCTCATCCAATGGTATCTTCAGCAAAAACTGAAATGTGTTGTCCACTGATAAGACACAGTTACCGTAATATTACTTCATCAGAGAATGCATTTTACAGAAACATTGAGTGAGCATCAATTTAAAAAATATTCTTACAGTCTTCACATTTCTGTTCATCTGAGTTGTCGCTACATTGAGGGATTGAGTCACACTCCAAGCCTGGCTCCAAACAGCAGCCGTTTGCACAGGTGAACTGCTCCGGGGTGCAGGCAACGCCACACTTTTCTGCCATGAAACACAAAAAACAAGGGATAAGATAAGATTAAAACATATTACTGAATTATTTAAAAGATTCTTTATTACCAATGCTGTACTGCTAAACCAAAAACAGTGAGACAGGCCAATGAATACATACCGCGCCGCTCTGGAACTGGTAACCCTCTACCAGTACCCCTTTTTTCTGAGGATAAAACAAATTAACAACAAATTAATTACATATCAATTCAAGCGTAGATCTATTGAATCTACAGAACAGTACACACAACGTATTGTCAAGATGCAACTTAGTGATGGGATTTTGTTCCTGCTAAACCAGACACTTTCTTGTGGTGCTTTATGATAAATGCATCCAGACATCCTCTTTGCATTTGTCATTGTTTCATTCCTGCATGATCGGTCAAGTCATTATTTCCAATCTTTTTAGTTTAGTGTTGGGTGGTCTGCATGTGAATCCTTATTATTATGTTATCACAGATTGGTTGTCGCAGGAGTGCTGGAGTCCATCCCAGCTGCATTCAGGCGGAAAACGGGATGCAAGCGGTAGAAAATGGATGGATGAATTGGTTGTGATGTCACTCAGTGTCGTTACTGTCGCAACCCAATTTGCAGTGGATGTTGTACGGCATCACGACTTGGACAGACTCAATTGAACGAGTGAGTCTGCTAAACAACATTTAAAAAATTGCCAAAGTTTTGGGGACTCCATCTATATCCCTCATTTATCACTGTTAATTGGTTCTAGACATGACCGCGAAAAATTTGCCAAGTAGGAATCATTAAGTTTAAAAAAAATATTTTCATAGCTAAAGCATAAAAAAAATGTTTACTACCTTCTAAATACATTTTTCAATATCATGAGAGCCATTTAGACATTAAATAACACCCTTTAGTCACATTTACACTCTTTGAATCCAAAATAGTTAAACTGCCAATGGCTAGGCCAATCAGTAGCCACAATATTGAAAAGTAAGATCTGATTGGTTTGGTCTCATTTATTGGCCAAAATACTGTAGGTTTTTTGTTTTTTTTTAGTTCTTTTAACAATTTTAATGCTTGTAAATGCATAATTTAGGGCAACACTGTTGTAGAATATGCTTTAAAAAATGCTTAAAAGCCACAATAATGAAAGTGCAATATTTGAAGTGCGATGTGGCGAGGGATGACTGTAGTCAAATGTATACTTTACTGCAGAACGACAATGAGCGGGTTTTTTACATTTTGTATCCAGCATCTTTGTAATACATGCAAACAATACGCAAGCAGGATCATTTGAAATGTAAACTCTGTTACTTGAAAATGTAAATTCACATTTAATAAAAAAAAAAAAAAATCATCCCAACAATCCTCACATTGCAGCAATGAAACAGAGACGGACATACCTGTGCCATAGCAGGCATTGGTGCACTCGTCCTTTGACAAATAGTTATTCAGGTTCTCTCTGCAGCCCCCAAACAAAAATTCCTCACACTTTTCCGAAGCTGCATTGTAGTGCCATCGAGGGAAAGCACCACGACATGGTCCAATCTTCTTTGGAGCCATGCAATGATCTAAAGGAAGTATGGATAAAGTTAGTAAAAAAAATAGTTTGGAACAATTTAGAATTTTATAAAACATCAAAACGATAGAATGAAAAGTATATTATTTTTCTTTTTCTTACATGTACAATTTTTTCTGCTATGTAACTTCTCAAATAATGTATTCTGGAAATTTCAGATTAGATGTACACCATTTAACAAATTGTATGAATTATTGAGCAGTAACAAAGGTTATTGTCTCACACTTGAGACCATACCTAAACAATAGATATTACCATCATTCATACTGTATTTTTTGTCCACCTTTAAGAGTAGACAGATGTTAAAAGTAATGATGTGTTTCGAGACATGTCAAAACAGGATGTGTTTAACAATGAAGGTCATACAGGGTTTTGTGGTTTGTCTGTCTCCGACAAGACATACTGTGATGATCTAACAAAGAAGTGGTTTAACTATATGCCTTACACACAGGTGCAGTATTCTGTTGTGTCTGGTTTCTCCACATGCATGGGCCATATTGTAGTTTAGTAAAAAAAAAAAAATGTAATAGGAACAAAGACTGCATTGGATAAAAATCACATCCAGTTAACATTGCAAGCAAAAATCTAAACAATATGTGTAAATCAAGGACAAAACACATCAACAAGTCAACAGTTGTCTCACAATTACCCCACATTTTTACAAAAACTAGGTTCTAGATGCATAAATCCAGATTTGTAATCTAAATGTATTGCTAATTCTGTACATGATAATCTACTGTAATGTTCCTACAAAAGGAACAACAAACACATTAAATGAGCTGTAAGTAAACGAGAGTAAAATCCTCAAAAAGTGTTTTATGAATTGCCAGGTCCGGATTTGGAAAATGTGAGGACAACCACAAAACCAGAAATGATAATTGCAACATAGGAAAATAATACATATTTCTGCCCTTACGGCTCAGTAACAGAGCTATGTCAATAACAATGAAAGAAGAAGAATACGCACAAAAAAAGTAGTGTTCATTTCAAACAAGTTGCCTAGCAGGCACTAATTTCCCTCAGCACGTTATTAAAGTGATCCCTTTTTTTTTTTTAATTAACAGTTTCTCCCATAAATTCATTTATTGGTAACGGCGGTATAGGTGGCAGTATGCATTGCAACTCTGCTTGCTAATACACCACACACAAACCCAGTCTGCTAGACTTGGCGACCGTCACTTTGTTTAGAGAGAATTAAAAAAAATAAAAATGGAAAAATGTATTTGTTTTACTAAATTACATGAAGATGTGACACTGTAGATTTCAGTCCTGTGGTAAACACCCGTTTTTACGTTTTACGATAACGAGCACCTAACTTTTTTTTACACATTAATGACAGCACTAGTTTAATTTTGAATAGCCTCTTTTCCCCCTTTAATCTTAAGGTTCTTTGTCGATGGCTATGGTCAAAAGACTGATGCGAGTATTGTAAATAGTAACATTACTAATTCACTGATTAATGATAATGTGTGTTTCATTGAGAAACATTACATTTACACAATTTAACACCCGAAAAGAAGTAGAAAGAAGCAGAGATTATTTTTAGACCGGCTCCTTCTTCACGTATTTGTTTAAAACTTCTATCCATCCTTCCATTTTTACCGCTTGTCCCTTTCGGGGTCGCGGGGGGTGCATGCATTCGGGCGGAAGACGGTGTACACCCTGGACAACTCGCCATCTCATCACAGGACCAACACAGATAGACAGGCAACTTACCATTTTCAATTAGGCGCAGAAGCGACTAGAAAATGAAGCAGCACATTTAAGCAATGATGAAAAGAAGATACACATTAAATTGAAATTATATAACTTGGACAACCTTAATCTAAATTTTTAAGACATTTTAGGCCATATGGCATTAGAAGCCTCTGATACGGTGTTTCACGTGTTTCAGCTAGTTCTGTCGAGTCTTTACTCTACATATTGAACAATTGAGAATTACTCTTGGCACACAGCCGAAGACGTCCGTGTGCAACATAACCAAATAAAATTGTTTCTAATGTTACACAACAGAGAAACAGCCAAACAAAAGTCCAGTCCACCAAGTAAATGCTGAACAATTTTATTACACTATTTCATAAAACTACTGTGGTAGTTTGTAGTACATGGTATTGTATTCCATCCATTTCCTACCGC
Organism: Nerophis ophidion; assembly: GCF_033978795.1. Lineage (NCBI taxonomy): Eukaryota > Metazoa > Chordata > Actinopteri > Syngnathiformes > Syngnathidae > Nerophis > Nerophis ophidion. The sequence goes on from NC_084613.1 coordinate 47,687,223, forward strand.
TTATTCCCTTTTGGGGTCGCGGGGGGCGCTGGCGCCTATCTCAGCTACAATTGGGCGGAAGGCGGGGTACACCCTGGACAAGTCGCCACCTCATCGCAGGGCCAACACAGATAGACAGACAACATTCAAACTCACATTCACACACTAGGGCCAATTTAGTATTGTTTTTGAAAAATATTCATTTTTAAAAGGCATGTTACGTGCTAAAATGTTGGCGTTTTGGTAGGGGCCAAACATGGATTAAATTGATGTAAATGTGTTTTAATGAGCAGAGCAGATACGAGTGTTTAGAGTGACACGCTTGGTCGTGGAGAAAATTGAACTAGCTTGTAAGTTGAGGTGCCACTGCACATGGCTACCGTTTTTCCTGTATTCAATGTTAGATAGGATTATTTATTAATTATTATTCCGATGCTCTGTATCCATTGATAGTATGGTTGCAACTTTATTTAATTGTTTTTCAAATGTGAACAGTACTGTGTCATCAGCATACATTATTGTTTCTACCTCACTGCAAACTGCAGGGAGATCATCAATGTGTGCACAAAATAAAAAGGGTCCGAGGATTGAGCCTGCTGGTATAAGCACATTACTGCACCCTACACATATAGGACAATTTATTTTTAATTCCATGCCTTGAGAGAAGCTAACCAGATAACAATGCACCCATTTGACTGTTTTGGATGAAAGTTTAAAACAAGTTGTTGAAGAAAACAGAGTGATTAAAAATTGCAGTCACAATAGATGACTTTAAGGCTGATGAAAATGTACACTAATCAATCAATGAATACGAGGAGTCACACAATTATTTTTATACTTAAATCCATTCACATGAGACAGATGGAACACTGACTGTTCTGTATGGACTTCTCGATTACTGATCAAAGATGGGTGAAAAGTTCAAAATACTAATTGCTAATTCATCAACTGAGTGAATAGAAAGAATATGCATTAAAAATGTTGCCACCTCAAGGCTGTCATCCGTGAGATGTTTTGTTTGTTTGAGTTTACGGAGGTATACTCTCCAAAGGTCCACTTTTATGTCATTCTTTGCCTGAAAACTATCTATATGATTCCATATTACTTTACTTTTACCCTAAGCTTTATGTGTTGCGTCCATTAAGTAATATGCTGTTGCCTTCTAGAGCTGTGTTGTCACTTTGTTTCTTTAGCCTCTATATATTTATATTTTTATTTACGGTATCCGCTCCAATTCCTCAGAGAACCAAGGTAACGACAATCTTTGTTTAGCTTGAAATATTAATTTTTTGAAAATGTGTTTTAATTAAGTAGTCAGCAGAATATTGTATGAGTCTCCTCACAAACACATTCACAATTGTTTTTCCAACTTAAACCATCCCAATTCATCACATTTAGTTAGTTTTCAAGATGCTTTGAAATTTAAATCCCTCTTTGGGATGAATGTGTCTGTTTTGTCACCTACAACAGTCACTTGAATGAAACCTCACTGTTCTTAGTTTCACCTTTGTTTCTACATACACATACAGTATTACACATTCCAAACAAGCTGTTAATGGATAATTCAACTGCAGTGCTGAGTTCATTTATTGTCCTACAAAGTGCACTCAAGTCGCAAGCTTATTTAATACTTGAATAAAAAAAGTAACACCAATTGATAAACATTAAAGCCTGCCAAATACTTGTTATTGATATGGAGCGGGAGGGTGATTAGAGTGTTCTCGTTTACGCAACTTATCGGCTGAAACCAGACTGACAGGTTTCGTTGAGTCGGGGGTGGGGGAGTGGGAGAACACCTACTAGTCACTTCTGTTTTTCCAGAGAAGTCTCAAAAAAAACATGTAGATTTGCATGAGCCTGTATGTAGCATTCCAAAACAATGAAGATTTGTTTTAAAGTGTAATTGTAATTGATATCTTCTTATGGTTCTAGAATAAATTTAGCATGTCTTGACAGGTTTCAGAACAGGAAAAGAGCCTAAAAAGGAGTTTGGAACCATTCAAGGTGGCTTGTAAATAGGGAAATGCTGAGCAGAGCAAACAGACACGTGAACACATACAAAAAAATGTAGGTATGTAAAAAGCCCTGAGGAAATTAAATGGAGCGTAAGGGCACTGTCTCAACATGAAACATAAACAGGCCTCTCTGAAGAGGTCCAGGGACACATCAACAAACAGCTTTTTAGTAAAAAGGTTAAGTTAAAGTTAAAGTACCAATGATTGTCTCACGCACACACTAGGTGTGGCAAAATTAATCTCTGCATTTGACCTATCACCCTTGATCCCCCCCAGGGAGGTGAGGGGAGAAGTGGGCAGCAACGGTGGTCGCGCCCGGGGATAATTTTTGGTGATTACCAAAGTCCAGTCATGTTGGTTCACCGGAGTACATTTTTTTATATAGTCAAAAAAATATTTTCACATAGCTTTGTAGTGGAAGGCTTGATGAGGCTGTGGATTGTTGAGTCACTCCTTTGAATCATAAAGGCATAGTTGTACTGGGAGATATTCTAGGTACGCAAGTGTAACGGAGGCCAGCCAGTAGCGGCTGGGTCAGTGTGTAGTTTGGTAAACCTCACTACCTAACATCTTAGGTGCTTACTGGACATCGATTTGACAGGTCTGACTTTTAGCTACCAACTTTCATTCAGCAGACCCATGGGTTTTTAGCCCCAGGCAGAACAGAAACAGAGGTTAGACCAGGCATGATAGATATGGTGATGATATAATCACTAAAACATCTATTCTAGTAGTGCCCATGTCTTCAATATTTTGAGCATGGGAAAAAACAAACTCATGACCTGAATCCAAACACTTACGTTCAGACTGCTCGGATGTAAGAACCAGAACGGTGACATTGGTTGAGTCGGACTGACCAATGGTGTCCGTGACAGTCAACTGGAATTTGTAAATCCCAGATGTCAGATTAGACACGATGATCTGGTCGATAAAGTTGGTTTTCTATGTGAAAAAACAAGGCTTTGTTAGTATCAGGATGTATAGTATATGAGTGTCAGATAATTCAACATGTATATTGACTCATATATAAGATAATACTAAATATAAGAGGACTTTTTTTCAACTTTAAAAAGAAAAAAACTATTTTTTCAATATCAGTGAATTATAGGGATGTAACGATATCAAAATCTAACATTAGGATATTTTCACGATATTAAAACATCCATCCATTTCTACCGCGTGTCCCTTTTGGGGTCGTGGCCGGTGCTGAAGCCTATATGGTATGGTATTATAGTATGGTCCAAAACAAAAAATGCCATAGTGTGTAGAATGAAGGAGCAAGTACGTTAAGAATAAACCCAGGTACTGTAATTAAACAATAACAATGCTCAAATATTCCAATTATATTTATTAATGGGTATTTTCAACTGCAGGTAATGGTGTAGGAACATCCAGGGTTTTAAGCACTGTATTTTTTTTTTTACCTTCAAGCGCACTTAAATTATTTTATTTTTCTCAAAAATGTAAAGTGCGCCTTATAACCCGGTGTGCCGAATGTACGTATTAATTATGGTCGTGCTTCCGGCCTTGAAGCAATTTTGATGATAATAAGTGTGACCAGTTGGGATGTTACGGTTTCAACTTTTACTTTCTGACAAGCAGTGTCTTCAACAGTGAAAATGTTTATATCAGTCTGGAATATGTTGTTTCTCAGAAAAATTAACTAACGATTTAACTTTTAATAATGTAAATACCTCACAAACTGATGTTTGGCTTCGCTGGCTTCAAATATCTTTTTTGGATGATGAGAAGGCGACATGTCTTGGGTATAAACTGCCTTGGGATAATCTCCAGCCCCCGCGCGACATCCAGAGACAAGCGGTGGAACAAGGATGATGGATGGATGGATGGATGGATGGATGGATGGATGGATGGATGATTTATCAAGTAGTTTTTCAGTTTCCTCAAATTGAAAATTTTGGGGGTGATTACCTCTGTGCACCCGTCATCACCCTCTGGCTCTGGGTCGCTTTCGAGACAAAAGAAGCACACTTCGCCAACGAGGTTATGTTTTTACCAGGGTTGTTAGAGACATACCTTCAAGTGTTATGGATAGATTTTGATGATATTTTTTAAGTAATGTCCAAAAAAATAAAAACCCATAAGCACACTTCACTTCTTGCTTAAGGCATTCCACGCCCCCACTTTGGGCCTCGCACTGCGCAGAGTACTCTGGGAGATATACTGTATTTTCAGACCTGGCCGAGAATTAAAAAACAAAAAAAATACACACCAAGTTTTGGTTTGATACCATCTGGTATTATTGTGAAGACTTTGAAACCGAAATACTGCGGTATCTAAAAAACCGTTACACCCCTAATGACCAGTAAATGCCAGATATACATAAGAGATACGCGTGGGCTGCAGTTTGACTGACGCTTGTTCAATAAATTACGCTCGTTGGCAGTACCCATAAGCAAACAGGACCTTAAGTTTGAGGTTTCATTGAGAATTTTGAATATTACGCATGGAGATCAAAAATCTGTCAAAATGTTTTAGTATGCCTTTGGTAAGCTACGATGCCAAACCACTTGATGGAACGCGGAGCATTACGACTACCGTAGTCAGACATACTGTGATTCCACATACGGGTATTATTACAGTGTAAGTATAAAAACTTCTAATTGGCACCCATTGGGGACATTATGTGGCATTTTGTTTCGCAATATCGTGCAATCACAGCTTTTCTTACATATTGGTAATTGCTGATGTGTATTTGGAATCTACATAAGTCCTGAAAATGTGCGCGCACCCGCCATTGTAGTCCACGCCGTGGTTAATAGTCTCCTTTCTCTCTATCCTCTTGTTGTGGGGCATTCATCCTTCACTGTTGCCATTTCTAATCTAAAGTAGCGCATAGTACTAACATATCTGTCAGTAGCCTCGTTATGGAAGCGCTGAAAACTACAGGTACAATAAGGATGTTCAGGAAAAGATGCTGTCTAAGTGGAGCCACGTAAACATGACCGCCCACAAAATGGCACATCCCAAAGAGACGATCAGAAAGCAGCTTTAAGATGGTCTGTAAAACAATGTTTACAACATTTTGACTAAAAGAACCAGCATTACATGTTATGTACATCACAAGGAAATGTTTTAGATGAAAACCAAAAACATACGTTTGAGCCTTGTTTTGTATGAAAAAAAACCTGACCCACTCATCAGCAGTGCGCCTTATAATCCGGTGGGCCCTACGGTAACAAGCAATACATTGTTTTTACTTTCAGTTGAGTGTCTTTAAACTGTCAATGTAAAACATCAAGTGTAACAACTGGAAAACAATAATGTTCAGTTCAGTGTCTTTCAACCTTAATTTGTTTTGTCTCCTGCAATTTTAATTAAAATGGTCATGTTTTGAATCCTTGGCCTGCTAACCAATAAAAACTGGTTATCTGACAGTGCTTTGTGCACTGCAGCCGATAAAATATAAACACCACTTGCATTGTATTACCGCACATTATCTGAAAAAATTTTTAGGGTGACAGCATAAAATGGCTGAAGGGAATTTTCCAGTACTAGGCTTTTGAACTTAGGGCATGTTCACACGAACACGAAGAGTTTCAAAAACGCATATTCAGGGTTAAAAGATTTAAATCGACACAAGTGTAGTTTCAAAACTGTCTATTCTACACACAAACACATACAACTGCTGCCATGCAAATTTTGTCCAATCAGAAGCCTGGAAAAGCAGCCACAACTAATTTAGGTGGCATTATACCTGTATTATGTTTATTCGGCTATACTAGACATTCAATAAGGTGTACATTATCTTTAAAACCGGCCTGCACTTAGACGGAGCCTTGGGAACTTAATACATCATTTTTTAGTGTTTAAAGCATGCATGCACACCTGTGCTGCTAAAACCCAAAACTATAACATGTCTAATCAGCAACATGGTGATATATATTACATGTGCATTGAAGTGTACATTATTTCTAAAATCAGTACGCACTAACGAGCCAAGGAACTCTTAGCATTTTTAAGTGCTTAAAGTTGCTGCAAAACTCTTGTGGCATTTAATGATCAATATAGAGTTAAATGTGCAATTAAGTGTACATTTAACATTAACAAGGAGGAAGTATACATCTTTTTTTTTGTTTATCGCGAGGGCACGCTAAGTGCACATGCACGGTGGCTACTGCTCCATCTTCAAAAATGGAACAAACACACATAAATTAACTTCATGATCTGTTGCTTGTAAAAGTTGTACAATTAGGTGAAGGTCCAACAGAAATCGTATCTAAAACAGCTGACTGTTATTGTCACTGGTGGGACTGTCGCAAAGCCAATTTTGATGAGTCTTTTTGTGTCAATGTAAATTGAAAATAGAAGCATGTTTATGTCCAAACGTACATTAAGTTCCTTTACAGTGTGATTGAAGTCAGCAAAGCAGTGTTGTTGAGGTTTGGAAATGATAGCGAACAACCATGACGTCATCAGAGGAGTACAAGACTCCGTTTGTGCCGTGTCCGCTGAGCGAAGAGTTTTGGAACCCATGCACTTTGACCAGCTTTTGCAAAAGTGTTGAGTTTTTAGGGACAAAAGTATGCATTTGCGTGAGGACAAGAGGCCAAAACGCTTATTGTCCAAATGCGTTTGCATTTAGTAAGTATCTGTCTTCGTGTAGACGTGGCCTTATTTCAAAATGTGTGGACGACGATGAGGCTACGACACGCAGTCAAGGACAATGTAGGCAAACAAGGGCATTATATACGTAAACCCAAATATTTGTGAAAGTAGATTATTCCATATTGTTTTAATGTGTGGCAACTTGAGAAAAAAATATGCTAATGGAAGTCTAACAGTAACATGACATCCTTCACAAATCGTTTTAGCAGTTTAATGCATTTAAATTATTAAAATCTAAAAATCGCAAATCACAATTTGACAGAAAAATCGAAAAAACTACAATGGCCAAGTTGTCATTTGATATCGTCACACGTCAGGACATTATTGTGAGAATTTTGACACTATACCGCTGTATTTACAGTACTGTTACATCCCTAGTAAATTAATAAGTGGTGGATTAAAATACTAAATTAATCACATTTCTTAGCTGCTAGAAAAGTTGTTTGATGATGCTACATTGATTCAACATCTTAAAATTTGCATCACAAGTCCTCTGATTGTCAACTTGCCTAACCTTGGAAGGCTGCATTAATTAGCAATTAGGGGAGAGAGAGTTGCTTCTAACACATTTTGCCTCCATAAATCTCTAGATCACAACTAGTTTTTGAGAGATTTTAAAGAGAATCAAATAATGTCTTATGCTTTGAACAATTCAGGCTTTACATGGACGCACCTCAATTATGGCGTAAGGATACTCAGTGAGCATTTTCCAGTGAAATGAGGCAATCTTCTTGTCATCTGTGCTCTCCAAGCCGTTCAGGGTCACGCTGTCCTGAGGTTGGACCACTCGGTCTTGGCCTCCGTTGGCCACAGGTGGACGATCGGTTTCCTCTGGAGGGAGACATCATGGTAACAGTTAATGTGACACAAACACTACAACTGCAGTTAGAGACAAATCCTATTACAAGCACATAATACACACCACAAGCCAAGTGACGTTGTGGTAGATGAGAAACTCAACACGACACCAGGGCCCATAGGGGTTTGGCGTGTGTGAACAAGCCTAAGTTAAGGTTTCTGCCCAAGTTATGTGGACTCACATATCCTTAGCGCAAACAAGCAAGTGAAACACAATGGAAAGGGTTGAGGTGAAAATAAACAATACTAAATTGAGGTGCTTAATGATAGGGGTTGTCATGAAAATGGAAGGTTTTTTGGGTTTGTGCACTAATTTTAAGTGTTTCTTGTGTTAAATTCTTCTGTTGGGGACCACTGGTCTACGTAACATATGATGGTGTTTTTTTGTCAACATTTTGCATAGATTATGTTTTACAGACCGTTTTCAAGACACTTTCTGATCATTTCTTTAGGCTGCGTCGTTTTGTGGGTGATTTTATTTACGTGCCTCCACCTCGACTGCGTCTTCTCCCTGTCAGCCATGTTGTAGTTTATAGAGCTTCCAAATGGTGTCTACTGACCGATATATATTAGAATTATATGTTACTTTGTATTAGAAATGGTAACAGCAGAGGATGCATGTGCGAGCCAGTCTGCCACACAACAATAGAATAAAGAAAAATAAGGAACATATTAACAACAGTGATGGACTACAATGGCGGACTTGTGCAAAGATCTCCTGGTATATCTCTACTATATGTGGGGATACACGCCGACATTACCCATCATTCATTTTTCTACCGCTTGTCCCTTACAAATGGTAAAAATTTCCAAAAGGCTCATTTTGAGGAAGTATGAAGGGAGACCATTTTTAATGCAAATTTATCCACCAGGCCTTCCCTGTTTCAATTTCAAATTTTTGGGACTCATGCAGATTCTACATAAACAAAAAAAGTTACAAATAGGTACGAAAAGTTGGTTTTGCATGATATGTCCCCTTTAAATTAAAATCATTGTAAAACCAAGATTGATAATCGCACTTTCAAAAACTCATAGACAGGCTAGCGCCTAGGTGTCAAAGTCAAGGCCAGATCCGGCCTGCGAATAAATTAACTATTAACCCCGGGATAATATTTGATTAGTATTACAATCGGCCCACAAGCCACAGACGGCTGTTGCTGTTTTGAACGCACCGATAATCCATTCCCCACAATGCAACGGTAGGTCGCGAACTCGCTGCAGCGCCGCAAGTGGGCCGTGGCTTCATTATTCATCAGCATTCAGGGCAACGTCAACTTTCAGCAACCTCTCTCCCCAATAATGGCTAAATGGAAGGTGGTCGGTGAGAACAGGGAGTTTCAAGCCAGGTGGGAGGCAGAGTACATGTTCACATAAGTAAAAGGCAAACATGTGTGTCTTCTGTGTGGAGAAAGTATGGCTGTAATGAAAGAATATAATCTGAGATGGCACTATGAAACGTCTAAGAAAGACAAAGACAAAGACAAAGACAAAGACAAAGACAAGAATATGGACAAGGAACAAAGGCTACAGAAGGTGGAAGAATTAAAAAACGAGGTCTTAAGTCCCGGAAGGCTCTGTTCACAAAAGCCACATCAAAAAGCTATAGTGTTGTTTTGATAAGTGACACCATGTTTAATTATAATTGTAATATTTGAATGATGATAAATGAATGTGTTGTGGCAGAATGCGGCTTTCACCAATGCGGCAGTTTGTGGAAACAATTGGTTGCTTTTCCAAACATTTTTAATAAACTTTCAACGAGGGCTGGTCGATATATCGATATACTCGATATATTCCGGGTTTGTCTCTGTGCGATATAGATATTCAAGTATACGTTTCCACGCAGTTGCTTTTCGCTGCTGGCACTACACTACAGGCTCTCCCCACTCATTGTTGCCTCTCCTTCTCACAGACAGCAAGCGCACCTTCTTACACACGTCACATACTGTCACGTCATACGTCACATACGTATACGCCATCGCGGAGCCGAGAGGAAGCAGCATGGGTAAGGTTAGCTATGTTGCGAGTGGTAATACGAGAGAAAGAAGATGCCAATCTGGTAACAAATGAAGGAAGGATTCATTCCCAAGAAAAACAGCAGGGGGTCCATCGTCTAGCGGTGGTTTGGCTTTAAGTGGGAATATGTGGAACAGACAACCGTAACAGACAACATTAGCACTACGGCTAATGTGTCGCATCATTTAAAAAGTCACCTGCTAGAGAATGAAAGGTGCTTACTCCGCATGTCAACATCTCTGTTCGGTGCCACACCAACAAAATACCGAGGCAACCACTTTCACACCGTATGAAAAAAATTGTGAACAACAAAAGGAGATAACGTCCGCAGTAACCCACCACATAGCGATTTGATTTCTTATTATGCAGCTCATTTTTATTTGACAGTTTTTGAAATATTTTGTGTGACATCATGCACAAAAGTGCACTTTATTTGTTTTAAACAACTGTAGTGGCGTTCTGTACAAAAAGTACACTTTAATTTGGTGTTGTTTTGATATGTTATCTTAGTGACATCATGCACAAAAGTGCACTAATAGCTTGTTTTGAAATGTCTCTGACAATCTTGCACTTTCTGTTTTGAAATTACATGAATGTTTGTGCCACTGCTAAATAACTGTTTAATAAATACAGTTTTGGTCAATTGACTTAGTTGTGATTTCCCTCTCTGCATGAACGTTTAAAATGAGCATATATTAATGCAGTATGAACAAGAATGTTTTAATGTAGACATAGAATCATCACACTGCTGAGATTACAGTATATGCATCAAGTGTTCATTCAAAGCTGAAGAAAAATATCGATATATATATCGTGTATCATGATATGGCCTAAAAATATTGAGATATTAAAAAAAGGCCATATCGCCCAGCCCTACTTTCAACGTTAGAATGCTAAACAGGAAGTCCTTAAAGCTTAATGGCTTTGTCAAAACACTGAGACAAAGTCTTAGTTTATTGTGTTCTTCGTGTTGTTTTTGAAACTGCACCAATTTTTTCCGCAGAGTTTTCAACTCACGTCAAGTGTTTAGCCAAGAGGATTATTCGTAGTATGTACATTTTCAGAATGTACTTACTATTTTTGGACAAAGTGAGACAAAGAAAAGTCGTCATTATTTTAAAGGCATTATGCCATGATTTTACCAGTCCGGCCCGCATGGGAATAGATTGTTCCTCACGTGGCCCTTGAGCTAAAATTATCTAAACACCCCTGGGCTAGCGCTAGCTCACTAACTAGCTGAGATAAACGTATTGAATCACTCAAATTAAAATACAGCGGAACCTCAACTTACAAACCCCTCATGTATGAACTCAAATTTACAAACCACAAACCGAATAAAAATATGCTTTGGTCTGTTTTTAAGCCTTTTTCCAAACATTTTGAAGTTGTGCTAGCTTACAGTTGTATGACTCCAAAAAAAGCAATGTGTGGCTTAAAACTTTTAGGAAATATTCACTGCGTTGTCAATACTGCCTTCCACCAAGTGTACTAGACACAATTGTTTTGGAGACTACATTTCCAGAAAGCTAAGGACCGGTGGGCCTAATTTCTCCCTTTACTATAGTATATTCAGGAGAACTAGTGTTCTCTAGAGTAGACATTTGATTTTGCTAGCGTTACAGGTGTATTCTGATAGATGTATCAGACAATATGGACACAACCCCACAATGACAATGTTTAAAAGGACTAAAAACCCACAAAAATCACATGTACATAGGTATTCACAGCATTTGCTCAATATTTTATTGATGCACCTTTGACAGATATCACAGCCTCAAGTCTTTATGAATACAATGCCACAAGCATCAGGTTAGATGGGAAGTGTTGGTTTTCATCCAGGATGTCTCTGTTCATTGCTGCATTCATCGTTCCCTCTATCTTGACTAGTGTCCCAGTTCCTGCTGCTTAAAAATACCTCCACAGCATGATGCTGTCACCACCATGCTTCAGTTCAATCTTTGTCTCATCAGACTATCAAATATTGAAGTCTAAGGTGCATTTTGGCAAACTTTTTACCAAGAAATGGCTTCCGTCTGGCCACCACACCAAACAGGCCAGAGATGGTTGTCATTTTGAAAGGTTCTCTGCTCTCCACAGAGGAATACTGTAGCTCTGACAGAGAGACTTTGGTCTACTCCCTGACTAGACTAAGATGAATGCAGCATTGTACAGAGAAATCCTGGGTGAAAACCAATGCTTTCCATCTAACCTGATGGAGCTTGAGAGGTGCTGCAAAGAGGAATAGGTGAAACTGCTCAAAGATAAGTGTGCCTAGCTTATGGCATCATATTCAAAAAGACTTGAGGCTGTAATTGCTGACGAAGGTGCATCAACAAAGCATTGAGCAAAGGCTCTGAATACTTATGTACATATATTTTTTTATTTTTAAATACCGTTGCAAAATTTACAAAAAATAAATTTCACATAGTCATAATGGTGTATCGTCTGTAGAATTTTGAGGACAAAAATGAATGTATTTTGGAATAAAGCTGTAACATAACAAAATGTGGAAAAAGTAAAGCGATGTTAATACTTTCCAGATGCCCTGTAAATTACGTCAGGAAAAACAATTGTAACTGCCAAAAACGAGAGGACTTATGTCTACACTAAGCCGAATAACCCCATAAACGATAATTATTTAGCCTAAGCCCCATTTCAGCCACACTAAACCAGTGTTTAAGGTTCCCCTCCTCAGACCAATTTTTACACGGGTAAGTGCGCCGTGTATTTCTTGAATCTTTGACACTCAGCTTTGTATGGACTCAATGATCCTTTTCAAACTGAGTTCGGAGAGGAAGCGAGGCCAGAAAGAACACGCCACAGCCAGCTTCATAATAAAGCGGTTTCGTAACTCGGACCTAACCACTGGAAATATGGAGGAGAGTCACCCAGACATGCTCGTGTTTCTCATTCTTCTACACGTACAGACACCAGTGCAAATTACACATGAATACCTTAAGAGAAAGCGATTGCAGCTATTTGGGACACACCACTTCTCAGACGGCAAGATAACTTTCCAATGTCCAGGTCAGCTGTGATTCCACTAACCGAAAAACTTTGTCTATTTGTCAAAGGAGAATCTATGAGAATGTGAGCTACCGTGGATGTGATGAAAAATGTAGTGTGTGCTTTGTATTACCTTGCAGCCGAAGGAAGACTATGGAAATCGGCGAATGCTTTTGGACTGGCAAAGCAGTTATTGTCCGCCATGTATGTCGCGGACTCAACGTCTAGGTCTAGAGTATAAAAAGTCACCAAAAACGAATGGACAATGAAGGTGAAGGTAAAAGAGTGAGGACTGTCCTGACCAGATATCTAGATCCCAATATTGATTGTTGTCAAATGTTATTTGTCACTTCGTGTACTTTCGTGTCCGATAAAGATTTTATTATTTATGATGGCTCAGGTGTGATTCACTACAATAGGGCCCCACAGCACACTGGATTCCAGTTAATTGAAACACCACAAAACTTGATATTGTTCAGAATAGGTCAATTTAAGAATTTGCACACAAAGCAACATTAGAGGTGACTTATTAGGTCGCGTTGCGCCACCTGACGAAGAGTGCGAGGGGGTCAAAAACGACAATTGTGTGCGTTTGTGGACAAGGAAAAGGTTAGGTGGGATTTAACCTGGATAACCTTAGCAGGCTTAGTGTAAAAGGGGCCTTAAAGGGGTGCCTTAAGGAAAGCCTCAGTTGTGTAAATCACAAGTTTGGACCCCAGTGTTTTGTTTGTGAGCAAGGTTGAAATTTCAATGTAACAATCTGCCAATGTGTTTACAGTGGTCTAAGTTCCTCTACACCAGTGTTTTTCAACCTTTTTTGAGCCGAGGCACATTTTTTGCGATGAAAAAATGCGGAGGCACACCACCAGTAGAAATCATTAAAAAACTTGGTTGACGGTGAAATGTCGTTGTCACAATTGTTGGATATGACTTTAAAGCATAACCAAGCATGCATCAATATAGCTCTTGTCTCAAAGTAGGTGTACTGTCACCACCTGTCACATCACACCCTGACTTATTTGGACTTTTTTGCTGTTTTCCTGTGTGTACTGTTTTACTTCATGTCTTGCGCTCTTTTTATGGTATTTTCCTGTAGCAGTTTCATGTCTTCCCTTGAGCAATATTTCCCGCATTTACTTAGTTTTTAATCCTTCTTCGTGGGGATATTGTCGATTGTCATGTCATGTTTGGATGTACATTGTGGACGCCATCTTTGCTCCACAGTAGGTCTTTGCTGTCGTCCAGCATTCTGTTTTTCTTTACTTAGTAGCCAGTTCAGTTTTAGTTTCGTTCTGCATAGCCTTCCTTAAGCTCCAATTCCTTTTCATAGGGGCACTTACATTTTGTTTATTTTTGGTTTAAGCATTAAACACCTTTTTACCTGCACACTGCCTCCCGCTGTTTCTGACATCTACAAAGCAATTAGGTACTGATATGAAAGAGTATTACACGGTTACTCTGCCGAGCTCAAGACAGCAACGACCAACCACTCAACAACAACACATCATTTGCAGACTATAATTACGGGTTTGTAAAAAATATTTTTTACCCCAAATAGGTGAAATTACATAATCTCGCACGGCACACTGGTGTGCCGCGGCACAGTGGTTGAAAAACACTGCTCTACATATCAAGAGCACTTTTGTGTTTTTAGGAATTTGCTGCAAATTTTTTTGTCTGCCGAGTTTTGAACCACACTTTGGGTCTGGTATGGTGTCAATCCCACGCTTCCAGTTAAAAGGCCCCGATGAAGACGAATGTAAAATCAATCAAATAAGGAGCACTGGCTTCATATTGCCTATGGTCATGAGCTTTGGGTTATGACCGGAAGGACAAGATGACGGGTACAAGCGGCCAAAATTAGTTTCCTCCTCCGGGTGGCGAGGCTCTCTCTCTTAGAGATGGGGTGAGAAGCTCTACCATCCGGTAGGAGCTCAACGTATCACCGCTCCACATCGAGGGGAGCCAGATGAGGTGGCTCGGGCATCTGGTCAGGATGCCACCTGAACGCCTCTCGAAAGAGTTGTTTAGGGCATGTTCAACCAGTAGGAGGCCACGGGTAAGACTGAGGACACGTTGGGAAGACTATGTCTCCCGGCTGGCATGGGAACGCCTCGGGATCCCCCAGGAAGAGCTGGGCAAAGTGGCTGGGGAGAGGGAAGTCTGGCTTTCCCTGCTTAGGCTGCTGCCCCCGTGACCCGACCTCAGATAAGCGGAAGAAGATGGATGCATGCGCTTCATATTGATGTTGAATGATATATGTCAGGGACAAGCAGTAGAAAATGGATGGATGATATATGTCACTCATATAATGCCATATTTCAGTTCTTCACAGAAAGACAATAGCTTAAAAAGGTGCAATAACAAAGTATATTTATAAGATGAACACAGCATAGTTCTTACTTGGTGGGACATCAAACTCCAGGTAGCTTTCATAGACGGACTCCTGGATGAAGTTGAAGTAGCCCTTCTTCCTGACGAAGCGACATGCATATTTCTTCTTGTAGAGGCAGTCGAAGAGAAAGCAGGAGTTGATGGAGCCCTCCTCAGCATCTCCTTGCATTAAGGCCACATTGCACTTGGGCTCCTTGCAGCAGGCCACGACACAGTCCTTCGCGCGGGCCAGTTTGGGGGACGAAATGAAAGTGGCCCCGTCGTTTACAGACTCATCTAAATCCAGAACAAAATCTTCCCGACCTTTTTTGAATTTCTCCAAACACTTCTCACCGATCTCCTGGCTGGAAACGCACCCCAAAAATCCGACTAGCAGCAGCAGCAACCACGGCGGTAGTGGAGCCATAATTAAATGGCCACTAAAAGTCCTTTTGAAAGATTTAAAATCAAATCGACGCCTGTAAGAAAAGATAGGGTCAATAATTAGCTAGAAGAAAATGTCTTCCGGAGAGTCCAGTCCGCGTAGGTGAACACAGATTTGGTTTTACGTTCTCATTTATAAAACAAAAAGGGAAACAAAATGAATCGTCCTAATTGTTCCGACCTTGAAGAGTGAAGGACTCAGTAGAGAAGTTTGATCGCGAGAAAGAGTGTGACGACAACAGCAATGACCCACTCGCTCACCTGCGGAAGACAGGAAGTCAACATTTGCCACTCCCTTCCTTCTTCTCTTCTTACGTGCCTTTCCCCTTCTTCGCTTTCTTTCTTTTAATGGCGGCTACCTGCCTGTCTCTAACAACAACTTGTCGTCCCACAGTCACTCAATAACACTCAATGCTAAGGACGTATTTACATTCACCATTGTTTTTGAATTGGCCGAATAAACATTGTATTTTTCCAACAAAACGGGATAAAATACTGTACATTTTAAGGGGCCGGATCCGATTCGGTGAACTGTTTTTACCCCGTAAATGGGTCATAAAATTGACTTTAAAATGACGTAAGCAGAAACCGATTGCATAATGAAACATCCATCCATCCATTTCTACCGCTTATTCCCTTTGGGGCCGAGGGGGGCGCTGGTGCCTATCTCAGCTACAATCGGGCGGAGGGCGGGGTACATCCTGGACAAGTCGCTACCTCACCACAGGGCGCATAATGAAACAACCATTTTTAAAAATATGGATTTCAAATACACGGAACACTTGAAAAATGTGATTTGTTGCTTCAAAAACTAGATTTCAACATTAAAAAGAATAATTTCAATTTTATAACCTTATATTGCGTATTTCAACAAGTATGTACTCTAAATATATTTCAATTTAAAACAAAAAAGTAGATTTGAAATTAACACTTTAATCCTGTTACACCACTGGGGTGTCCAAAGAGCAGTCTTGGGGCATTTGCAGCCGGCAGCAAGTTTTTCTATTGGCCGACGACAAAAAAAAAACAACAACAAAAAGACAAAATAAACATATGCCGGATTAATACATTACACACAAAAACAAAATTCAAAAAATGGACCCGGCCCAAATCCCCTGAAAAATGGGAGCTGAAAAAGAAAATGGCTTACTATATATGGTCTTTTTGCAAGATATGGTAAGTTTTCAAGTTTTGGTTGGCAGAATCCATCCATACATCCATTTTCTACTGCTTGTCATTTTCGGGGTCGCGGGAGTGCTGGAGCCGATCCCAGAATAATACAAATATTAGTAAGCCGAATAATAATATAATTAGTAAATAATAATGATAAACATTTATCAAATATTTCAAGGGGGTTAAATTCGATATTACACTATAATTTCCTTTGTTACACATAACACAAAGCGAAGACAGTGATTCTCATACAAACCCTGTTTCCATATGAGTTGAGAAATTGTGTTAGATGTAAATATAAACGGAATACAATGATTTGCAAATCATTTTCATCCCATATTCAGTTGAATATGCTACAAAGACAACATATTTGAGGTTCAAACTGATAAACCTTTTTTTTTTTTTTTTGCAAATAATCATTAACTTTAGAATTTGATGCCAGCAACACGGGACAAAGAAGTTGGGAAAGGTGACAATAAATACTGATAAAGTTGAGGAATGCTCATCAAACACTTATTTGGAACATCCCACAGGTGTGCAGACTAATTGGGAACAGTTGGGTGCCATGATTGGGTATAAAAGCAGCTTGCATGAAATGCTTAGTAATTCACAAACAAGGATTGGGTGAGGGTCACCACTTTGTAAGCAAATTGTCGAACAGTTTAAAAAAACATTTCTCAACGAGCTATTGCAAGGAATTAAGGGATTTTACCATCTACGGTCCATAATATCATCAAAAGGTTCAGAGAATCTGGAGAAATCACTGCACGTAAGCGATAATATTACGGACCTTTGATCCCTCAGGTTGTACTGCATCAAAAAACAACATCAGTGTGTAAAGGATATCACCACATGGGCTCAGGAACACTTCATAAAACCACAGTCAGTAACTAAAGTTGGTTGTTACATCTGTAAGTGCAAGTTAAAACTATGCAATGCATAGCAAAACCCATTTATCAACAACAACAAGGAACGCCGCTCGCTTCGCTGGGCCCGAGCTCATCTAAGATGGACTGATGCAAAGTGGAAATGTGTTCTGTGGTCTGACGAGCCCACGTTTCAAATTATATTTGAAAACTGTGGACGTGGTGTCCTCTGGAACAAATAGGAAAATAACCATCCTGATTATTATAGGTGCAAAGTTCAAAAGCCAGCATCTGTGATGGTATGGGGGTGTATTAGTGCCCAAGGCATGGGTTACTTACACATCTGTGAAGGCACCATTAATGCTGAAAGGTCCATACAGGTTTTGGAGCAACATATGTTGTCATCCAAGCAACGTTATCATGTACGCCCCTGCTTTTTTCAGCAAGACAATGCCAACCCACGTGTTACAACAGCGTGGCTTCGTAGTAAAAGAGTGCGGGTACTTTCCTGGCTCGACTGTAGTCCAGACCTGTCTCCCATCGAAAATGTGTGGCGCATTATGAAGCGTAAAATACGACAGCGGAGACCCTGGACTGTTGAACGACTAAAGCTCTACATAAAACAAGAATGAGAAAGAATTCCACTTTCAAAGCTTCAACAATTAGTTTCCTCAGATCCCAAACGTTTATTGAGTGTTGTTAAAAGATGATGTAGCACAGTGGTGAACATGCCCTTTCCCAACTAAAAAAACATATTCCATTGAGAATCCCTGAAAAAAGCAGAGACACACCATTAAAATGTTTTATAAGTAATGTAATGTAGTACATTATTAAATACACTAGGGTATGTACAGTTTTTTATTACGGTATACACCTATTTATTCATTAAACGTCCATCCATCCATCCATTTCCTACCGCTTGTCCCGTACGGGAGCCTATCTCAGCTGTATTTATTAATTTATTTATTTTATTTCGGGACGGCGTGGCGCAGTTGGGAGAGTGGTTGTGCCAGCAACCTGAGAGTTCCTAGTTCCATCCCCACCTTCTACCAACCTAGTCACGTCCTTTGTGTCCTTGAGCAAGACACTTCACCCTTAGTCCTGGTGGTTTGTGGTTAGGGCCTTGCATGGCAGCTCCCGCCATGCATCCGTGTGTGAATGTGTGTGTGTGAATGGGTGAATGTGAAAATATTGTGCTTTGAGTACCTTGAAGGTAGAAAAGCGCTATACAAGTATAACCCATTTACCGTTTAATATAATGCTTTGTAGGATATCCTCCCCAAGGCAAGCTGTATCATCAATTGTCCCAAATCTTTTATACATTGACCGTTGAATTGTACTGACTTAGATATACATGCATATTCATTACATATAGAAAATTGACCAGTATTTTAAAAAATGTATCATTTAACATATGATGCAACATATTGACAGCGATCACATCAAAATGTCTTTTCAATGGCATGTGACACGTGCACTTCTCACCTCAATCCAAAAGGTGGCAGTAAAAGCCCATCTATATCAAAAGCGTAGGCGTATTTTAAACAACGCGTGTGTTGTTTAAAATATGTAATCGTCTCATATCTAAGTTATTGTTGTACTAATCAATGAATGGTTGTTTCAACTCAAATCGTGGCGTGGATTCCTACGTGAGTCAGAATATGAGTCATGACTTCCTACGAAACCACTGACGTAGAAACCGGAAGTTGCTGCACCAACTCTGACGTCAGAGATTATAATGAGATTTATGTCCGTTCAGAATATATTTTTAAATAAACTATACCATAAAAATGAACATTTTACCTGTCCAAATGCCTTTTGAAAAAGACCACACTAGCTATGTTAATCAAGTTTATTCTGCTTTTATTCACAGTCTGGTAAACTAATGACCTGATATGTCCCTGATCTTTAACAGTACAATTCTATGTAGCATAATGTCAGATGAATGAATTTGTGTACTAGGAAAGGTGAGCTGCTCGAAGTTCTCAATAATTCAAGTGCACCAGTGAGTGTAGTGTACATGTCACCAGGGGCGTCACTAGCTTTTAAGGACAGGGGGGGCTTAGCCCCCAGGAGATGAACAGGATGTGAGCGAACGTAGTGCACGAGTACAAAACTTCACAAACGGCTAACAAAGTCTTACAGATTATTCTTTGTTATTATTATTATTTCAGTCGGTTAAGGAAATTAAATATATATGGAAGTCTGAATAGAAGTGAGAAACGTTTATGTATACTGTAAGAAAGTCTTAGAGTCCATCTGCTGATCTGAAAAAGAGCCAAAGCTGTCAAAAAGCTGAGGGACCATCCTCAAAGTGCAATGCTGAAACAAATAATGCAAACAATAAAATGTAACTTCAAGGGCTTGACATTAACTAGGTCCTGTCGTCCCGGGGACGGTAAAAAAAAAAAAATGCACGGGACGATGGGTTTAAAACATTTTTTTTTATTTTTCTCTTTATGTATTTATTCATTTTACATTTTCTATGGGCTTCACGGTGGAAGAGGGGTTAGTGCGTCTGCCTCACAATACGAAGGTCCTGAGTTGTCAGGGTTCAATCCCGGGCTTGGGATCTTTCTGTGTGGAGTTTGCATGTCCTCCCCGTGACTGCGTGGGTTCCCTCCGGGTACTCCGGCTTCCTCCCACTTCCAAAGACATGCACCTGGAGATAGGTTGATTGGCAACACTAAATGGTCCCTAGTGTGTAAATGTGAGTGGGAATGTTGTCTGTATATCTGTGTTGGCCCTGCAATGAGGTGCAACTTGTCCAGGATGTACAATGCCTTCCGCCCGATTGTAGCTGAGATAGGCACCAGCGCCCCCCGCGACCCTAAAGGGAATAAGCGTTAGAAAATGGATGGATGGATACATTTTATATTAAATGTCTTGGATTTTCCTCCCTCTGAAAATCCTATGAAATGTTTAACAAGCCATCCTATTATAATACAACAGTTATTAATGTAACAAATCAATGTAATAAAACAAATATATTTTTAAT
Source organism: Nerophis ophidion (assembly GCF_033978795.1). Lineage (NCBI taxonomy): Eukaryota > Metazoa > Chordata > Actinopteri > Syngnathiformes > Syngnathidae > Nerophis > Nerophis ophidion. The sequence goes on from NC_084613.1 coordinate 47,707,580, forward strand.
GATTTTTTTTTCATTATTTTAACAATAGGCTAATGTATACTACTTTATATATATTCTACAAGAAACACACAACTTAAAAACTAAATTATTTACAATTGCAGACACAAGATTGTGTGCAGCTTGACCACAGAGTTGAAAAGGAGCAAAGATCTTCCATATTTGTATGTGAAAATTACAAAGAAATCTTCTGGGGGAGGATGACGCCCCAACAGGTATTTGGTTTACAAACTTTCAGCCCCACTTGAAACAAAATCCCCCAGCCACCACTGATTATGAGGCATTCTCATATTAAGCAAAACATAAGACAATACTCTCTTAACAGTATAACTGTAACCAGGAATAAGTCTTCAAGTAACAATATTCAGATACTAACTTTGTTGGGTAAAGCAGACTTTGGTTTTATTCTGAATCCAGTGAAACAGATTGGTGGTTTTAGCTGATATAAAGACTTTCAGGTGTCTATATATGTTTAAGTATTCGGCAGACACTTTCATCCAAAGCAACATACATGAAAAATACATATAAAACAATCACTGTAAACATGATCGTTTATGGGAAGAATGTAATAGAAAATATCAATACAAAGTGCCAAGACAGAATAAACTCTCTGCTGTTGCAGCAACAGAGATACAGTCTATTGGTCCGTAAGATATATAGCTTTCTAGTATATTCATACCTTGTTTATGTAGGATATACACATGTATATATAACCTAATCATATTGTTTCTTCAATTTAAAAATAGCTGACCGTTTTTTTCCCTTCTCTGGGATTATATTCCCAGTTTTCATCTTGGACGTCTGGTCATTTATACCATATAAGAATTTTCTGTTACTGTTAAGCAAACTATGAACACGCCAAAACATGTGTCCTTTATCATAGTTACACGTATGACAAAAAAAATCAGTGGTATTCAGTGAGAGAAAATGCACTGACAGTTCATTGCTCCTGCCAAAAGAATTGCACTGAGGGGAGTGGCTCACCACTCCAAGATGGCGGCCGCGCGTCTCGTCTCGTCAGCGCCAGTAGGCAGTAGCGCTCCTTACCTATGAAGTGAGGCGAAACTGAGTGAATAATGACAGGTTATATGATTGTTTATTTTAAACTCTTTTTCGGGCCACTTTTAAATGAATATTTCGGCAAGTATTTGTAAAAAAAAAAGAAGAATAAAAAATATATATATATAAAGCCAAATTATTTAGGGGGGCTTAAGAATATTTAAAATAGGCTGATTAATGGCTGATTAATAGCTATCTGATCCCTCACAACAGCAGGGATCAGTACAATAGGTTTAAAGATACTGATGAATAGGTGGGTGTGTGTATGTTACTCTAAGTCAGTGGTTCTTAACCTTGTTGGAGGTACCGAACCCCACCAATTTCATTTGCGCATTCACCAAACCCTTCTTTAGTGAAAAATAATTATTATTATTTTTTTTAATTCAAAACAAAGTTATACGTTTTTGGTAACACTTTAGTATGGGGAACATATTCTAAGTAAGACAGACTTAATTTAGAGTTATTTGGACACTAGGGGAACATATTCTAAGTATTAAAGACTTAACTTAGAGTTATTTGGTTAGGGTTAGAGTTATAATAGGGCCATGCCGAATAAGGCATCAATAAGTACTTAACAATGACTAGTTGGGACGGCGTGGCGCAGTGGAAGAGTGGCCGTGCTCAACCCGAGGGTCCCTGGTTCAATCCCCACCTAGTACCAACCTCGTCACGTCCGTTGTGTCCTTGAGCAAGACACTTCACCCTTGCTCCTGATGGGTGCTGGCCTTGCATGGCAGCTCCCTCCATCAGTGCGTTAATGTGTGTGTGAATGGGTAAATGTGGAAGTAGTGTCAAAGCGCTTTGAGTAACTTGAAGGTAGAAAAGCACTATTCAAGTACAACCCGTTTATCCTTTAGTTAAGAGCCAATATGTTACTAATTTGTGTGTTAATAAGCAACTAATTAATGGTGAATATGTTCCCCATACAAAAGTGTTACCATGTTTTTGTTACTGTTGCACAAAATGAACCGTGCATGAACATCACCTTGTTCAAACAAGAAAACCAACACAGTGCATAAACTCACAACAAATTACACACCTGCAAATCAGTCAGCTGTTGCCTTATCAGTAATACGCCGATAGGGAGAAGTTTTTATTTACACGATGAGTCGGGTGTGTTTTAACCTCCGCCGGACCCCTGAGGCCGACTCACCAAACCCCTAGGGTTCGATCGAACCCAGGTTAAGAACCACTGCTTTAAGTGTATGGTGCAAGACAATGTGTAGAGTCAACAATGTGAATGTTACCAGAGTTTGTTTTATATAGTGCTGGATGAATCCTTCATCAGAATAAAGGGGTAAGGTGAGAAGGCAGTCCGTGTCCAGGCGGGGGTCGAGGATCGAGGGAGGCAGCCCAGATTCAGGTGGGAAGTCGAGGCACACAGCTTGATCACGGGAAACAAAGGGAACACTGCGGGAAACACAGAAGACATAAGACACGGGCACAGGGAAAGCAAAGAGAGGGTAAGTACGCGGAGGGAAGCCAGGGACGGGATGCCTACTACGGAGAGTGAACTATGTTCCGGCACTGGATTTTCGGGTCCACTGGTCTTTATTCCTTCTGCCCTCATCAGACCCAGGCACGTTGATTGCCGACTGAAGAAGCTGTGCAGGTGCGTGGCCGCGATGCGGGAAGAGCGAGCAGGGGCATGTCCCGGCGCTTGCAGCAAAAGATAAGTGGGATTGCGCAAGCGCCGTGACACCCTCAGAACCAACATATACTGTACATATTAATCATGCTGTGATAGGATCAGTGAAAACTTGGGCCTATCCACAACTGTAAGGCTGGCATCACTAAAAATGTATAAGCTTTAATTAGTTACTCATTGTAATGTTATTAGATTTTTTTTACATTTTTGATAGAGTAAAACTAGTAAACAGTGTGATGACAGCTATCAAAGCTGCATTCCAGAGAGGCACAGCATGCAAGTTTGATTTATGATTATCCCTTGTGAGTATTTTACACAAATGTGTCGTATTCACTGCATGCTAAACAAGTGTAACTTTGTACTCAGGGTAAGTGGAACTAGTAAATCATCGAAAGCATCAGGGTCCTACAAGGATTTAATTGATACTAGCATGACAAGATAGATATTTTTCACTTTTAGTCTATGTCCAAGCTCACAAATATCTATTGTGTTGTTGTTGTATGGTTGGTATTTTTACATTGTTAATATTGTGTTATTGTTGGACACTCCATGTAAATATTGGACAAATTAGATCGTTTGGCAGTAGCCATGTTTTTCCAACCGATATTAAGCTTTTCCATCCTCTGAAAAGGTGTACCAAATTTTGTGCTGATTCGGTTTAACCTCCTAAAGTTAAAATGGGTGTTTTGCAGAGCCCATTAAGCTGTGTGAAAATGTTCAAGTCACTCTGACTTATGGGGTCAAACTTTGGAGTACAATGACACCATCTGGTGTATTTGTCAGTAAAAACAAAACAATAGCACAGGCAACACAGCCTTTTGGTGTGGGGCGTACGCTCTTGTGTCATTACAACATGTTCAAAAAGGATTAGGAAGAAACAGAGCTTATTTAATCATACCCCTTTTCCACTTTATAGCGATTATTTATTCACTTCCTGTTCTCAGTTTGTAAGACAATGTTAATAAAATGAATGATTAATACAACAGCTCTAATAAGATAATAGTTGATATAAGCTATGATATCAATAATGACATGGACAGTACGGTTCAGGAGGTATATCAGGATTCATCTTCTTTGTACTTTCTACATCCTTTTAGTTTGAACAGTTTCTTAAACTTTGTTGCCTACTTTATTCTTCAATTTAATTCCACATACTGATATACAGTACAAAAGGGGCAGCATGGCGTGACATTGGTTAGCACTTGTGACTCACAGCTAGAAGGTGCTGGGTTTGAGTCCCAAGCTCGAAGTGTGCATGTTCTTCATGTGACTGCGCTGGTTCTCGCCGACGACCCCAGCTTTTTCCCACTCCGAGACATGCACCTGGGGATAGGCTGATTGGCAACACGAAATCGGTCCTTTAATGTGAGTGAGACTAGTTGTTTGTTCATCTGTGTTTAGCCCTTTTATGGGCTAGCGACTTGTCAAAGATGAACCCTGCCTTCAGGTCAAGTGCAGCTGGGATAGGGTCCAGTGACCCCAACAATTTACCGGTCGATCTACGTTCCCAGCCTCACCTATGGTCATGAACTTTGGGTCATGACCGAAAGGATAAGATCACGGGTACAAGCGGCCGAAATGAGTTTCCTCCGCCGGGTGGTGGGGCTCTCCCTTAGAGATAGGGTGAGAAGCTCTGCCATCCGGGAGGAACTCAAAGTAAAGACACTGCTCCTCCACATCGAGAGGAGCCAGATGAGGTGGCTCGGGCATCTGGTCAGGATGCCACTCGAACGCCTCCCTAGGGAGGTGTTTAGGGCACGTTCAACCAGTAGGAGGCCACGGGGAAGTCCCAGGACACGTTGGGAAGACTATGTCTCCCGGCTGGCCTGGGAACGCCTCGGGATCCCCCGGTAAGAGCTGGACGAAGTGGCTGGGGAGAGTGAAGTCTGGGCTTCCCTGCTTAGGCTGCTGCCCCCGCGACCTGACCTCGGATAAGCGGAAGATGATGGATAGATGGATGGACCCCAACAGGAACAAGCAGTAAAAAATGGATGGATGGATATACAAATTCTATTAAGTGTTGTACGTGCATACAAATGTTTTAGGTCAGATTTTTCCTCTTTTATTGAGAATAATTTTTGTACATGCTTGGGTAGCAGGGTGTAGTTTGCATTGAACATAATTTTGCATTGCAAAAACTGAAATCTAAGTAAAATTAAATTCTTCAAATAAGGGTGATATTTGCTTATTTTCTGTCTGATAAGATAATTCTCCTCACTAAGCAGATTTTATGTTTGTGAAGTGAATTATATTTATATAGCGCTTTTCTCAAGTAACTCAAAGCGCTTTTACATTGTGAAACCCAACATCTAAGTTACATTTAAAACTAGTGTAGGTGGCACTGGGAGCAGGTGGGTAAAATTTCTTGCCAAAGGACACAACGGCAGTGACTAAGATGGTGCAAGCGGGGATTCGAACCTGAAACCCTCAAGTTGCTGGCACGGCCGCTCTAGCAACCGAGCTATACCGCCTCAGAGTTAGGCTGTTTTACTTGTTTTAAGGGTTTTGGTCCTAAATTATCTCAGTAAGATATTACAGCTTGTTGCTGAGATTTGATGACTTATATTAAATAAAACATGCTTGAAACTAGAATATCAACTGTTGCAAAGCTGTGTCATCAACACTCACAAATATAAAACTACTTTTTCAAAGTAATCATTTCTTAGTTCAAGCATAAAAAAAAATCATGATGCCGAGCGTGTGTCATTATGTCAAGATAATGGCACTAGCATTTACTTAATTTAAGAATATTTTTGAACATATTGAGCAAAAAGGTCTCATTTGTTTTTCTACCAAGAAAAGTGTACTTGTTATTAGTGAGAATATACTTATTTAAGGTATTTTGGGTTCATTGCTGTTAGCTAATTTTACTTGTTATGGAAAGTCTTGACAAGCCGAATTTTCTTGTTCTATTGGCAGATAATTTTCTTTAGTTCAAGTAAAATACCCCTAATTTTTAATTTTTTTTTTCTTGTTTTTGAACACTGACTTTTTGCAGTTCAAAAGCACCAAATCATTGAATTCCAATCTTTTTGATTTAATAAATAAAGTTCTCTCTGTATCTAACATTATGTAATCATCTAACAGTAATACGGTTAGTGAATAAACCATACTTTTGTCATTTTTTGCCCATATTTCTACACAACAACTCAGACCTAACAGAGTAGTCACCTGTAATTTATTCCTGTTCTCATGGTTGATGACAAAAAAGTGTTCTATTCTATTGTAGATATGGTAATACCACAGAGCAGTAGAGAATATGGATTGATTACCTAAATTAGATTTCCAGTTCATTTTATCATTTATTATTTTTTATTTTCTGTTAATTGTAACCCTAAAAAGTGGATGGATGCATGTGTAGACAAACAGGGGCGTAGCACAGCATTGTGGGCCTCTATACGCAATGTATTCAAGTCTGCATTTTCTTTCATCTTGAGCATAGTAAGTGCAGCCTCTCACCAATAAACGCACGTTTGGCAGTAAAAAAAAAAATTGTGGTCTCAATGTAGATGGACTGCAGGGCTGCATCTAAATGGCCCAAAAAAGGGTTAGTGCATGGGTTGGAACATGATAACAAGAAGGTAAATGAGAATGTCTCCGTGGTGATTCCCCATATATCCATTCATCCATCCATCAATTTCCTACCGCTTGTCTCTCCCTAGGTCGCCTATCCATCTATTTTTTACCGCTTCTCCCTTTCGGGGTCAACTGCACTCAGGCAAAAGGCCACCTCATAGCAGGACCAACACAGATAGACGAATAACATTCGCACTCACATTCACACACTAGGGCCAATTTAGTGTTGCCAATCAACCTATCCCCAGGTGCATGTCTTTGGCGGTGAGAGGAAGGCGGAGTACCCAGAGTGAAGTTGAGTGAATTATATTTATATAGCGCTTTTCTCTAGTGACTCAAAGCGCTTTACATATCCATCCATCCATCCATTACCTACAGCCCTATTCCCTTTTGGGTTGTGGGGGGCGCTGGTGCCTATCTCAGCTACAATTGGGCGGAAGGCGGGGTACACCCCGGACAAGTAGCTACCTCATCGCAGGGCCAACACAGATAAACAGACAACATTCACACTCACATTCACACACTAGGGCCAATTTAGTGTTGCCAATCAACCTATCCCCAGGTGCACGTCTTTGGAGGTGGGAGGAAGCCGGAGTACCCGGAGTGAAGTGAAGTGAATTATATATATATACAGAGGTGGGTAGAGTAGCCAAAAACTGTACTCAAGTAAGAGTACTGTTACTTTAGAGATTTATTACTCAAGTAAGGAGTAGTCACCCAAATATTTACTTGAGTAAAAGTAAAAAGTATGTTGTGAAAAAACTACTCAAGTACTGAGTAACTGATGAGTAACCTGATTACGGCAACAAATAAATAATGCACAAAAACATAAAAATAGCAATGAGCAAATTCAGAGCCAGGAATATCTCTTAAGCAACTAAAACAATAATATATATTAAATAATAATACATTAAAAAAAAAAAAGGCAAATTGAGCCACAATAACTTAACAGCACCATAGGCTCAGTAGGCATTCATTAATTGATTGACTGAAACTTGTATTAGTAGATTGCACAGTACAGTACATATTCCGTACAATTGACTACTAAATGGTAACACCCCAATAAGTTTTTCAACGTCAATCAATTATTTAATAAATGACCAAGTCGGGGTGATCTACCTCATATATACATATACACACACATATCATATATATACACACACATATCATATATATTAATATGTCCAGGGTGTACCCCGCCTTCCGCCCGATTGTAGCTGAGATAGATGCCAGCGCCTCCTGCGACCTCAAAAGGAAATAAGCGGTAGGAAATGGATGGATGGATGGATATATATATATATATATATATATATATATATATATATATATATATATATATATATATATATATATATATATATATATATATATATTATATATATATACGGTATATAATTTATATTTATTTTGCCTTTTTTTTACATGTTAAAGGTGTTTTAATGAATATACATGCATGTTTAACACATAGATTCCTATCTTTCATGAAGTCAAGAATATAAGTTGGTGTATTACCTGATTCTGATGACATGCATTGATTGGAATCAGACAGTAGTGCTGAAAACGTCCACGTTTTCAAATGGAGGAGAAAAAAGTTCTACCTTTCTGTCTAATACTACAGGAAAGTCGTTGGTTTTTGGCATCTTATTTGTCCAGCTTCTATATTCGTTTTTACACACTTTACAATAAATACATTGGCGGCAAACTCTGTAGCTTCGTAGCTTGTTTGCGCTGGCTTTCGGAGACTCTTATTTTGTTAGCGCAGGCGCTATGGAGCGGCACTTTTATTGTGAAGACAGGAACTGTGCGATCAGCCTTTAGGTTTTTGACAGGAAGTACGGTTGAAATAAAAAGTGTCTTTTTTCCTTTACACTTTTGATTGATTGATTGAAACTTTTATTAGTACAGTACATATTTCGAACAATTGACCACTAAATGGTAACACCCCAATAAGTTTTTCAACGTTTTTAAGTCGGATTCGACGTGTGACGGTCACGTGACCGCCTGGCTCTGTTTGATTGGTCCAACGTCACCAGTGACTGCATGTGATTGGTGAAACGCAGGCATGCGTATCCTACTTTGAAAAACCAAAACAAACATTAATAGATCGATAAAAAAAAAAAGTAGCGAGTAACGAGCTGAATGTACATGAATGGAGCGGAGTAAAAGTAGCGTTTCTTCTCTATAAATATACTCAAGTAAAAGTAAAAGTATGTTGCATAAAAACTACTCTTAGAAGTACAATTTATCCCAAAAGTTACTCAAGTAGATGTAACGGAGTAAATGTAGCGCGTTACTACCCACCTCTGTATATATAGCGCTTTTCTCTAGTGACTCAAAGCGCTTTACATAGTGAAACCAAATATCTAAGTTTCATTTAAACCAATGCGGTTGGCACTGGGAGCAGGTGGGTAAAGTGTCTTGCCCAAGGACACAACGGCACTGATCGGGATGGTAGAAGCTGAGATGAAACCTGGAACCCTCAAGTTGCTGGCACGGCACTCTACCAACCGTGACATAAGGAGGAAACCCTAGCAATCACGAACATGCAAACGCCACACAGAAAGGCCCCGAGCCTGGGAATCGAACCCAGGACCTTAGTAAATCGCTCGCAGCCCGCCATTTAATAGTACATCCCATTTTAAAGATTGTGCATGCTGTTTAGCGCATGGTATTTGTATCTAAGTAACAGCACCACTGTGTATGATAATAAAGACGTTTTCTTCTGTGCTTGGGGCCCCGGTACAACATCCCCATATACCACTTTAACTTACCTACAGACAAATGATGTGACTTAAATGTCAAACTTTAAGAGGAAATAATACATATTTTTGTGATGTCACGGCAGTGTTAAAATAGTTTCTGACACTCGAGGTTGTTGCCCTCTTTTGATTAGACCGTCTCTCTAGTATTTTATGGCTGGGACTGACCTATGCTCTCCCATTTGCTATTACACACACCCTATAATATACTGTAGGAGGCAGGCTTTGCAAGCACAAACACACACAAACACACACACACATACACACACACATACACACACACTCACACGCACGCATGCACACACACAAACACACACACACATACACACACATAGGCACACACACACTCACACGCACGCATGCACACACACACACACACACACACACACACACACACACATAGGCACACATACACACACAGAGGCGTATCTCATTACCACCTTACATAGTGCAGGCAGTGGGCATTGCAAAAGGAGTCATGAAAGAGAGCTTTCCACAGATAGAGCGAGAGAGAGAGACAGAGATCGAGAGAGAGAGAGAGAGAGGGTGATAGAGAGAGAGAAAGAGCAAGAGAGGAGGCAGTGGGAGAGTCAGTATTACACAGTACAGAGACATTCAGCAATAGAACAGGCAATGCATACACTCAGATAGACTGTGCCTGAGCCAGTGCATTTATCTGCGTGCCTGTGTGTGTGAGAGAGAAAGAGAGCTTAGTGCGTTTCCACGGTTGTCCTGAGGCCGTGGCAGCCATGGCATCAGAGGCAAACACCCAGTCCAGTGTGATGTTCCAGACCTCCGACAAAGCGGAGGAGCCAGGACACCGAAAGCTGGGCAAGCTGACCGTCAAGTACAATCGCAAGGATCTGCAAAGGAGGCTGAATATCGAGGAGTGGATAGACGAGCAACTGCACCTGCTCTTTGACTGTGAGGTAGGTGGGAGGCACACACACACACACACAAACACACACACACACACACACACACACACACACACACACACACACACACACACACACACACACACACACACACACACACACACACACACACACACACACACACACACACACACATCACTCTCAGACTACCTTGACTCCATGAGCAGTGAAGGTACCTAGTGAGGTGGTGACCTTGTATCTATCATTATTTTATTTTAATCTTCTATTTTTTTCTCCCATTCCCCTCCCCCACTTATTTACATGTATCTCACCTTTTTTGTAAGAGGCGCTGGAAGCCGGCAGACCCGTCAACGGTCCTGTTCTGTCTCCCTGTAATGTTTGTCTGATCTTGAATGGGATTGTGCTGAAAATTTTAATTTTCCTGAAGGAACTCTCCTGAAGGAATAAATAAAGTACTATCTAATCTAATCTAATGTTACACTAACTTTAAAGAGGAGAGCAAGTACGCCAAGGATGATTGCTTCATGGAAAACTAACTGCAGTCTCAGCTGTGTTCCAATATTGTGGTCGGATCCATTAATTAGTGCTGCAAAACACATAAATCAATTAGTAGCCGGGCTTTACAGTGATATATGACATGATCCTACACTATCTTAGTCTCTTGCGCAATGATGGAGTGTCAGGTGATAACTTCATGGCAATAAGACACACAGTACCTGCAAGGTCTAACAAGACCCAATACAAAATATTTGCCTTTAAAATGATCCTCATGTTCAATTTTTTATTGACCCTGGAGGTATTGAATTTATTATTTACTCTACATTTATTGTTGTAATTGTAATTTGCAACAGGTAGATCTCCAGAGTTTTTTTTTGAACGAGATGTTTTTAATCTTTTGTCCGTCCACTGTAGCCAAATCAGGAAACCAAAACAGTAGAAATGACTCTTCATAATTCAGTACAATAGAGCTTGAAAGAGAAATTTATTTGGTGGTCTGGCTTCATTACTGGTTATATTTGATATGCACCGGAATTGAAAACAACGCAGCTGAAACAATATCCACACCAACTGTACTCCTGTAACATTGGGAACAATTCAATTATGTCAGCAACTCCGTCTTTATTTGTATGGGATTTCCCTCATGGGGAAACCATGGCAACAGATGTCTCATCACCCACATTAGTAACACAGCACAGTGGGAACAGGGCTTGGTGAAGCAGATAGGATGACAGCATTTCCAAAGCGTAGACTAGAACATGATGTACCATTTAACTACAAGTAATGGAACCACCACCAACAACCATGGTGCTAGTATAGTGTGAACACCACTGGTATCATGACATAAATGTGCGTATGTACCTTTTTAGGGCTAAATGCACCAAAGTTACAAAAGCATTACCTATTTGAGGGTACCATGCCAGTTGAAAGTGCAACCTGCCTGGTCCTGCATCTGCTTCCATTCCGCCCAAGACTCAAACCTGGGTCCTACTGAATAAGAGACGAGCGCGCTATAGTCATTAAGCTAAACTTCCAAGCTGTTGGCTCGGTGTCCAGTGCAAGCCTTTAAGGTGTCAGAGAGTGAGGTTTTACCAATGTACACATGGCACAGCCGCACTGGCAGGCCTCCGTTACACAGTTATTTTTCAATTAAAGGTACCCTCCCACCAAGGCCTCTTAATACTGCAGGGAATGATATTACACGGCAAAGTTTGGACTAAATCACATTAATGGACACATAGTTATGGAAAAACTGATCAAGTAAGAATCCCATCTGTACATCTGGATCTCGAACATGGATTACCAACTGGGATTAGCCACCAAAAATAGTGGATGTGCTCATTTTCTCAACAAGCCAAACAACTGTAATTATAATAACATTAGTTCCTTAACAGTTTGCATCATCATAGGTACTGCAGCTACCAGACTTGGTGTCATCATAGACAATGACTTTAACTTGGAAAAACAAATTACGTTTTTCGGTTTTCGACAAAAATCAAAACTTTCTGATCTCTTGATCAAGTTGAACATGTGAACACACTATTATTTTGTTGTGCCTGGACAAGGTTTTTATTCAAATGGCCGTAGAGTTGACAATTCTGTTCGAAGAAGTCTGATTGAACTATCATCCTTGCAGTGGTATCGTCTGATATTAAATATCTCTCCTCCCTCCGTGGGAGGGAGACAGTGTTAAGTACCTGCTGAGTGCACAAAAGGTGTGTTGGGAGAATGGATCAATTGCCTTCATCATTACTAAAAGACTATTTTGTAAAAACAAATAGTTTTTAGTGAGTAAGAGATTATTGTTATCCGCTCGCAATTTTGGCTGTCACTAGAAATTGATCGCTGCTTCCTGTTGCTGCTTCCTGGTGTAACGTCACATGTTTAAAAACAGCTGGCATATCTTATTGTATAAAAAGCTATTTATATGCACTCAAGACTCTTTTGCTAATTGTGTTGGTAAGATGTCCCTACATGGGGGACCGGGTTAGTCCGTGCCACAGCATGCCTCCGGCTGACTGAATCCCACCGGTGCAATTTACCAGAAGTTGCCTTGCCCCAGAGGTGTAGTGTTCCACTGGAAAAGGTAATGATCCCTCTGCAGGTTCATATACAGAAATTGTGTCACAACTTTTTTTTACTATCTCTATTTTTTAAAGTTTGATGTTTTTTGTTTGGTTTTGCCGGTGCCAGACCCTCAGACCTCAGTAAACAACACAATAACTGCCATGTTTATTTGTTTATCAGAAGTGACTTAGCATTTTTTGAGAAGGAGAAAGTTGCAAATGGGATCCCTGTTTTACAATCTCAGCTTTTTTTTCTTATTTTTTTACCATATCTGGTTTTTTTTTGTTTAATAAAAGACTGTTTCTTTTTGTATAAGTTTTGTAAATAATCACCTTACAGCATACTGACAACCAGTGACCAGTCATTATACACTACAATCATCACAATCTGTTAAGTTATCTCTTTATAAAAAGTATGCCACGGATTTTGACTGAATTGAAGACAGCCTTACATTTAACAGCAACCCAAAAAAAATGGAGAACATCACCCCAATTTTCGCATCCCTGCTTTGGGTTCTTGTTCGTTTTGGGATGTATTTTCAAATGTTATTGTTTATGTATAAAACTTGAATAGACTGCAGGGTCCAACATCATGGACTTGATCCAAATGTACGCTCCGAGGGCCAGTTCCAACTTGTGGTGCCTAACACGAGACGTAAGACTAGGGGTGACAGTGCTTTTTTCCATGAAGGGCATTTAACTCTGTTTCTTTTCTTGTTTTATTTCATTGATATGTTTTAATAATTTTTTTAACATGTTTTCTAATGTGCACACTTTCTGAACACTTGCCATGTATGGAACATTCCTGTATATTGTTCCAAGTAAACAGTCCTTATCAGTGAAGATTTACCAAAATGCAGGGCTACTTACGTAGTACAAAGTTTGGCACAGACTTGTCCATGTACACTGTCACTTGTAATGAATTTTGTATTGAATTTTGCAACGCCTCATGGGAAGGTTATTCTGTTGGTCTGGAGTCTTTCGCCTGGAAGCTTTTACCAACAGACCTTTGCACTCTGGACTGAATTATTTAAACACATATTTAATTCATGCAAACGCTGCATTGGCCAGCTTCTTCGCAAAGTTCACACCTTCAGAGAAATAGTAAACCCGATCAAAGGAGTCACTTGTAGAAACGTTTAAGACAGTCTACAGTATGTTAACAGCACATCATTTGTGAATCAATAATGATGAGGAAATTATACCAGTTTATAGATACATAAAGATAGGGGTTGATAATAGACGGTTAAAACTTCCTCAAATACTGAATGAGAGTGTTCAAAAGTGTTTATTTGCTAATTTATCCTTGCAAATTTGTATTCCAATTATTATATTCATTGTTTCTTCTTAGCATGAATATGTTTGCCCAACAATAGACTGTGCTTCTTGCTCTAACAGGATACTGCAAGAAGAGTGATAAGTGGTGTGCTACGTTGGCATTTTCAAAAAAACAGCTTTACTTCCTGGTCATGGTTTCCTTGTGATTAGGGCCGTAAAATGTTGTTTTGTGCTGTTTTGAGGGGGTCTTATTTACTTGCCAAACTCTTCCTACAGGCCAAACACCCTTTTGACTGCGTCTCCAACTCATTAGCCATGTTGTACTTTTTAGCGCTTTCATATACAGTCCAGTGACAAATTTTAATGAGAACTATGCGCCATTTCCTACTAGAAATAGCAACAGCGGAGGATTTTAGCATGCATGTGCATGTATGAGCCAGCATGGTGTACAATAACAAATCAATTGATCCCAAAAATAGTCAACATTTTGGTATTCTTTGACTAGGGAATATATATTTGTTTTAAAAGCTTAGAACATAGGTGTCCAAAGTGTTGCATGGGGGCCCTTTACAAATTATCATTTAACAGCATGCGGGACACTTTAATTATACTATTACAAAAAACCCACAAAAAAGTAAAATAAAAGAGAAAACAGGTGAAATTCAATGGGGAAAAAGTTGCAATATTGACTCTGATTACACAAAGCTGGCACGCAGGCTGTTTTTTAAAAACACTTTAATCGCCCAGAAAATAAAAATGAATTAAAATCCATGTTGTTATGAATTATTCACCTATTTAAGGCTCCAATTAAATAAAAATAATCCATTCATCCATCCATTAGTTTTCTACTGCTTGTCCCTTTCGGGGTTCCACTTTGCAATATGTTTTGGATGAAAGACTGTACATTTTTTGTGTTTGTCAATGAAAAGAAAAACATTTATAAAAACTTATAATCGTCGGACAGAAGTGAAGTTGATCTAGATATATAGGCGTTGTAAGCAAAAAAAAATCCTCCATCCATCCATCCATCCATCCATTTTTTACCGCTTGTCCCTTTGGGGGTCACAGGGGGTGCTGGAGCCTATCTCAGCTGCATTCGGGCGGAAGGCGGGGTACACCCTGGACAAGTCACCATCTCATCGCAGGGCCAACACAGATAGACAGACAACATTCACACACTAGGGCCAATTTAGTGTTGCCAATCAACCTATCTCCAGGTGCATGTCTTTGGAAGTGGGAGGAAGCCGGAGGGGAGCCCTAAAATGTAGAAAAAAAAATCCATACATCGTTTTGGTTTTGAAAGTAGTTTTCAAACAACTGCGACGCTTAACCCCTAGTAGACGCACTTACAATTGGCATGATCCTACATGACAGTTTTGGACATTATTATTAGTATTCTGTGTGTTCGTTTTGGTTCCTGTGCACTCTAATTTTTAATTTTCACATTCTATGTGCTTCCCTTGTCTCCCACAGATCAATCGTATAGTGCAGTGGTTCTTAAACCTTTTTCACCAGTACCACCTAAGGTAAAACTTGGCTGTCCAAGTATCACCATAATGACCAACATTCAAATATAATAGGGTAGTAGCCTGCGTCTGTGTTCACTAAAAAGAAGGCAAAGGTTTTATTTTATAAATTATTTACTATGCGTGGCCACTGTAGCATTCCACACAGTTGGAACAGTAACGCTGTTTGAATATTGAAAAATAAAACACTGTACCTTAATTAAGTGATTCTTTGGTGTACCACTAGCTGGAGTCCACGTACCACTATTGATTAAACGTTGTCTAAAAGCATGTTGTTCCAACATAAGGATTGAGTTGCTTGACGTCAGGACCTCATTCAAGAAGTTCTCAACGCTGTTTTAATGTCTTCTTCCTGCTGGGAAACATGTAAATATTGTGGGATTTCTGATCTTGAAGTTTGCCATCTACTGGTGCATACATAATCTTGTTTAGGACCACTCAAATTTCAACCCTGATGTATTCCTAAATTGTTAAACCACTTGCAACCTGATTATTTAAAGTGACTATTGTGACCCTGGAGGAGCAAGAATTTAAAAATCAGAAAAACAGAGCATTACCAGTGCATGGTTAAACGTGTTGCTCCAATTCATTTGAACAGGCTGCAGTAGCTTCCATTTGGAATCACACGCAGGGCTTTGCTGCAATGGAAAATACATTACATGCAGAGATGCAACAATGAATTATAGCTATAAAATGAAATATATCATCCCATTTATATATTCATAATTGGAGTTAGACAGGTAAAACACAATACGAACAGCATCATTAACCAACGTGATAAAAAGAAAAAAAAAGAAAAGGTTCCATCCTGCAGACATCAGCAGAATCTTTCTGGCAGCGTGTATCAATTAGAGGGACACAGGAGATCTAGCAGGAGGGTCCATCCACTCCGCTACTCAGCACTTCACATTGATTAGCTCTCATCATCCAGAAAACTGTCCAAGCCATGAAACCTTCCCAACCGAAAAACTTTCCCCCAGAAAAGCAAACCAACCTGTCAGATTTGAGCGTACACCTGCTGAGTTTGAATATACTGGTGGCCAATTTCCCTCCTGGGATTCTCCCCTTCAGTCATAAAGTCAAAAAGTTCTTGATAAGACACATTTGGAATATAATTTATTCTATAGCCTCAATTAGAAGTTTAAAAAAAGTTATGACTACAATGGTGTCTTGGGCTAATAGGCACACAGGAAACAGCTACGCCCTCGCTTTTTTTACCCTCCCGATGACTCTGCTCAATGGTCTGGACAATCACTCCACTGGGATTTAGCATGGCATATATCACTGTGGGCTTTTGTCTCCTGCACATGAGTGTAATACATATATATAAATGAAAGCTTATAAATAACGTTGCTTCATTTTATTTTGACTGTTACAGGAAGAAGACATCCCAGAGCTGGAGATTGACATAGACGAGCTCTTGGAACTATCAGATGAAGGGCAAAGACTTCGACTCAAGGTAAGGTTGACACAAAACAGGGATGATCCAGCAATATGCTCTCAATGTTCTTTGTTTTAAATGGTCAGAGTTCTTGAGGAGGAACTGCACTTTTTTTTAAAAGCCACAATACTTGTGTGAGATGCGAACACGCTTAGTGTTCTCAGTAGTCAAGACCTGCTCAGTGGCCTTGTGGTTAGAGTGTCTGTCCTGAGATTGGAAGGTCGTGAGTTTCAAACCCCGGCCAAGTCATACTAAAAACTAGAAAAATGGGACCCATTGCCTCCCTGCTTGGCACTCAGCATCAATGGTTGGAATTAGGGGTTAAATCACCAAAATGATTCCTGAGCGCAGCTATTGCTGCTGCTCACTGCTCCCCTCACCTCCCAGTGGGTGAACAAAGGAAAGGGGCAAATGCAGAGGATAATTTCACCACACCTAGTGTGTGTGTGACTATCGTTCGGACTTTAACTTTAACTTCTTTCCCTTTTTTGTGCATTCTAAAGAGTAAAAAACATATAGTACATTAGAACCTTGGTTTACAAACCCCTCGTCATTTTTGATTTAAGAACCGTGGACAAACTAAAAATATGGTGGGGCCACCATTTTGTGGCTCACTTCTCATTATTTGTCTGCACCGTGTTGCAGCTACTGTGCCACTTTGTATGATTTTTAAGCGTTTTTTTTTTTTTAGTTTTTTTATATACAGTAATTCTTCTCATTTTGCGAGCTCATAATGAATCCAAAGAGAGCAACGGACAAGCGATGTGTGCCTTGAAACATTCAGGAAGTATCTACAGCAGTGTTGACACTGTCTTCCCCCCCACCCTTCCCTTCCATTGCATGAAAAGACGATTAACAGACAAGGTAAAGTGGATATAATTTTTTGTTCCTAATTCTTGTAGCGACCTGGCTGTTAAAGAAAGTAGTTTCGTGATTTCACCACAGGGTTAGTGAAGTGTGTGCGTGCAACCAAGGAGACTGTGAAAAAAGGTCAGTTCAGTCAGTTGTTGTTTTGGATTTGGTAATAAAAGGATAATTGGATAAAGAAACCATGGATATAAGGGGGTTAGTCTCAAAGGTGCACTATGCAGCAACCAAAACATTTTTGTGAAATTTCGAGATGAAACAGGTTTATGGAATGAAATTGTGACGGTTAGCTGGCATCGTGGTGCAGGTTCGTTCTCTCTATGATGCAATCGGATTGGACACAGTGTGAAGGTAAGAAATAAAGATTTATTTATACTACAAAACATAGACTAGGAACATAAACACTTGCACAAGGCACTAAAGGCAAAACAAACAGAACTAGCATGGGAGCTAGAAAGAACTAAAAGCGCTAGCATGTGAGCTACGGAAAAAACAAAGGAGTAGCGTGGAAGCTAGCAAGTACAAAACAGTTCTTTACCACAAACGGGAATCAGCGTCGTCACCTGTTGCATGGAACAGAAATTACTTGGATGCGAGACCGAATGAACCGACAGGGCAGGCTTAAATAAGGTGATAATCACGAGGCAGGTGCGCGTACAAAACAAGAGACAGGTGACACTAATGTATGACTATGGCAACCGAAACAAACAGGTAGTGCCACCAGGAACTAAGGAAGACAAATACCAAACAGGATGTGATACAAAAACAGAACAAAACCAGAATATGACATGATCCGAGCAGCGGATCGTCACAGTAATTTAGTATGGGAAGGTACCGTATGTCTATGTGAGAGAAGGAGAAAGGGGGATCTCTGGTTCACACTACAATAAAGTAGGTGGTGGTAATGCACCTTTAATATTGAGTTTCCCACCATAAAACAACATGAAACAACAAAAAAGAAGAACAACCACCCCTGTGATTTGTTTAATATACAGTACCGTATAGCGATTTGTATTGTGTTTAAAGTGTAAAATATGGATTTTTGTCAAAGGTGGAACCCATTATTGATTTTTACATTGTTTCCTATTGAGAACTTTGATTAGATATACAAACTTTTCTATGGTCAAGAACCAACTTTGTTTGTAAATAGAAGTTCCTTTGTAGGAAGTGGCTAACAAAGAAGAATCAATCTATTCCGCCTATAGAGCACTCTAAAAAACATCCAAAAACCACTGACAACGCTCCATTTGCATGCCATGATCTGCTTATTATTAGCGACATTATTATTGTAAGAGCTAACACTGACAGAACTACCTTTCTGGTGTCGTGACACATCTTGTTCTTACTGCTCCTTCGACCACTAGCGAGTAGCCAGCTAGTAGCAACATCTACGAATAACGTTGGTTGCAACCCGCCATAAAATTCAAGAAGAAGGAACTTGTGCTGCTTCTGATGCTGCTGTATTGCTTTTGAGTTTGGAAAATTTAATGCTAATTTATGCATCATACATCTCACCTGGTAATCAAAAAGGTCAACCAACGAACAAGATTTCTCTACAGAATCTCCTCTCTGGTCAACAAAAGCACCTTGAGGATTCTAGCGGGAACTCTCATTCAACCCTTTTTCAATTACGCTTGCACCTCCTGGTATCCCAGCACCTCCAAAGCCCTCAAATCTAGACTCCAAACATCCCAGAACAAGCTAGTCAGGTTACTTCTAGACCTCCACCCCAGATCACACCTCACTCCTACCCACTTCTCAAAAGTGGGCTGGCTCAGGGTGGAGGACGGAGTAAAACAACTTGCACTGAGCCTAGTCTATAAAATTCGTTACACCTCCCTGATACTGAAGAACATGTCAAACTACTTCCATAACGTAAATGACCGCCATAACCACAACACCAAGGGGAGCTCCACAAACCATGCTAAACCCAGTTTTAGATTTAACAAAGGTCTTAACTCATTCTCCTTCTATGCCACATCAATGTGGAATGCACTCCCAACAGGTGTAAAAGAAAGTGCATCTCTACCCTCCTTCAAATCCGCACTGAAAAAACACCTCCAGGCAACTTCAACCCTAGACTAATTATCGCCCCACTACACATCCCACCTCCCCGGATTGTAAATAATAAAATAATCAAATGTTCTTATGCTCTCTGAGCTCACTATGTTCACTGCTCGCTGTACATATCCTACGAAGTCAGACCTACACTGTTTCAATTTCCATTTCTCTGATAATATTATTGTTGATGACTGAAGTGCTGATATCAAATAACCTAACCCCCTCCCCCGCCCCAACCCCCTCCACATCCCACCCCCTGGATTGTAAATAATGTAAATAATTCAATGTATAGACTGATGATGATTAACTTGTGTGAGGACTGTATTATGCTGATAGTATATATTTATACCATGAATTGATTAACGTGGACCTCGACTTAAACAAGTTGAAAAACGTATTTGGGTGTAACCATTTAGTGGTCAATTGTACGGAATATGTACTGTACTGTGCAATCTACTAATAAACGTCTCAATCAATCAATCAAACCTGTATAGTAGAAGGTTGTAAAGTTGGTGAACTTTGAAAATCCACAAACTTGATACTAAATGGCGCTCAACAAATAGAATGCAGCATAAAACCATCGCTAGGAAGCACTTTATTATTTTGAATTCAGCAGCTTAAGGAGTGCACTTGTGCTGAAAGATACAACCATCCTATCAGTCAGCGTCTCAGTAAGAGCGAACATTGTAAGTCACTGTTTATTTTAAAATGTCCAGGGTATACCCCGCCTTCCGCCCGAATGCAGCTGGGATAGACGATGGGAAAAGGTGGTGGGAAATGGATGGATGTTTAGCAATAGTGCTACATGATAACATTCCAAGGATCTGAGGAAGTTGGCAATTATAGGTAGCAAACACTTTGCTGTTGTTGACAATTATGATTTGACAGAGAGCATAGCAACGCACACTACCGTAGTTCTGTGAAGTTAGTGAGCCCAGGAAGGAAGTTATGGTAATGCCCAAAATTACCAAAATACTGTAAATATATATCATGTTACTATGAAAGTGCCTGTCACTACATTATATACATACGTAGCGCATGTATAAACAAATGTTAATGCAGGCTTTTGATGTTTTTTTAGAGGGCTTTGTAGGTGGAATTCATCATTACCTCCATTGTTAGCCACCTCTTACTAGCAGTTTTTCACTATTTAGAATGCACAGAAAAGGCAAAGATGTGTTTTTGTTTCATAAATATTGAAGATTATGGACAAAATAAAATAAAAATTGCAGTGCCCCCTTTAACTGTACCCAACTCAACAGCATGTCAGCAGCTCTTAATCACCATAGTTAAATTCTCAAATTTCTCAACTTAGAAAACACGTCAAAATAAAGTTGGTCAGAGTTGGGAAAATGTCAAAGAGCTGAATGATTGGAAGGGGTGCGAGGTAGGTTAAGAGGATTTGCTTCAGACCAGTGAGTGTTAAATACACTTGCAGGTAAAGAATGAATCCCATCTTTTTTGTAAGAAACAGCAAACTGAAGGAAAAAGTAGGAACATGGGGTTGCTAGGGTGTCCAAAACTGTTTTACCAAGGGAGACATACAGAAAAATAGAAGGCTGCTGCAGGAGGCCACGTTGAAAGGTTTAAAAAAATGTAAACGTTTATAAAGATTGTAAAACTAGTCCAATGTAGGTCTATACATACTGTACTAGCTTAAAAAAGTGTAATATAATAAAATGTATAATTCGTAAAACACTTATTTTGTCTGTACAGTAAAAAAATTGTTATTTGGGCACACTTGTAAAAAGGCATCACAGTGATGATAATGGCTAAGATATAATGGTGTTTAAATTGTACTGTAGAATCCCAAAAACATGTATAGTTTTGAATAATCCCAACACACATTACTTTGTTTAATTATTATGTTGGCTGTTGTCAAGAAAACCTTGGTGAAAGCAGTTTTTTTCTTAAAAGTGTGACTATTTTTTTCTAAAAACCTTCAAAATTACAGATGACTGTGTTGTGCTCAATATCAATTCAATGGATCAGATAACATTTCAACATTGTGTTATTGTTTGACTCGGGAATATATTTGTTTTGTACGCTTAAATCTGAACTAGCACTTCTCATGCTCAACGTTGTGTCCCAACACTTAAAAAAGTGTTGGGACACAGGAAGTACAACTTATGAGTATTGGAATATGTGTGGAGGTATTTTTCCCATTAATACACCTTGGAGTCATCATGCATCACAAAGAGATGACCTACAATCTCATTTGTAGTTCATTCCAAAAAGGTCGAGACTCTAAGGTTTCCCCAAACGAAACTGCAGCCAGGCCTTTTTGGACCTAGCTTTTGCCAAGTTGGAAGTATATTGTCTAAAACAGTGGTTCTCAAACTTTTTTCACCAAGTACCACTTCAGAAAACACTTGGCTCTCCAAGTACCTCCGTATTGACCAACCTCAAAATAAAGTAGCATAATAGGGCTTAATATTTATCAAAAACAAGGCAAAGGTTAATATTTTTGGCCGCTATAACGTTGCACACAGTTTGAATAGTAACACTTTGTTTGAATATTTATTTAAGTGATTCTTAATGCTAGCATTATGTGTACCACAGTTTGAGAATCGCTGATCTAAAATGATGAAAAATTTGCTGAAAATGCTGTATCAAACAGTCTGTCCCGAAACTTTTGACCATATTGTTAAGTAATGTCTAACATATTTTTACTGCATTTTGGTAGGAGTTGTTGCAGGAATGCGGGAAGCCAATAGAGGTGAGACATGCACCATTACTTGCACCATTAGGCCATTCCACTGAATCAGTGCCTTTTGGCTGTTGTAAGTCTTTCAAAAAAATCCTTATATTTCTTTTGATGATCCACATATTAAAACTACTCAAAATGTGTATTTGCCCATGTGAGTGAATTATATTTTTATAGCGCTTTTTCTCTAGTGACTCAAAGCGCTTTTACATAGTGAATCCCAATATCTAAGTTACAATTAAACCAGTGTGGGTGGCACTGGGAGCAGGCGGGTTTTGTGTCTTGCCCAAGGACACAACGGCAGTGACTAGGATGGTGGATGCGGGGATCGAACCTGAAACCCTGAAGTTGCTGACACGGCCACTCTACCAACCGAGCTATACCGCCCTATGTCAGTCAACTTCATTTAATTTTTGACTAGATTTGATTCATTGACAGGAATTACTTTTTAATAGGCATGTCTCACTCAATCAACATGTTTGGCCTGTGATCCTGACCAAATCTTTTGGGCTCAGATTCAATCCGATTTTGATTCCTGATCCAAAACAATAACACATTTTTTATTAAGCTTATCTTATTCAATTTTGAATTTGCTAGTATTGATTTAAATTTGTGGTATTGAATGCTACATACACTTTAACAAAATAAAGTGGCTTGTGCACAATAACCAAAACATGAACAAAATTTACTATTGGCTCCCATTTAAATCAATTGGGTTTTGCCTTCAAAGCCTTCCTGTATCCACATACCTACTCCCTGAATTTGTAAACAAAAACCAATTGGCTAAAAAAGTGATTCTGATAAGAAAAAAAAAGAAAGAAAAGTATTGATTTAGTATCGTTTATACTAGGTATTGATAGTATCCACATCTGGATCGATCACCCCCACTTTACATTGGAGCTTTAGTGGTTAGCTGATTGTGTCGTCCTGCTTAGTGTGTGTGCGTAGCATGCTTAGCCATTCCTTTTCTTTGAGTCGTCCAGTGATATGCTTGGAAGACATTTTATTACTAATCAACTTTAACTAAAATATTTTTACTGCCATGGTGGTGTGGATTAGTATGTCAGAAGCGACTACGCGCGCTAGATAGACATTTGTTGCTGCCTGCTCTCAAATTCCAGCCGGTGTTCTGGCGAGACATGCACCGAGCTGGAATCTACACAATTCCCGCATGGAATCCTGAAATGTAATTGTGTCTACTTGAGTATGCATTCCCTTTGAAGCAATATTTCACGAGTACAATCTTTAACATGTAAAGGCAGAGCGGTCGTAAAGATCCTAGTGAAAACACTAAAGAGTGATGTCTGACTGAATTGGACATACTAAATATATACAATTTCAAAAATAATTGAAAATGATTGATTCCATGGTAAAGTCTTATTTTGGGCACAGGCAACAAATGCATTAAACTTTTTATTTCATAGAACATTTTGTTGTTCATTTATATATTTTAATTCCCGGGGACGTAATTGGCACCAATTCAGTGGCATAGTTCTGTAATGACACATTTTGAACTGTTTCGCTGAGAAAATGTTCTAAACTTAAGCTTGTCGTCATTGTTTTGTGTGTTTTGTCTGCAGGATTTTGTCAACGAGCTGCTCTATAGGATAAAGGGACTACGTAAAATGTCAGGCCCGTTGAAGAAGTAGTTGCTGTTGGTCAATTAAGAACAAAAACACATCAGGCCAATAGGTTCTGATTTCTTTACCATTTGGAGGCCTGGGCTTGTGGTTCACATGCACAGAGTATTGGGAGTCTTCCTTTCCTCTTACCAGGTCAGCCTCAATTATTACAACACCAAAGCAGTCCATCAATATTCTATCTATTCAGTGAACTTTAAAATTCAGATTTGTGAATTGCTATGACATCATATCTCCTCTGGATATAGTACTGTAATGCACATCTTATGGAAAGCTGTACTTATATGTTTTTCCTTTGTGTAAGACTGAATTTTTTGCTTGCTTGCTCATGTAAATACATATTTGTTTGTTTTAAGAGTGTTGAATTGCAATAAAATTAGGCATTTTCAATACCCAGAGTCAATTTTAATTCAGAAAACTCACAACTTCTATTATTTATTCCTCATATGCAGTACAATTGTTCAAATATTGTCCCAAATATTGCGGCTTCACTACATTTTTTTTTCTTATTTTTTTTAAACCATATTTTACAAAATGTTTAGCTTGATTAAGCATTTCCAAACATAAACATTGCTAAATTAACTGAAATGAACAATACTACAGTAGTATTGGCCACTAGGTGACTGAACTAAGTAGAGCACGGTGTTCAGTATTGTGGCCACTAATTGGTTCAGCCTCAGTCAGCATTACTATATTGGATTAAAAGATTTTTCGAAGGTCTTAAACATATTCGATTTGTAATAATTACTGCTTCACAGAAATATGCTTATCAATTTACTGCGATAAATGAGGGACGACTGTATATTACATTATTTCCTTTCATGTAGGGTACCAAAAAATAAAACCAGCTAGATTCTTCTCTTAAAGCAGAGATCTTCAAGGTTTTCCAGGCCAAGGCCCCCCAGACTGATGGACAGATGAAGCGAGGACTCCCTGCTTATTTCTCTTGTATAAAAATGTTTTATAAATTAAACTGGTCCTAAAGGTACCTTGTTATTGTGCAATAGTAACATATTGAAACTATATAGTGTCGCTGATAGCTAGTTAGCAACTAGCGCACTAATCGCTAGCTGACAAGTGGAGCACTCATTTCGAATTGATGCAATAATCCCTAGCTGACAATAGGTGTGTTGATAGCTAGCTGAGAACAGGCGCGTTAATCGTTAGCTGACAACTGTGCACTAAGTGATAGATGACAAGTGGTGCGCCAATCAGTTGCTGACTATTGCCACACACATTGGTCACTTACAACATGTGAGCTAATTGGTAGGTGAAAACCGGCACTATAATTGTTAGCTGGCAGCTGGTGCACTAATTGCTATAGCTGAAAACTAGTGCGCTAATTACAAGCTTATATGTAATCTTATATGCTAACATTAAACACAATAATATGATAATCATTCATTCAACTTAGTTGTGTTGGAGCAATGTGTGTGTTTAAAAAACATTTAAATTAGAGTAAAATTTGCATGAGGAATACACCATTTTTTAAAATTTTTTTAGAAAAAACAAAAATGTTACGACCCCCCCTGCAGTACTTTTGCACACCTCATTGCAGTGGTTCGCAAACTTTTTTTGTCATCCCCCTCTTTGGAGAAGGGGGAGTTTTCAAGCCCCCCCTGCCCCCATCGCCCCAACAGAACGCTAATGCCAAGCTTAACATTTTCAAATTTATTGAACATCAAGTAACATTCAAGTTGTATACATTCAAAATCAATAACATAAAATAACATCAAGTTCAATAATAAATAAAATAACTACTCTGCCAGTTTTCTTTGAAAGAAATCAAATGGCTTATTGATGTGATTGGGGTGTGTGGTCTCGAGGTGTCTCTTTAATGTGTTGGGTCTCATGCTGTCTGCTGGTAGCGGTTTTAGACACAGAACACACAGGGGTCTCTCCTCTGCCCCCACCACCGTTGGCGTGAATCCAGGAGCAAGATACCCTTCATCATATTTTCTTTTCGGTTGGCTTTTTGGTTGATTAAGCCCGTCAGATTTTTGTTTCTCCGCAGGTGCTGGCTCGACGACCTTTGAGGTGCGAGTCACAAATTTATCCATTTTGTGTAATTGTGGTCCACACATTAGCCTGCTACTCATCTGCGTGAAAGATTGTTCCGCTTAGCCCGGCCCCCATTAGTTACTGTTGCTATGTCTGTCGAACTTTTGCTCCTACCTAGAAATTTATAGCCTCGAGGAAAAATAAGTAATTTACATTTATTTATAGAACGGATTTCACAGACAGAATCACAAAGTGATTTACAGTGTGTATAGAAAATGAAAGCATAGTAAAAAAAAAAAATTAAGAAAATAAAAAATACAATTTTTTAAAAGTGAAATTTCCTCCCGTTCCTCGCGCCCCACCTGTCCACCAGTGGGGCCCGCCCCACACTTTGAGAAACGCTGCCCTATTGAGGTCGCCAGCGACCTATTGAAGACCGCTGTCTCAAAAGGAATTGATTGCCTTTACATAACAATTACAGACTGCACTTTAGGATGGGAATCAGGATATGATTTCCAGAAAGCAATGTCTGACATTTATCGTTCGAGCTGAGGGGTGTGTGGACATGTCAAGTTTAGGAGTAAACACAGCAAAAATCGTCAGCAGGAAGCGCCATTAAGAATGCACCCATTATCCTCTCCCATTTCCTGCCTGTGGTGTGTGTACGACATGGCCAGAGAAGGCAAACACATTAACTACAGCCATACGAACCTTAATGGAGCCCCCGGAGGAGAGCGTGATGATGGTTCTTCCCCGGTTGGCGAGACGGTGATGCATCCTGCTGAGACTGCACTCTGCTGGTCTCTCTGTCACACATAAGGGTCTTTTGGCTCCAATAGGCTCCATTATAGTAATTTGCTTGGATCTCTTCTATTTCCACTGTAAAGGCCGTCTACAGTAGGAGAACACGTGGTTGGTTGAACTTGTCACATTTTTTACTCTACTGTGAATTGCTCATCAGCAAAACATCTGTCAAGAGCCATTCTTACATTACACTGAAGCTGAAGATGTTGGCTTTAAACCAGGGGGCTCAAACATGTGGCCCGCGAGACGTTATTTTGCGGTCCGCACCCTGATATGACAACTTATTGCTAGTGCGGCCCACGAGTTTAATATAAACGCATGAACGGTCGGCGCTTGACAGCGTCATACTTGCCAACGCTCCCAAATTTCCTGGGAGACCCCTGAATTTCAGGGCATCCATTCTCTAGAATTCCTGTCCTATTAACTCCCAAACAACAATATTCAGGGGGTGCCATGATGGCACAGTCTTTAGCGCTACCTGCATCCTGTACAAACAGCGTGCAAGACCAGTTACATGTTGTATCTAACTGTGTTGAACGCACATGTGTTATTGCAAGACATATTTGATCAACTAACTGTGAAGAAAAAATACAACAATTCACACTCACATTCACACACTACACCCGCTACCACCAAATCCCCCACCCCCACACCCCCTACTTGCGTCGTTTGAGGTGGTGTATATTGTAGCCCGGGAGAGTTAGGGCTGCAAGGTGTTCTGGGTATTTGTTCTGTTATGTTTAAGTTGTGTTACGGTGCGGATGTTCTCCCAAAATGTGTTTGTCACACCTGTTTGGTGTGGGTTCACAGTGTGGCGCATGTTTGTAACAGTGTTAAAATTGTTTATACGGCCACTTTCAGTGTGACCTGTATGGCTGCTGAGCAAGTATGTCTTGCAGTCACCTACTTGTATTTGAAGATGCCATACACAACATGTTAACGAGCCGGCACGCTGGTTGTGTGATGTTAAAGCATACGCGATGACATGTTGTAGAACAGTGGTTCTCAAATTGAGATACGCTACCACTGGGGGTACTTGAAGGTACAGTGGGGCAAAAAAGTATTTAGTCAGCCACTGATTGTGCAAGTTCTCCCACTTAAAATGATGACAGAGGTCTTTAATTTTCATCATAGGTACACTTCAACTGTGAGAGACAGAATGTGAAAAAAAAAAATCCAGGAATTCACATTGTAGGAATTTTAAAGGATTTATTTGTAAATTATGGTGGAAAATAAGTATTTGGTCAACCGATCAAAGCTCTCACTGATGGAAGGAGTTTTTGGCTCAAAATCTCGCGATACATGGCCCCATTAATTTTTTCCTTAACACGGATCAATCGTCCTGTCCCCTTAGCAGAAAAACAGCCCCAAAGCATGATGATTCCACCCCCATGCTTCACAGTAGTTATGGTGTTCTTGGGATGCAACTCAGTATTCTTCTTCCTCCAAACACGACGAGTTGAGTTTATACCAAAAAGTTCTATTTTGGTTTCATCTGACCACATGACATTCTTCCATGTGCTCTCTGGTATGCACTGGCTTAAGCAGGGGGAAACATCTGGCACTGCAGGATTTGATTCCCTGTCGGCGTAGTGTGTTACTGATGGTAACCTTTGTTACTTTGGTCCCAGCTTTCTGCAGGTCATTCACCATGTCCCCCCATGTGGTTCTGGGATTTTTGCTCACTGTTCTCATGATCATTTTGACCCCACGGGATGAGATCTTGCGTGGAGCCCCAGACCGAGGGAGGTTATCAGTGGTCCTGTATGTCTTCCATTTTCTGATAGATGCTCCCACAGTTGGTTTTTTCACACCAGGCTGCTTGCCAATTGTAGATTCACTCTTCCCAGTCTGGTGCAGGTCTACAATTCTTTTCCTGGTGTCCTTTGACAGCTCTTTGGTCTTGGCCATAGTGGAGTTTGGAGTCTGACCGTTTAGGGCTATGGGCAGGTGTCTTTTATACAGATAATGAGTTCAAACAGGTTCCATTAATACAGGTAACGAGTGGAGGACAGAAGAGCTTCTTAAAGAAGTTACAGGTCTGTGAAAGCCAGATATCTTCCTTGTTTGAAGTGACTAAATACTTGTTTTCCACCATCATTTACAAATAAATTATTTAAAATTCCTACAAGGTGAATTCCTGGATTTTTTATTCACATTCTGTCTCTCACAGTTGAAGTGTACCTATGATGAAAATTACAGACCTCTGTCATTATTTTAAGTGGGAGACCTTGCACAATCGGTGGCTGACTAAATACTTTTTTGCCCCACTGCATGCCAAGGGGTACGTGAGATTTTTTTTTAAATATTCTAAAAAATAGCAGCAATTCAAAAATCCTTTATAAATATATTTATAGAATAATACTCCAACAAAATATGAATGCAAGTTCACTAACTGTGAAGAAAAAATACAACAATGCACTATTCAGTGTTGACAGTTAGATTTTTTTATGGACATGCTCCAAAAAGGCGTACGCCATGGTTTACTGAAGAAACTAGAGCTCAGAAATTATTATGTAGAAAGCTGGAACGCAAATGGCGCACGACTAAACTTGAGGTGCACCATCAAGCATGGAGTGATAGTTTAATAACTTATAAACGCATGCTTACCTTAGCTAAAACTAATTATTACTCAAATCTCATCCGCATTAATAAAAACGATCCAAAATTTTTGTTTAGTACAGTAGCATCGCTAACCCAACAAGGGACTCCTTCCAGTAGCTCCACCCATTCGGCAGATGACTTTATGAAGTTCTTTAATAAGAAAATTGATCTTATTAGAAAGGAGATCAAAGACAATGCGTCCCAGCTACAACGGGGTTATAGTAACACAGATATGATTGTATATACGGCGGATACTGCAAATATCCAAAATAGTTTCTCTCGTTTTGATGAAATAACATTAGAAGGATTGTTACAACGTGTAAATGGAATAAAACAAACAACATGTTTACTTGACCCACTTCCTGGGAAACTTATCAAGGAGCTTTTTGTATTATTAGGTCCATCAGTGCTAAATATTATAAACTTATCACTTTCCTCGGGCACTGTTCCCGTTGCATTCAAAAAAGCGGTTATTCATCCTCTCCTTAAAAGACCTAACCTCGATCCTGACCTCATGGTAAACTACCGACCGGTGTCTCACCTTCCCTTTATTTCGAAAATTCTCGAAAAAATTGTTGCAGAGCAGCTAAATGAGCACTTAGCGTTCAACAATCTATGTGAAACCTTTCAATCCGGTTTCAGGGCAAATCACTCGACTGAGACAGCCCTCGCAAAACTGACTAATGATCTATTGCTAACGATGGACTCTGATGCGTCATCTATGTTGCTGCTCCTCGATCTTAGCGCTGCTTTCGATACCGTCGATCATAATATTTTATTAGAGCGTATCAAAATACGAATTGGTATGTCAGACTCAGCCCTGTCATGGTTTAACTCTTATCTTACTGATAGGATGCAGTGCGTCTCCTATAACAGTGTGACCTCGGACTATGTTAAGGTAACGTGTGGAGTTCCCCAGGGTTCGGTCCTTGGCCCTGTACTCTTCAGCATCTACATGCTGCCGCTAGGTGACGTCATACGCAAATACGGTGTTAGCTTTCACTGTTATGCTGATGACACCCAACTTTACATGCCCCTAAAGCTGACCAACACGCCGGACTGTAGTCAGTTGGAAGCGTGTCTTAATGAAATTAAACAATGGATGTCCGCTAACTTTTTGCAACTTAATGCCAAAAAAACGGAAATGCTGATTATCGGTCCTGCTAGACACCGACCTCTATTTAATAATACAACTTTAACATTTGACAACCAAATAATAAAACAAGGTGACTCTGTAAAAAATCTGGGTATTATCTTCGACCCAACTCTCTCCTTTGAGTCACACATTAAAAGCGTTACTAAAACGGCCTTCTTTCATCTCCGTAAAATCGCTAAAATTCGCTCCATTTTGTCCACTAAAGACGCCGAGATCATTATCCATGCGTTTGTTACGTCTCGTCTCGATTACTGTAACGTATTATTTTTGGGTCTCCCCATGTCTAGCATTAAAAGATTACAGCTGGTACAAAATGCGGCTGCTAGACTTTTGACAAGAACAAGAAAATTTGATCATATTACGCCTGTACTGGCTCACCTGCACTGGCTTCCTGTGCACTTAAGATGTGACTTTAAGGTTTTACTACTTACGTATAAAATACTACACGGTCTAGCTCCAGCCTATCTTGCCGATTATATTGTACCGTATGTCCCGGCAAGAAATCTGCGTTCAAAAGACTCCGGCTTATTAGTGATTCCTAGAGCTCAAAAAAAGTCTGCGGGCTATAGAGCGTTTTCCGTTCGGGCTCCAGTACTCTGAGATGCTACCTCAGTAGAAGCATTTAAGTCTCATCTTAAAACTCATCTGTATACTCTAGCCTTTAAATAGACCTCCTTTTTAGACCAGTTGATCTGCCGCTTCTTTTCTTTCTCCTATGTCCCCCCCTCCCTTATGGAGGGGGTCCGGTCCGATGACCATGGATGAAGTACTGACTGTCCAGAGTCGAGACCCAGGATGGACCGCTCGTCGGGACCCAGGATGGACCGCTCGCCTGTATCGGTTGGGGACATCTCTACGCTGCTGATCCGCTTGAGATGGTTTCCTGTGGACGGGACTCTCACTGCTGTCTTGGAGCCACTATGGATTGAACTTTCACAGTATCATGTTGAACCCGCTCGACATCCATTGCTTTCGGTCCCCTAGAGGGGGGGGTTGCCCACATCTGAGGTCCTCTCCAAGGTTTCTCATAGTCAGCATTGTCACTTGCGTCCCACTGAATGTGAATTCTCCCTGCCCACTGGGTGTGAGTTTTCCTTGCCCTTTTGTGGGTTCTTCCGAGGATGTTGTAGTCGTAATGATTTGTGCAGTCCTTTGAGACATTTGTGATTTGGGGCTATATAAATAAACATTGATTGATTGATTGATTGATAAATATTGATGTTAAAGATTTCTTTTATTGCGAAGAAATGTTTAAAATTAAGTTCATGAATCCAGATGGATCTCTATTACAATCCCCAAAGAGGGCACTTTAAGTTGATGATTACTTCTATGTGTAGAAATCTTTATTTATAATTGAATCACTTGTTAATTCTTCAATAAGTTTTAAGTTATTTTTATGTCTTTTTTTTCCAAATAGTTCAAGAAAGCCCACTACAAATGAGCAATATTTTGCACTGTTATACAATTTAATAAATCAGAAACTGATGACATAGTGCTGTATTTTACTTATGTATCTCTTTTTCTAACCAAAAATGCTTTGCTCTGATTAGGGGGTACTTGAATTAAAAAAATGTTCACAAGAACACTGCACGCTAAAGGCAGTGGAGTCACGGCACCTGTCGGCCGGGTGAAAATTGGAACTAATTCAGGAGAATGGTTGCACCGGTAAAATGTCGGGAGGTGCAAATCGTGAGGGTTGGCAAGTATGTTGCTAGGGCGGGAAGGCCATTCATAGAAGGTGAATTCATTAAAAAGTGCATGTTAATTTTTTTAGAAATCGCAACCGAGCCTCACCCAGTTTCTGCATCCAGTGACCCCCAGGTAAATTGAGTTTGAGACCCCTGCTTTAAATTAAGGATGCTCAATATTTTTTATTTTCATGTTAGCAATAACCGTGAACTTATTGACCTCTATTATTTTTCAATTGCAGATTTTGTTTATGTACTTTATGCACTCCTGTGTGTGAAAAAGACTCAAAGGTGAATTTGACAAGCAGTACCTGTAAACTAAAATCCTAACCAAATATGACATCACCACTGAAACTAACTAACATCACTGAGGGGGAGGGCGTGGGCGGCGCGCCTCCTGCGGGAATGGGGTGTGTACGGCCCGGCCTCGAAGCCAGCGGCAGGTGAGTAGATTGCCCAGCTGGAATTGATTATCTAATTTCCTGTCGCACTTATTAGCAGCAGCCGGAACACATTTCAAATTAAATTTGGAAACTGTTGACGTGGTGTCCCCCGGAACAAAGAGGAAAATAACCATCCGGATTGTTTTAGGTGCAAAGTTCAAAAGCCAGCATCTGTGATGGTATGGGCGTGCATTAGTGCCCAAGGCATGGGTAACTTACAAATCTGTGAAGGCACCATTAATGCTGAAAGGTCCATACAGGTTTTGGAGCAACATATGTTGTCATATGTTGGACCGAGAAAGGAGAGAAACGCCGGACTGAAAAGTCCTAAAATATATACTGCTGGAAAGCAAACGAAACTTGTGTATGTCAATAAAAGATTTGCTCAAACCTGTACATTGGGCTCAAGAAAGATCTGTCTGCACCAGGAGAACCCTCACAGCAGAGAGACTTTTACAATCACATTCAAAAATTAATAATGACTCTTATGTCCTGATTGACATTTTTGCGAGCAAAACATACATCCGAAAAAAAGCGGCAGTTAAAAAGAGCTAACCATGGCTCCAGTAGGTCTGCTGTCGAAAGTGTCAACAACGATTGTGTATCCCTGATATCCCTGGGGTCAAGTGTATCACTAAATATTTCTGTATTGTTTTATTTCCCATGATATGATTGACTTTTTAGCATGCTTGGACATACACACGGCATATAACTCACATGAAGGAGGGACTGGCTGCGTCCCATATGACCGACGGAAGCCATGTTTGTTTACTTTGGTGAGTTTCAATGAAGTTAAGACCTCCCACAAAAATGGTGATTGTTCACCTTAACCTACATCCAGCAGAGTATGGGTAATCTCGCCTGATTGGATCATTTGTATTCTTAATGCTTATTGGTGCTATTTATCGCATGTTAACAAATTATTGATGTGACGTCATAATCCTGTTATCGACCCGATAATTATCGGTCCCATAATTATTTCCACCATTACTTGAATTGTGTGTCCCTCTCGTTTTCCAACTCTTTGTAAAAAAAAAAAAGGAAAATTAACTATGAAAGACAAACACCAACATGACCCAATCAACAACCAAAATGGGAAAACATATTTTCAAAACGCAGAACTAAATTTTAAAGTTTAATTGCATTGAGAATTTGAGATAATGCATATGAACACAAAATAAGCAAGAAACATAAACAGGCACTTTAGGCCAGCTTACTGGAAATGTGAATATGTATTTTGCTTACATCAAGGCTAACAACAGTTTAAAAACTAGTTAGTTTGCTAATAAGATTTTAACTGTTTTTCACTAAGGCTGTTTTTCCTGTTACCCCCCACCGCAGGAAGATGAAAACTTTCACACCCCACTCTCTGTCATGACTATAAATATAGATATAGTATGTAGTGTAATATAGAATTTGTCTATAAAATTGTTATGAGTACCTTTCTGCATAATTTTGTGTCCTTTTTAACAGTAAAGAAAACAAAAAAGAAAGAAATATAAATCAACCTACAACAATGAACAACTTTACTGTCTGCTTTTTAGTCTGTAACAGAAAATATTTAAAGTGATCCTTATTTAATCTATAAACATTTTTAACCAAAATGAACTGTGGTGTAGCTCAGGGATCAATACTAGGACCTAAATTATTCAGTATCTTTATAAATGACATTTGAAAGTTAAAAAGCTTCCAAAGTTTGTATTATTTGCAGATAATATAACAGCGTTTGGTTCAAGAGAGAACACACAGAAGCTAATAAAAGATAATAACAGAAGAAATGAACACATTAAAAAGATGGTTTGAGCAAAAAACAGACTTTCGTTGAATCTCAGTAAAACTAAAATAATGCTGTTTGGTATCAGTAGAGGAGAAAGTCAAACACAAATACAAATTGACGGAGTAGAATCTGAAAGAGTAAATGAAACCAAATTTCTAGGTATAATTATTGATGATAAATTGAACTGGACATCTAATGTAAAAATATACAACATAAAGTAGCAAGAAACATAAATAATGAATAAAGCAAAACATGTTCTAGACCAAAAATCACTTCATATTCTCTACTGCTCACTAGTGTTACCATTTCTGAATTACTGTGTAGAAATATGGGGAAATAACAACAAAAGTACACTTCATTCACTAACAGTGTTCCAAAAAAGATCAGTTAGAATAATACATAATGTTTGATATAGAGAACATACAAATCCTTTATTTATTGAATCAAAAATACTGAAATTCAATGACATAGAGTATTTGCATACAGCTAAAATTATACACAAAGCAAACTATAACCTGCTACCCAAGAATACACAAAAATTATTCTCAAAAAGAGGAGAAATATAATCTTAGAGAAAAATGTGACTTAAAACATTTGCACGCACGTACAACACTTAAGACCTTTAGTATATCAGTATGTGGAATTGAATTATGGAATGGATTAAGCAAAGCGATCAAACAATGTACAAATATTATCCACTTCAAGAAACTCTTCAAACTTAAAGTGTTTACAAAGTACAAAGAAGAAGAACCATGATAAACATTCCCAATTTATTTAATCCATCCATTCTCAAAATAATCTTACTTATTTCATCATATGAAATATAACTTACTCCACTAATTATTATTATTATTAAATAATTATTATTATTTATTGATTTATTTTTATTGTGATTACTTATGGAGTAAACTGTGAATAAATTGAGAACAGGAAGTGAATAAAAAGTTTTAGCAACTGTTATGTAAAAGAAAAAGGGTAGGATTAAATAAGCGTTGCTTCTTCCTACTCCTTTTCGAACATGTTGAGATGAAAAACTGGAAATGTATCATGTTGTATGTTTGCATGTTCGAAATAAACTCAAACTCAAATCAACTATTTGATACTGAAAAATAAAATTAAATGAACTCAATAACTATTAATACATTCAAATTTATTAGCAACATTAATTCAGGACCTCAATGTATAAAACACTTAATGTAATAGTACAGGGGAGAAAAAGACGGCACTGAGGCTGGGGGAGCGTTTAGCCATGGGCAGATTTATTAAAGATATAAATTTATGATGTGTAGCTAACCTAAAGAGAATGAGTGTCAGACTGTGTGTGGTATTTAACTGGAGAGTGTTACCGTAAATGTTGGAGGTGCGTGTATAAAGGAATGGTGCGGTCAGACAAGGGCAAGGCATGCATGGTAGTCCGGGGACAGAATAGTGGTCGAGAGACGGAAGCGTGGCGCCGTAGTCCAGGGACAGGCGAGGGGTCGGAATCCAGGAAGCACGAGGAAGACAGGGAAGATCCAAGAGTGCGAGACACACAGCTCAACTCGGGGACACACACAAGGAACTGCGGGAAGAAGAAGAACACGACAATCAACGCTGAGAAAACAGAGATCAGGAATGCAAGGCAATAAGGGATCTCGAGACGAGCTTACGGTACGATGTACAGGTCGCAATGTTCTGGCACTGGATCTCAGGACGCGGTGGTTTGAGAAGGCGTCCCTCTCATCAGTACCAGGTGTGTTGATTGCTGAGTGAGTGCAGCTGCTGTACGAGCGGAACACGCGGGGGCGCGCTCAGTGGAGCGCACAGACAAAGCAGGGTTTGAAACATGATGCTACATGGTACTGATAAAGCGTGTTCACCCCAGAAGGGCTCGTCTTACTATTTGAAAAGAACTGGTCAAAGTTAACAATTGTCTTGTAATAACCAATTGTATAAAAGCCTAGAAGAAAAATACTGAGAAGTGGAATATTTACAACTTGACAGGAATAACACAACATGTTCAGCTGGTTAACTTTAGGGAATACTGTGTAGGTGAACTCTGAATTCTGTAAATTTCCAAAACTACAATTTGAGAAATGACAACTAACTCGGTTCTCGCCTACATACTCCTTACATGCGGCCAGGTCTGCCGAACTGACACATTTCTGCTAAGTGATACATGACTGGAGAATGTTCAAAAACAGATCCATCCACCTCTTAATGACAATCGCTCCAGCAGCCAGTCTAATGCAATTATATGCTCAGAGGAGAGAGGCGATGCTGTGATGTTCGACACACATCCAAACATAGATTACAAGTGTGGCCGAGAAGTCTGCCAACACAAAACAAAACCCTCACTAATCCTTTTATACTGACTCCGTGGAGATTCTTCAGTCTAGTGTTGACAGTCTGAGGTTGTAACTCATCCCAGATTAGTTCATGTATATATTGTCAACATTTAAAGATACTCACATTTCAAAGGGTGGCCTTTGGTGCATTTAAGAAGCAGGCCAGGTAACACAAAATGCTTTTCATTAATGAAATTGTACAGCTTTCTCAATCTATTGATATTTTATGTATCATTAAGTACAAACCCCGTTTCCATATGAGTTGGGAAATTGTGTTAGATGTAAATATAAACGGAATACAATGATTTGCAAATCATTTTCAACCCATATTCAGTTGAATATGCTACAAAGACAACATATATGTTCAAACTGATAACCACTTTTTTTTTTGCAAATAATCATTAACTTTAGAATTTGATGCCAGCAACATGTGACAAAGAAGTTGGGAAAGGTGGCAATAAATACTGATAAAGTTGAGAAATACTCATCAAACACTTATTTGGAACATCCCACAGGAGAGCAGGCTAATTGGGAACAGGTGGGAGCCATGATTGGGTATAAAAGCAGCTTCCATGAAATGCTAAGTAATTCACAAACAAGGATGGGGCGAGGGTCACCAATTTGTAAGCAAAATGTCGAACAGTTTTAGAACAACATTTCTCAACAAGCTATTGCAAGGAATTTAGGGATTTTACCATCTGCGGTCCGTAAAATCATCAAAAGGTTCAGAGAATCTGGAGAAATCACTGCACGTAAGCGATGATATTACAGACCTTTGATCCCTCAGGCGGTACTGCATCAAAAACAGACATCAGTGTGTAAAGGATATCACCACATGGGCTCAGGAACAATTCATAAAACCACTGTCAGTAACTACAGGTGGTTGCTACATCTGTAAGTGCAATTTAAAAGTCTACTATGCAAAGCCAAACCCATTTATCAACAACACCAAGGAACGCCGCTGGCTTCGCTGGTCCCGAGCTCATCTAAGATGGACTGATGCAAAGTGGAAAAGTGTTCTGTGGTCTGCAGAGTCCACATTTCAAATTAAATTTGGAAACTGTTGACGTGGTGTCCCCCGGAACAAAGAGGAAAATAACCATCCGGATTGTTTTAGGTGCAAAGTTCAAAAGCCAGCATCTGTGATGGTATGGGCGTGCATTAGTGCCCAAGGCATGGGTAACTTACAAATCTGTGAAGGCACCATTAATGCTGAAAGGTCCATACAGGTTTTGGAGCAACATATGTTGTCATCCAAGCAACGATATCATGGACACCCCTTCCTATTTCAGCAAGACAATGCCAAGCCGTGTGTTACAACAGCGTGGTTTCGTAGTAAAAGAGAGCGGGAACTTTCCTGGCCCTCCTGTAGTCCAGAACTGTCTCCCATCGAAAATGTGTGGCGCATTATGAAGCGTAAAATACGACAGCGGAGACCCCGGACTGTTGAACGACTAAAGCTCTACATAAAACAAGAATAAGAAAGAATTCCACTTTCAAAGCTTCAACAATTAATTTCCTCAGTTCCCAAACGTTTATTGAGTGTTGTTAAAAGAAAAGGTGGTGTAACACAGTGGTGAACATGCCCTTTCCCAACTACTTTGGCACATGTTGCAGCAATGAAATTCTAAGTTGATTATTATTTGCAAAAAAAAATTAAGTTTATGAGTTTGAACATCAAATATATGGTCTTTGTAGTGCATTCAACTGAATATGAAGTGAAAAGGATTTGTAAATCATTGTATTCCGTTTATATTTACATCTAACAAAATTTCCCAACTCATATGGAAACCGGATTTGTACATTCGAAAAAATATTCACAGTGCTTTACATTACCACATTTTGTCATTTACCAGCCTTATTGCAAAATGGAATACAGTCATTTTGTCTTTAAAATCTCAACACAGAACACCCCAAAAATGACAATGTGAAAAAGTTAAATTTAATTGTTTTTGCATATGTAATGAAAAATACATTTGGAATCACAAATACATAACTATTAACAGCCTTTTCCATGAAACTCAAACGTCAGCTCTGGTGCATGCTATTTCAACTGATCACCCTTAAGATGTTCCAACATTTTAATTCCAGTCCACCTGTGGTAAATTCCGTTGATTGGACATGATTTGAAAAGGCAAACACCTGTCTGTAGAAGAGGTCCCATCCTGGACAGTGTGTGGGAAAGCACAAACGGAGAATGAAGTCGACGGAATTGTCCTTACACCTCCGAGACAGGATGGTTTCGTGGCACAAATCTGGGGAAGGGTACAGAAAACTATCTGCAGCCTTGAAGGTCCCAATGAGCAAAGTGGCCTCTACCATTTGTAAATGAAAGAAGTTTGGAACCACCAGGGCTCTTACTAAAGCTAGTCTGTCGTTTAATCTTAACACTTGGGGAAGAAGGGCCGTAGTCAGGGAGGTGACCAAGAACCTGATGGTCAGTCTGTCAGAGCTACAGAATTCCTCTGTGGAGAGAGGAGAATATTCCAGAAGGACAACCATCTCTGTATCAATCCACCAATTAGGCCTGTATGAAAGAGTGGCCAGACAGAAGCCATTCCTTCATACAAGTTTTCCAAAATGCACCTAAAGACTCTCAGACCATGAGAAACAAAATTATCTGGTCTGATGAGACAAAGATTTACTTTTAGCGTGTATGCCAGGCATTATGTTTATAGGAAACCAGGCACGGCTCATCACCAGGACAATAACATCCCTACAGTGAAGCATAGTGGTGGTAGCATCATGCTGTAGGGATGTTTTTAGCAGCAGGAACTGGCAGACTAGTAAGGATAGACAGAAAGATGAAAGCAGCAATGTACAGACATATCCTGGACAAAAACCCGCTCCAAAGCGCTCTTAAAATGGTGATTGTTCACCTTAACCTACATCCAGCAGAGTATGGGTAATCTCGCCTGATTGGATCATTTGTATTCTTAATGCTTATTGGTGCTATTTATCGCATGTTAACAAATTATTGATGTGACGTCATAATCCTGTTATCGACCCGATAATTATCGGTCCCATAATCATTTTCACCATTACTTGAATTGTGTGTCCCTCTCGTTTTCCAACTCTTTGTAAAAAAAAAAAAAAGGAAAATTTACTATGAAAGATAGATAAACACCAACATGACCCAATCAACAACCAAAATGGGAAAACATATTTTCAAAACGCAGAGCTAAATTTTAAAGTTTAATTGCATTGAGAATTTGAGATAATGCATATGAACACAAAATAAGCAAGAAACATAAACAGGCACTTTAGGCCAGCTTACTGGAAATGTGAATATGTATTTTGCTTACATCAAGGCTAACAACAGTTTAAAAACTAGTTAGTTTGCTAATAAGATTTTAACTGTTGTTTTTCACTAAGGCTGTTTTTCCTGTTACCCCCCACCGCAGGAAGATGAAAACATTTTGCGCTTTCCCACCCCACTCTCTGTCATGACTATAAATATAGATATAGTATGTAGTGTAATATAGAATTTGTCTACAAAATTGTTATGAGTACCCTTCTGCATAATTTTGTGTCCTTTTTAACAGTAAAGAAAACAAAAAAGAAATAAATATAAATCAACCTACAACAATGAACAACTTTACTATCTGCTTTTTAGTCTGTAACAGAAAATATTTAAAGTGATCCTTATTTAAACTATAAACATTTTTAACCAAAATGAACTGTGGTGTAGTTCAGGGATCAATACTAGGACCTAAATTATTCAGTATCTTTATAAATGACATTTGAAAGTTACAAAAGATTCCAAAGTTAGTATTATTTGCAGATAATACAACAGCGTTTGGTTCAAGAGAGAACACACAGAAGCTAATAAACAATAATAGCAGAAGAAATGAACACATTAAAAAGATGGTTTGACAAAAACAGACTTTCGTTGAATCTCAGTAAAACTAAAATAATGCTGTTTGGTATCAGTAGAGGAGAAAGTCAAACACAAATACAAATTGACGGAGTAGAATCTGAAAGAGTAAATGAAACCAAATTTCTAGGTATAATTATTGATGATAAATTGAACTGGACATCTAATGTAAAAATATACAACATAAAGTAGCAAGAAACATAAATAATGAATAAAGCAAAACATGTTCTAGACCAAAAATCACTTCATATTCTCTACTGCTCACTAGTGTTACCATTTCTGAATTACTGTGTAGAAATATGGGGAAATAACAACAAAAGTACACTTCATTCACTAACAGTGTTCCAAAAAAGATCAGTTAGAATAATACATAATGTTTGATATAGAGAACATACAAATCCTTTATTTATTGAATCAAAAATACTGAAATTCAATGACATAGAGTATTTGCATACAGCTAAAATTATACACAAAGCAAACTATAACCTGCTACCCAAGAATACACAAAAATTATTCTCAAAAAGAGGAGAAATATAATCTTAGAGAAAAATGTGACTTAAAACATTTGCACGCACGTACAACACTTAAGACCTTTAGTATATCAGTATGTGGAATTGAATTATGGAATGGATTAAGCAAAGCGATCAAACAATGTACAAATATTATCCACTTCAAGAAACTCTTCAAACTTAAAGTGTTTACAAAGTACAAAGAAGAAGAACCATGATAAACATTCCCAATTTATTTAATCCATCCATTCTCAAAATAATCTTACTTATTTCATCATATGAAATATAACTTACTCCACTAATTATTATTATTATTAAATAATTATTATTATTTATTGATTTATTTTTATTGTGATTACTTATGGAGTAAACTGTGAATAAATTGAGAACAGGAAGTGAATAAAAAGTTTTAGCAACTGTTATGTAAAAGAAAAGGGGTAGGATTAAATAAGCGTTGCTTCTTCCTACTCCTTTTCGAACATGTTGAGATGAAAAACTGGAAATGTATCATGTTGTATGTTTGCATGTTCGAAATAAACTCAAACTCAAATCAACTATTTGA
Organism: Nerophis ophidion; assembly: GCF_033978795.1. NCBI lineage: Eukaryota > Metazoa > Chordata > Actinopteri > Syngnathiformes > Syngnathidae > Nerophis > Nerophis ophidion. The sequence goes on from NC_084613.1 coordinate 47,749,350, forward strand.
TACTGAAAAATAAAATTAAATGAACTCAATAACTATTAATACATTCAAATTTATTAGCAACATTAATTCAGGACCTCAATGTATAAAACACTTAATGTAATAGTACAGGGGAGAAAAAGACGGCACTGAGGCTGGGGGAGCGTTTAGCCATGGGCAGATTTATTAAAGATATAAATTTATGATGTGTAGCTAACCTAAAGAGAATGAGTGTCAGACTGTGTGTGGTATTTAACTGGAGAGTGTTACCGTAAATGTTGGAGGTGCGTGTATAAAGGAATGGTGCGGTCAGACAAGGGCAAGGCATGCATGGTAGTCCGGGGACAGAATAGTGGTCGAGAGACGGAAGCGTGGCGCCGTAGTCCAGGGACAGGCGAGGGGTCGGAATCCAGGAAGCACGAGGAAGACAGGGAAGATCCAAGAGTGCGAGACACACAGCTCAACTCGGGGACACACACAAGGAACTGCGGGAAGAAGAAGAACACGACAATCAACGCTGAGAAAACAGAGATCAGGAATGCAAGGCAATAAGGGATCTCGAGACGAGCTTACGGTACGATGTACAGGTCGCAATGTTCTGGCACTGGATCTCAGGACGCGGTGGTTTGAGAAGGCGTCCCTCTCATCAGTACCAGGTGTGTTGATTGCTGAGTGAGTGCAGCTGCTGTACGAGCGGAACACGCGGGGGCGCGCTCAGTGGAGCGCACAGACAAAGCAGGGTTTGAAACATGATGCTACATGGTACTGATAAAGCGTGTTCACCCCAGAAGGGCTCGTCTTACTATTTGAAAAGAACTGGTCAAAGTTAACAATTGTCTTGTAATAACCAATTGTATAAAAGCCTAGAAGAAAAATACTGAGAAGTGGAATATTTACAACTTGACAGGAATAACACAACATGTTCAGCTGGTTAACTTTAGGGAATACTGTGTAGGTGAACTCTGAATTCTGTAAATTTCCAAAACTACAATTTGAGAAATGACAACTAACTCGGTTCTCGCCTACATACTCCTTACATGCGGCCAGGTCTGCCGAACTGACACATTTCTGCTAAGTGATACATGACTGGAGAATGTTCAAAAACAGATCCATCCACCTCTAAATGACAATCGCTCCAGCAGCCAGTCTAATGCAATTATATGCTCAGAGGAGAGAGGCGATGCTGTGATGTTCGACACACATCCAAACATAGATTACAAGTGTGGCCGAGAAGTCTGCCAACACAAAACAAAACCCTCACTAATCCTTTTATACTGACTCCGTGGAGATTCTTCAGTCTAGTGTTGACAGTCTGAGGTTGTAACTCATCCCAGATTAGTTCATGTATATATTGTCAACATTTAAAGATACTCACATTTCAAAGGGTGGCCTTTGGTGCATTTAAGAAGCAGGCCAGGTAACACAAAATGCTTTTCATTAATGAAATTGTACAGCTTTCTCAATCTATTGATATTTTATGTATCATTAAGTACAAACCCCGTTTCCATATGAGTTGGGAAATTGTGTTAGATGTAAATATAAACAGAATACAATGATTTGCAAATCATTTTCAACCCATATTCAGTTGAATATGCTACAAAGACAACATATATGTTCAAACTGATAACCACTTTTTTTTTTGCAAATAATCATTAACTTTAGAATTTGATGCCAGCAACACGTGACAAAGAAGTTGGGAAAGGTGGCAATAAATACTGATAAAGTTGAGAAATACTCATCAAACACTTATTTGGAACATCCCACAGGAGAGCAGGCTAATTGGGAACAGGTGGGAGCCATGATTGGGTATAAAAGCAGCTTCCATGAAATGCTAAGTAATTCACAAACAAGGATGGGGCGAGGGTCACCAATTTGTAAGCAAAATGTCGAACAGTTTTAGAACAACATTTCTCAACAAGCTATTGCAAGGAATTTAGGGATTTTACCATCTGCGGTCCGTAAAATCATCAAAAGGTTCAGAGAATCTGGAGAAATCACTGCACGTAAGCGATGATATTACAGACCTTTGATCCCTCAGGCGGTACTGCATCAAAAACAGACATCAGTGTGTAAAGGATATCACCACATGGGCTCAGGAACAATTCATAAAACCACTGTCAGTAACTACAGGTGGTTGCTACATCTGTAAGTGCAATTTAAAAGTCTACTATGCAAAGCCAAACCCATTTATCAACAACACCAAGGAACGCCGCTGGCTTCGCTGGTCCCGAGCTCATCTAAGATGGACTGATGCAAAGTGGAAAAGTGTTCTGTGGTCTGCAGAGTCCACATTTCAAATTAAATTTGGAAACTGTTGACGTGGTGTCCCCCGGAACAAAGAGGAAAATAACCATCCGGATTGTTTTAGGTGCAAAGTTCAAAAGCCAGCATCTGTGATGGTATGGGCGTGCATTAGTGCCCAAGGCATGGGTAACTTACAAATCTGTGAAGGCACCATTAATGCTGAAAGGTCCATACAGGTTTTGGAGCAACATATGTTGTCATCCAAGCAACGATATCATGGACACCCCTTCCTATTTCAGCAAGACAATGCCAAGCCGTGTGTTACAACAGCGTGGTTTCGTAGTAAAAGAGAGCGGGAACTTTCCTGGCCCTCCTGTAGTCCAGAACTGTCTCCCATCGAAAATGTGTGGCGCATTATGAAGCGTAAAATACGACAGCGGACGACTAAAGCTCTACATAAAACAAGAATAAGAAAGAATTCCACTTTCAAAGCTTCAACAATTAATTTCCTCAGTTCCCAAACGTTTATTGAGTGTTGTTAAAAGAAAAGGTGGTGTAACACAGTGGTGAACATGCCCTTTCCCAACTACTTTGGCACATGTTGCAGCAATGAAATTCTAAGTTGATTATTATTTGCAAAAAAAAATTAAGTTTATGAGTTTGAACATCAAATATATGGTCTTTGTAGTGCATTCAACTGAATATGAAGTGAAAAGGATTTGTAAATCATTGTATTCCGTTTATATTTACATCTAACAAAATTTCCCAACTCATATGGAAACCGGATTTGTACATTCGAAAAAATATTCACAGTGCTTTACATTACCACATTTTGTCATTTACCAGCCTTATTGCAAAATGGAATACAGTCATTTTGTCTTTAAAATCTCAACACAGAACACCCCAAAAATGACAATGTGAAAAAGTTAAATTTAATTGTTTTTGCATATGTAATGAAAAATACATTTGGAATCACAAATACATAACTATTAACAGCCTTTTCCATGAAACTCAAACGTCAGCTCTGGTGCATGCTATTTCAACTGATCACCCTTAAGATGTTCCAACATTTTAATTCCAGTCCACCTGTGGTAAATTCCGTTGATTGGACATGATTTGAAAAGGCAAACACCTGTCTGTAGAAGAGGTCCCATCCTGGACAGTGTGTGGGAAAGCACAAACGGAGAATGAAGTCGACGGAATTGTCCTTACACCTCCGAGACAGGATGGTTTCGTGGCACAAATCTGGGGAAGGGTACAGAAAACTATCTGCAGCCTTGAAGGTCCCAATGAGCAAAGTGGCCTCTACCATTTGTAAATGAAAGAAGTTTGGAACCACCAGGGCTCTTACTAAAGCTAGTCTGTCGTTTAATCTTAACACTTGGGGAAGAAGGGCCGTAGTCAGGGAGGTGACCAAGAACCTGATGGTCAGTCTGTCAGAGCTACAGAATTCCTCTGTGGAGAGAGGAGAATATTCCAGAAGGACAACCATCTCTGTATCAATCCACCAATTAGGCCTGTATGAAAGAGTGGCCAGACAGAAGCCATTCCTTCATACAAGTTTTCCAAAATGCACCTAAAGACTCTCAGACCATGAGAAACAAAATTATCTGGTCTGATGAGACAAAGATTTACTTTTAGCGTGTATGCCAGGCATTATGTTTATAGGAAACCAGGCACGGCTCATCACCAGGACAATAACATCCCTACAGTGAAGCATAGTGGTGGTAGCATCATGCTGTAGGGATGTTTTTAGCAGCAGGAACTGGCAGACTAGTAAGGATAGACAGAAAGATGAAAGCAGCAATGTACAGACATATCCTGGACAAAAACCCGCTCCAAAGCGCTCTTAAAATGGTGATTGTTCACCTTAACCTACATCCAGCAGAGTATGGGTAATCTCGCCTGATTGGATCATTTGTATTCTTAATGCTTATTGGTGCTATTTATCGCATGTTAACAAATTATTGATGTGACGTCATAATCCTGTTATCGACCCGATAATTATCGGTCCCATAATCATTTTCACCATTACTTGAATTGTGTGTCCCTCTCGTTTTCCAACTCTTTGTAAAAAAAAAAAAAAGGAAAATTTACTATGAAAGATAGATAAACACCAACATGACCCAATCAACAACCAAAATGGGAAAACATATTTTCAAAACGCAGAGCTAAATTTTAAAGTTTAATTGCATTGAGAATTTGAGATAATGCATATGAACACAAAATAAGCAAGAAACATAAACAGGCACTTTAGGCCAGCTTACTGGAAATGTGAATATGTATTTTGCTTACATCAAGGCTAACAACAGTTTAAAAACTAGTTAGTTTGCTAATAAGATTTTAACTGTTGTTTTTCACTAAGGCTGTTTTTCCTGTTACCCCCCACCGCAGGAAGATGAAAACATTTTGCGCTTTCCCACCCCACTCTCTGTCATGACTATAAATATAGATATAGTATGTAGTGTAATATAGAATTTGTCTACAAAATTGTTATGAGTACCCTTCTGCATAATTTTGTGTCCTTTTTAACAGTAAAGAAAACAAAAAAGAAATAAATATAAATCAACCTACAACAATGAACAACTTTACTATCTGCTTTTTAGTCTGTAACAGAAAATATTTAAAGTGATCCTTATTTAAACTATAAACATTTTTAACCAAAATGAACTGTGGTGTAGTTCAGGGATCAATACTAGGACCTAAATTATTCAGTATCTTTATAAATGACATTTGAAAGTTACAAAAGATTCCAAAGTTAGTATTATTTGCAGATAATACAACAGCGTTTGGTTCAAGAGAGAACACACAGAAGCTAATAAACAATAATAGCAGAAGAAATGAACACATTAAAAAGATGGTTTGACAAAAACAGACTTTCGTTGAATCTCAGTAAAACTAAAATAATGCTGTTTGGTATCAGTAGAAGAGAAAGTCAAACACAAATACAAATAGACGGAGTAGAATCTGAAAGACTAAATGAAACCAAATTTCTTGATAATTATTGATGATAAATTGAACTGGACATCTAATGTAAAAATATACAACATAAAGTAGCAAGAAACATAAGTAATGAATAAAGCAAAACATGTTCTGGACCAAAAATCACTTCATATTCTCTACTGCTCACTAGTGTTACCATTTCTGAGTTACAGTGTAGAAATATGGGGAAATAACAACAAAAATACATTTTATTCACTAACAGTGTTCCAAAAAAGATCAGTTAGAATAATACATAATGTTTGATATAGAGAACATACAAATCCTTTATTTATTGAATCAAAAATACTGAAATTCCATGACATAGTGTATTTGCATACAGCTAAAATTATACACAAAGCAAACTATAACCTGCTACCCAAGAATACACAAAAATTATTGTCAAAAAAAGAGGAATGTAATCTTAGAGAAAAATGTGACTTAAAACATTTGTTTTAAGTCACATTATAGGTCCTGGTTAGTGCCTTGCATGGCAGCTCCTGCCATCACTGTGTGAATGTGTGTGTGAATGGGTGAATGTGGAAATAGTGTCAAAGCGCTTTAAGTTCCTTAAAAAAAGGTAAAAAAGCACTATACATGTACAACCCATTTATTATTCATTCAAATTTGAATTTTACAGTACAGCTTCACGGTGGCAGAGGGGTTAGTGCGTCTACCTCACAATACGAAGGTCCTGCCGTCCTGGGTTCAAATCCAGGCTCGGGATCTTTCTGTGTGGAGTTTGCATGTTCTCCCCGTGAATGCGTGGGTTCCCTCCGGGTACTCCGGCTTCCTTCCACCTCCAAAGACATGCACCTGGGGATAGGTTGATTGGCAATACTAAATTGGCCCTAGTGTGTGAATGTGAGTGTGAATGTTGTCTGTCTATCTGTGTTGGCCCTGCGATGAGGTGGCGACTTGTTCAGGGTGTACCCCGCCTTCCGCCCGATTGTAGCTGAGATAGGCACCAACACCCCCCGCAACCCCAAAAGGGAATAAGCGGTAGAAAATGGATGGATGGACAGTACAGATAACAACAACATTTTGTTGCATTAGCTCATGGTAATGCAAGATAAAAGATCAATAAGGTGCATATATAAATAAATAGATTACTGTATGGATAAATATATTGCACTTTTGCATATGCATCCACGTTTATGGATGTATGTTTTGTTGTCTTTATATTCCAGCGAGTTAATCCATTTTTGGGGGGAATTGAGGGGATTATTATGATGCGTTCAAGAGTCCTATGCCCTGAGGAAAGAAGCTGTTACAGAATATGGAGGTTCTGCTATGGAGGCTGCGGAACCTATTTCTAGAGTCCAGCAGTGAAAACAGTCCTTGGTGTGGGTGGGAGGAGTCTGCAGATTTTCTGAGCCCTGGTCAGGCAGCGGCTTTTTGAGATCTCGGAACACCTCCAGAATCAAACATGTTGCAGACAAACTCAAAAAACGACGCATAAAAGTGGACTGTACAGCAAAATTTACACTAAAGTTTATCAAATAATTATGATTTTGACCACATGAAAGTGTTTTAAATTATATTTTATCTGTTTTAGCCCTGCGATGAGGTGTTGACTTGTCCAGGGTGTACCTTGCCTTCCGCCCGAGTGTAGCTGCAATAGGCTCCAGTTCCCCCCGCGACCCCGAGAGGGACAAGCGGTAGGAAATGAATGGATGGATAAAATCCTCATAGGTCCCCTTTCAGACTCACCCATTTCACATCCATACTGACATACAATTACAAATGGATCCCAGTACATTTGTACAGGTGTTTTGGCACCTTTTGACACAGACTTGTCTCGGATTTTCAACTTTTTCATTATTGTTCCATTCACTTCCACTACAATGTTTATATACACTGACCTCCACGATGGCGCCACATCTAGGTTTTGACCCGAGTTGTGACATTGGTGAAAACATTTTATACTTTTCATCCCCCGGCTTCAATTCTGCATGAACTTGTTTGTTTTGTAACCACAAATCTTTCAACTTGCACTTGCCCATCTTACACAAATAACTTGGCTTTGCTGAGGGCTTTTGTAAACTCTGTTGCTAGCAAACAAGCCGCGACATGCACACAGCACCACACACTCGCCAGTTGTGTTTGATTATTTCTGACCGGGCTGCGCAAGTACTTTAGTTGTGTTTTGTATTCATGAATAGCACCCTCAATTATTGAAACATTTAAAATTGAGTCAAAAGTTAATGCAATTGTTTTTAATAAACATGTTATATTTTTAAGAACCTACATAGTCGTATTGAAGACTTTCTATGAGATTATGAATTTAAGACATTTTAACGCCCTAAATTCAAAATATTTGAATTTTGACTTTTTAAAACCCTGTGGGTTCCATGGAATTGTGTCACTTTAGTGACATTAAAGATTCCACTAAAATTGTTTTTCCATGTCAACACTTTATTAAGATTCATTAACTTACAGTATACGTATTTGACATATTGCGTGACTAGAGTTCTACAGGTTGGATTTGTTTTAGAGTTATTGCAAGACTTTTAAATCAACATTAATTAATGGTTAAAGCACAAATTCACCACAGTTGGCCATCAGTGTCACTAACTATCAGGACTTCCTTTTCTTCTTTGGTGCAGTGTAATTGGAGGTGCGGTGCTCCTTCCTGTCATATTTATCATGTCCTTCCCTGTGGAGATAAGAGATTGTAGATTGATAATTCATAACACTAAATATTTCATATGCATGCTGCTTGGCAGTATGGCAGCAGCTTGCCTCTAATTTATTTGGGTCACCTCCTGAGTTTCTAATTCATCTTGATTTGGCATCAAGGCAGTGGGTGAAATTGAAAGAAATGCATGCAGTGATATCTGAAGTAGGAGTGACTATATATGAATACAGTGAATAGTCGCGTTATTTAACCTCATGAAACAACTATCAATTCACTCTTGTTGTATTGTTTTATGTGTGTTTGTTTGTTTTAATTCTTCCTTTTGTGTAAGTAATTCCCAATAATATTTGGACTTACTAGTGTGCTTTCCTGACATAGTTAAAATTCCACAGGATGTTAAGAAAATAGAAGTAATTTTTTTCCACAACTGTTACATTTTCCTTACACGAGTATTCTGTAATACGTTTATTTTTTACATTTAATCCTTCATTAGCTCTCATTTGTAGGTGTATTCAAGAGATAATTTCTCTAACACTTCTGTAATAAGCAACAAAAACTTGAAATAAACATTGTCAACATATTTTGAACTCATCACTACAAATGTAGTTATTAATTAACTGTTAGCTTCACCCATATTAATATAGACTGTATTTATTTATTACAAAACATGCAAAACTGTTATATGCCTCCCACCTGCATGGAGCACTCTATTAATAATCCTGTTTACTATTATGTTGCACTAAAACAGTATTACTTTTGTTGCACTATTGCTGTTTACACCCTGGTTAAATTAGAGTGCAAAATACGTACTGAGGTTTTATTTTTCTGATCTTATTTTTTTAGCCTTATAGCACCATCGCCATAGCGCAGGGGTAGGGAACCTATGGCTCTCGAGCCAAATGTGGCTCTTTTGATGACTGCATCTGGCTCTCAGATAAATCTTAGCTGACATTGCTTAACACGATAAATACGTAATAATTACACAGGTAATCACAGTATTAAAAATAATGTTCAATTTATAAAACATTCTCATGCATCCATTGTTTTCTATCGCACCTGTTCAAGAAGTCGCTTTAATGGGAAGAATAATTGTATTTATTATTGGTTAGCTTCAGAATAAACATGTTATTAAAAAGAATAAGATACTTATTGTACTCTAAAAATGTTGGTCTTACCTAAAAATGCATGCATTTAGTTGTATTTAGTGTTACAAAATATTATATGGCTCTCACGGAAATACATTTGAAAATATTTGGCTTTCATGGCTCTCTCAGCCAAAAAGGTTCCCGACCCCTGCCATAGCGAAATACTATTACTGTATCTCAAATAGCACCGTATTGCGAGCTCCCCTCAGATTCCCAGCTCTAACCTGAAGCAGCGGTTGCAGTACAAGTCTCCATCGCAGGTGTGACAGCGCAGAGTGGCGTCGTGATTACAGATGCAACACCACGGAAGTTCATCGTCGTCACTGTCAGATGGCTGATGTGCCGATTTTACAGCTACTGGTGAACTTTTACTCTTCTGTAAACATGCGGGAAAAAACAATCACATTTTGCCTTTTCTCATTTGTAGTTTGGAAATATTTAAATGTATATTTTTCTTATGGTTTCATACAGGTTTCTTGGATGATTTTTTCCTCTCTCTGTTGCGTGGACCACTGTGTTCTGGAGGTATGTTGTAGCCACTGGCCTCATCGAGTGCCGCTTCTTCTGAGAGCTGTAACAAAAGCCATACATTTTGTCATTTAAATATCTTAACTGGTGTAATGGAGTCGCAAGATCAATGTTCGTCTTACATAAGCGGGTCACCTTCATCCACACAATCATACAGTAATACCTGCTTTAAAACCCTCATTATGGCTTCTTCTTCTGTTTCCTCATCACTGTCTGGCTTTTTGATGTCCTCCATCTTAACTGAAACAAGAAAAGGAACATAGATCTTGTGTTCTGTCATCAAGCTGTGAATGTTATATAATGAATGGTTTACTCTGACTACAGATCACACAAACAAGACAAGCTTTGGACCTTTGTCTGGGTCGTGTCCTTTCAGCTGTGCAATTCTCTTAGCCATGTGGAGAATCTGCTCATCAGAATGATGATCCTTCTTCAGGGCTTCTTTAGCCTCTTTAAGAACATGGTCTGCCTCAGTCTCAAGCTGCCTCCCCGAATCTTGGTTCTGCTCCAGATTGTCCTCCTGTGTCGTCTCTTCTCCTTTGTTGAGGTTGTTCATTCGATCATTTTCATCTGGCAACATAATACTAACTCAAATAGTAGCCAGGAGGGATTTTTCACTCAACTGCAGAGAGTACCAGGCATTTAAGAATTAGTTTGTGGCCCCATGTCTTTAATATTACTTGTATAACACACTAGGAGCTATAGCTGACTGCAGGCTAGTAAGTATTATAATACTTAATAATCCTTGCCACGTTATAATTCAAAGTTTCTGGCTGTATCAATCAATGTTTACTTATATAGCCCTAAATCACGAGTGTCTCAAAGAGCTGCACAAGCCACAACGACATCCTCGGCTCAGATCCCACATCATGGCAAGAAAAAACTCAACCCAATGGGATGACAATGAGAAACCTTGAAGGGGACAGCAGACTGGCTGTAAATGTGACTATGTGGGTATTATTTCATGTCTAGAGGGCTTTAAAATGTTGAAAAACATATTTTAAAAGGTTGTAAACATGCTTTTGTGCAATATCTATAAAACTGTAATCAATAGGTCAAATTTAACAATTTATCTAAAGATTTGTATTTACTATAAATAATCACATATGAACAATAAACAAGACGACACTGACAACTTTCAATTAATTTCAATCCATCATATTCAGTAGTCATCTGTTCATTTTACAGATGATGTCCAAAGTTCATATGAAAATGTAAAAAAAATAAATAAGTTGAAAGGTCCAAAAGTGGTCAATATCTCCAACCACTAAGAAGCCAGTTCAAAACTGCGGTGCCGTTTCGGCATTAATTGAAAAAGTAAACAAAATACAATAAATGTCAAAAATTATAAAAAAAAAAAAAAAAAAAAGTTTTCAAACTATATATGTAGGGGAAATGTTTGACTACAATATCTTAAACAGTACAGTCGTTTGAGAATTACGGCTGTAAATCTGTCACAATGATGGCGTTCAAACTGATGCTAAATGAACAATCATCTCTACGGGCTTTTTGAATGAACTGAACTAAACCTATTACAAAGGACATGTGGACTCACCGCTGAATAAAACTTTAGCACAGATAACCACATAGAGCAGGGGTGTCAAACTTACGGCCCGCGGGCCGGACCAGGCCCATAAACAGGTTTTAACCGGCTCGTGGGATAGTGAATTATTGAATTATATTTATATATTTCTCTAGTGACTCAAAGTGCTTTACATTGTGACACCCAATATCTAAGTTACATTTAAACCAGTGTGGGTGGCACTGGGAGAAGGTGGGTGAAGTGTCTTGCCCAAGGACACAACGGCAGAGACTGGGTTGGGAGAAGCGGGGATCGAACCTGGAACCCCCAAGTTGCTGTCACGGCCACTCTACCGACCGAATTATACCGCCACAAACGAGCCATACCGCCCAGGATGAGTTTGCTAAGTATAAAAATGAGCCAGAATATTTTAATGAAAGAAACTGCTGTTCTATATGTGTCCACTAGATGTCGCAATTATTTGTATCTTTGTAGATGATGTTACATATATAAAAAAATAAAATAAACCACATGATGTTAGTGCACCAGTCGAGGAAAATTTGCAAATTACATAAATAACTTCCTGTAATTTGATTTAGATTTTATTTTTAGATCTTGATAAATGGAAATTTAACACCAATGATTTGACTGATGAACATTATCACATAATTTATTCAGAAAGTATAAATAATAACAAATACAAATAGAACACTATTAGCTGCAACTTGTACGTGTGAAAAAAACCCAACAAGGTTATGATTTTGTACATTTTCAGAATGTGTTCGTTCTATTTTTTAACAAAGAAAACAATGCGAAGTTGTCTTTATTTCAAAGTTATCGTGCCGTGATTTAACCAGTCCGGCCCACTTAGGAGTAGATTTTTCTCCATGTGGCCCCCATCTAAAATGAGTTTGACACACGTGACATAGTGTGTTTATACCAGGGGCCAACCTTGATGAAGGGTAAGGTGTTTATTGAGTGATCTTTATCTTTACAAGCGTACATGCATTAATTAATTTGACTGCTTAGCCAGTTAAGGGTCTCGGGTAAGCTAGAACCTATTCTAACTAACTAGGGAATGAGGCACGATACCAGTCAACTATAGTGCACATTCACACTCACATACATACACATCTATGGACAATTTAGAGTCTCCATTTACAAACCCCGTTTCCGTATGAGTTGGGAAATTGTGTTGGATGTAAATATAAACGGAATACAATGATTTGCAAATCATTTTCAACCCATATTCAATTAAATATGCTACAAAGACAACATATTTGAAGTTAAAACTGATAAACATTTTTTTTTGTGGAAATAATCATTAACTTTAGAATTTGATGCCAGCAACACAAGACAAAGAAGTTGGGAAAGGTGGCAATAAATACTGATAAATAGGGATGTCCAGATACAACTTTTTCACTTCCGATACGATACCGATACTGTAGCCTTGAGTATTGGCCGATAGCGATATCAATACGATACGATATAGGCACGAATAATACATATATTTATTCCTTATTTTTTTGTGTGGAATGTTAGAAAAGGCTTGATAAAGTGATGTTACTGTTACTGATGTTGTAGTGTTAAAACAGAAAACAATAGTCAACAAGAGTAGGTATAGGAAAAAACTGACCCATTTATTATTAACCAATTGGTTACATAAATTTTAACCTTCAACATAAGAGTATTACCTCAACAAATCCAATAAAAACAAAATGTTATATTTAAAGTGCAAAATAACCACTAATACCAACATAATTATACAATTGAATGGAATTAATTAAAAATAAATTAGAAGACCCTGAAAAATAACCTAAATAAATCCAATAAAAAAATTAAAAAAACGTTTTAAAGTGCAAACAATTCAAGTTCACGTCAGTTATTTTTTTACTGTCACCGTATGTTGGAAACAACTGTGGGCAGGGACAAAAACAACACAATATTGTCCACTGTCCAACTGCTCTAATCAAATCAAATCAACATTATTTATAAAGCACATTTAAAATTTACCAAAGAGGTAGCCAAAGTGCTGTACAATGGACAGGTTAAAAGATAATACGAGGACCGAGCAAACAACACAACACAAACAGAACAAGATAAAAAAAACAAAAAAAAAACATAAAAACAGGTTCACAGCAGGTGTATAATGGGGCGCCATTGCAGGATGGATATCACTTAGTGTTAAAAGCCAAAAGTATGTTTTTAAGAGGGATTTAAAAACAGGAAGAGAGGAGGCTTGTCTAACACTCAGAGGTAGGTCGTTCCAGAGCTTGGGAGCAGCAGCAGCGAACGATTTGTCACCTCTAAGCTTCAGCCTTGTGTCAGGGACCGTCAGTCCTAAGTTAAGAGTTCACAGCTCCAGTTTCACTGACTGACTGTGCCCAAAACAATGTAGTAACTACTCTTAGTCTTCACTGAAGAATAGTGTAAACACAATTAACATATCACTCTAATAACAAGAGCATAAAACAGAGACAGCGGACGATGGTCTGAGCTCCAGATGTCTGTGGTGAAGCTTATAGCATTTGCCTTCTCCACGTGTGCGGCAATACATTTTTTAACCTCCTCGTGCATCTGGGGTATAGTTTTGTCTACAATGTAGTGGCGGCTAGGAATAATGTAACGAGGTTCGAGGTGCTCCATTAAGCGTTTGAACCCGACATTACTCACCACCGACAGGGGCTGGTCATCAAGCACAATAAACTGGGCTATCTTTTCTGTTATGGCCTTGCCTTTTTGCTGTCCCGTGGTAGTTTGTCACGTCTTGCAAAGCTTTCGGCCAGGGTGGGTTGCTAAAGCGAGCCAGAGGTTTGTTGCTTCGCCTTGCTGCTCTCGCGAAAATCCTCATGTTCTTTTTTGTGGTGTTTTTTCAAATGTGTGATGAGGTTGCTTGTATTGAACCTTCCGGGTTCTGTCCCTTCACGGGACACTTGCGCCTGAAAAATGTTGCATTTAGCGGCAATGTATCTGTCCGAGTTTACGTTAAAATACTTCCACACAGCTGACATCACTAGTAGTGATGTGCTTGCAGCAAAGTGTAGTGATTCACTACACTTTGCTGCAAGCACACGCGTTGTCGTTGTTGTGATCACGTGGGCTGTGCATGCTGGATCAGAGACGCTCTTCTTCCGCGGCCGGCACCTACGTTAATTAAGGGGCATTGCCGCCACCTACTGTGTTGGAGTGAGATCAAACCAGAGTAGCCTATTATAGAAGTGCTGCAGCGGTAAATGGACAGCTTATATCGGAGCGCTTATATCGGAGTTTTTAGATTCAGTCCGATAAAATCCGATATTCACTTTTTTGGCTAATATCAGACTGATTTCCGATATCAATATCAGTGTTAAAGTTTTAGAAATGCACATCAAACACTTATTTGGAACATCCCACAGGTGTGCAGGCTAATTGGGAACAGGTGGGTGCCATGATTGGGTATAAAAGCAGCTTCCATGAAATGCCAAGTAATTCACAAACAAGGATGGGGCGAGGGTCACCAATTTGTAAGCAAATTGTTGAACAGTTTTAGAACAACATTTCTCAACGAGTTATTGCAAGGAATTTAGGGATTTTACCATCTACGGTCCGTAAAATCATCAAAAGGTTCAGAGAATCTGGAGAAATCACTGCACGTAAGCGATGATATTATGGACCTTTGATCCCGCTGGCGGTACTGCAACAAAAACCAACATCAGTGTGTAAAGGATATCACCACGTGGGCTCAGGAACACTTCATAAAACCATTGTAAGTAACTACAGTTCGTCGCTACATCTGTAAGTGCAAGTTAAAACTCCACTATGCAAAGCCAAACCCTCTTATCAACAACACCAAGGAATGCGGCCGGCTTCGCTGGTCCCGAGCTCATCTAAGATGGACTGATGCAAAGTGGTAAAGTGTTCTGTGGTCTGACGAGTCCACATTTCAAATTATATTTGGAAACTGTGGACGTGGTGTCCTCCGGAACAAAGAGGAAAATAACCATCCGAATTGTTATAGGCGCGAAGTTCAAAAGCCAGCATTTGTGATGGTATGGGGGTGTATTGGTGCCCAAGGCATGGGTAACTTACACATCTGTGAAGGCACCATTAATGCTGAAAGGTCCATACAGGTTTTGGAGCAACATATGTTGTCATCCAAGCAACGATATCATGGACGCCCCTTTTTATTCCAGCAAGACAATGCCAAGCCACGTGTTACAACAGCGTGGCTTCGTAATAAAAGAGTGTGGGTACTTTCCTGGCCCGCCTGCAGTCCAGACATATCTCCCATCGAAAATTTGTAACGCATTATGAAGCGTAAAATACGACAGCGGAGACCTCGAACTGTTGAACAACTAAAGCTCTACATAAAACAAGAATGGGAAAGAGTTCCACTTTCAAAGCTTCAACAATTAGTTTCCTCAGTTCCCAAACGTTTATTGAGTGTTGTTAAAAGAAAATGTGATGTAACACAGTGGTGAACATGCCCTTTCCCAACTACTTTGGTACGTGTTGCAGCCATGAAATTCTAAGTTAATTAGTATTTGCAAAAAAAAAATTAAGTTTGAGTTTGAACATCAAATATCTTGTCTTTGTAGTGCATTCAATTGAATATGGGTTGAAACGGATTTGTAAATCATTGTATTCCGTTTATATTTACATCTAACAAAATTTCCCAACTCATATGGAAACGGGGTTTGTAACTTAAATGTAATGTTTGCCAGAGAAGCAGCTGTAATGAGATACCATAAAAGTCCAATCACCATGGTAAATGCTGCATATTATTATTATTACATTACTTCACAAAACTTACATTCCATTGTATTGTTTTTATCCAATAGTTCTTATCGATAAGTTTGTTTTTAATGAATGTTACATGTTATAATCTTAGTGTTTGGGGTAGGCAAGCACCAATTAAAAGTGTATATAAATTTTACTGGGAGACCCTAATTTGAGACACAAGTGTTTTGAAGTGAAGTGATTTATATTTATAGAGCGCTTTTTCTCAAGTGACTCAAAGTGCTTTACATAGTGAAACCCATTGTGGAGAGACACAGCCGACGGGCGGAAAGCAGCAGTGCGGGCCCACCTGGAGGCCAGGAGGCCAGGAGGCGGGGCATGCGGCAGCGAGGAGAGGCGTGACACACGCGGAGCGACACTGCAGCGGCAATCCGAGCCAGGTGCGTATACTACACACCTGCTCACAGTCTGTCTATCTGCTGCTAGAGTACAAAAAGGGCGAGGGAGGAACGAGCCAGGGAGCAGCACGGAGGAGGAAACACCAGCCAGCAGACGAAGAGCGCGACAACCCACACCAAGAGAGCAATGACCCACCCCCGAAAGGCGTGCAGCGGCAGCAGACAAGCCGGAAGAGCGCACTGAAAAGTGACGCGACCAATGGGCCAAGTGACAGCAGATTTATTGAAACAATAAATCAAGGTCAAAACTGTTACGATGCGTCTTGTGTCAGGTGTACCCGCAACCCACACGAGGACGGCTGGAAGTCCGTCACACCCATTATCTACATTTAAACCAGTGTGGATGACACTAGGAGCAGGTTGGTAGAGGGTCTTGCCCATGGACACAACCACAGTGACTAGGATGGCGGAAGCGAGAATCGAACGTGGAACCCTCAGGTTGATGGCACGACTGCTCTACCAACCGAGCCACGTCTGTTTTGAGTTCGGAGCTCCGTCACAGAATTATTTCAACATGAAGTTGAGGTACTACTGTATTCTATTGATATATTTATATCTGGAGAAGAATAACATTCTTTCTCTATTTTGAATGAATTGGGGGAACGGTGTTCATAAAAAACAGGTATCAAGTTACTTAGAACTGCTACACCTATATGAATGGCTTGGGTGAAAAAAATATGTAATGGGTGTTTTGTCTTACCACATCCAGCATTTGAAAACTGGTGATCAATGACAACTTCCTCTGTCATCTGAGTGAGAAGGTCATTCGCTTGTTCAGTCTGAGTCCTATTATCTGGAGGCCGGTGAACCTGCAAAGAGGAGAACATACATGTGAGTGGTTGAAACCAAAAGGAGACAGTAAATACTACAAAATAAATGTTCGATTAACAGGTGGAGGAGCTTGTGAAGGAGGAGGTTGGCCCTGTAACGCTGCTAGCCGGTCCTCCATCTCCTGTGAAGAAGGCACTGGCTTGCTGGGAGCCTTAAGGGCTGCAAGGCGAGCCTCAAGCTCTTTGTCAGACGGGACAGACTCTGTGAGGTACACAACAACGATCAGTATTCCATGTACTGTACAAACACGGATAACTGCTGAATAAGAAATGATAATACTTGGTGTCATGTCCTCTTTCAGCCTTTGAAGCCTTTCAGCAATTGCCTGATCTTCCATACTCAAGCCTTTAGGTGGCGGAAGACCTGCAAGAGCATATTTACTGGCTCCAAGTGGCTGTGTGTTCTGTCCCTGCTGTTTGGCTTCGTACGCAGCAACACGCCTGTGGAACAAAATACACATCATTTTGTAATTTTTATTATGAATACATCATGACAGTCACACACGTAATTGTCCACTCACTTTCTGTAGTTTTCAGGAGGTGACCATTTCTCTGCATTATTTAATAGATTCCCACTAAAAACATGAGGAGGAGCATCTCCGTGTATTGTTTACAAACACCAACCAATCTTCTCATGCAGGTTAAATTCATGTACGTACCTTGTCAGATTACCATGACATTCCTTGCAAACCTTCTGCTGGGTGTTGCCATGCCGGGGCACCACCGCATTGAACGTCAAACAGTTGGCGCAGAAGGAGCGACCGCAGCTTTTACAACCCAGCTAGGCGCAAAATACAACAAAATCACACATGTTACAAGTATGACGTCCGTTTCGGTACTATAACCAATTTGATGTCGCGTCCGATTCAACGTACGTCATACCTCCTTTTTGAAGACACCGAACTTGGACGTACAACAATAACAACGGTTATCCATGTCGACGCGCGTCAAGTCACGGAACGATCAGCGGTTAACAGGCGAGGCCAGCCTACTATTAGAACAATATTTTGACATTCAGCTCATTTCTGGAAATCATTGCCAACAAAACAGGAAGTATTCCGGAAACTGGTCCTGGAACGTCATTTCCGTTTTTTAGTTCCTCCAATCACTTTGTTCCGAATTCGTCGGCGGTCCTCATTCAAAACAGTCACCCAGCCCACTGCCGCAAAATTATCTCCGACGAAGAAGCTTTTCACTTCACGCAAGCGGTAATAAAACTGTTAATTCCGATACACTATTTCACAGCTGTACATGGTGTGAGAGTGGGGGTTAACTGTAACAATATTAGACTTTAAGGTCGTTTTCAGCTAGCTGGCTAGCACGTTAGCTCCTCAAAGTTATGCGTTTGTGAACTGAAAACGTTGTTGCTCAATGTGCTTCCAAATAATACTTAAATATACTTATTATTATGCAATGATATTGCTTTACCGGGCCAATTTGCTGCATGCATGTGTTTTTCATTTATATGCCATTGAGTGTCTGTTGTTTAAATTAGGCAACGCTATACATTTGTTTCTCCCCCAATGCTTTTTGACGTTATGGGCAGCACGGGTTAAGAGGGGTTAGAGCATGTGCCTCACAATACGAAGGTCCTGAGTTCAATCCAGGTTTCAAGCCAAATTTGTGCCCAGCCGAAATAAGTGCTCAGGGGGTGTGTGCGCATGCGCGCACCTGCGTGCGCAGGGCAGTTTTTTGGCAGGGCGGCGTCATTGACAAACCAACGTGTGTGTAGCGAGAGAGAGACTGTCCACTATTTTTAAAAGCTTATCTCACCAAAATTAAAACTACTGATCTTATTTGTTTCATCCTGCCGTTTCTCCATATTTAATAGCCTAAGACAATATATATCACAGTAACTTTGGTATGATACGGTTTTTCTTTTAGCTAACAGTATCAGCAAATCCACAGGGGCAATTATTTGGCAAGCCGTCCCTTACCCACTGTATACAATAGGGTGGGCATATATTTCGCTTTTAAGGCGCTAAATATATGCCCCGGCACGCTTGGGCACTTATTTCGCAGAGAGCACTTATTTCACTTGACACCGGGCTCAGGATCTTTCTGTGTGGAGGTTGCATGTTCTCTCCATGACTGCGTTGGTTCCCTCTGGTTCCACCGGCTTCCTCTCACCGCCAAAAACATGTACCTGGGGATAGGTTGATTAATTTTGTAAGCACAATACCAATGGGTGCAATTTGCAAAATGCGCAACCGCATTTTGCAAATTTAAGGTGAAATCAAAGTCAAATCAAATGTTTATTGGATTCTTCACAATACAGTGTATATCCACGACTAAACTACTAACTAAACTACTACCACGACTTGGTTTACTATGTATAAAATACAATAATGTAGGGTTACCTGGAACATGAAATAGGCCACTTGGCCTGAATCCACACTTCCCTCGCCAAACACCTTCGTTTCCAAACCCTTACGCTTGGATAAATAGGCCTTGATGCCATGTACACAGTGTTGGGAGACTGTTTTGCTGTTAGATCGCGTCCAAATTTGCAAAGTGCGCGAGATTGGTGAAATGCTTAAAACAGCAACACTAAACGGGCACGAGTGTGTGAATGTTGTCTGTCTATCTGTGTTAGCCCTGTGATGAGGTGGCGACTTGTCCAGGGCGTACCACGCCTTCCGCCCAATTGCAGCTGAGTTAGGCCTCAGCACCCCCGCCACCCGTAGAAAATGGGTGGATGAAAAAGATGTAATTTGCCAAACTTGTTCCGTTGACGATAGTTGTCATAATATCTGGAATCGATTGAATCTGAAATCCTTTTAAGCTAATGTTTCGTTATTTTCATTGACATTGCTGTAGTTTGTAGCAACTTTTTCCACCACGGACCGGTTTAATGTAGGCATTATTTTTCAGGGACCGGCTTTCCACTTTGTGCCAGTAAAATAAAGCAAGAATAAGTGCATGAAAAATATAACTCACTATAACGCTGAATCTGTGTTTCTTTGCAATTAGATATGTTCAAATGGGCATCGTATCATATCACAAAGTTATAACAAATGCCAAATTCCTATGAGGAGTTTTATTGTACACCTATAAACGAGCTTATTGATGTGTCTAGTGCACAGGTGTCAAACTCAAGGGTCACGTCATTTTATATGGCTCGCAAAAGCCTGGAAATAATGTGTCAATAAAAATACCTTATATTTTCTTTCTTTACTTTCTTATTTTCTTACTAAAAGTATTCGTTTTTTAAACTTTTTTTTCCTAGTTTGATAATGAAAAAAATTGTTTCCAACATTGCAAGAAATGTTATATTATCAAACTTTGTTGGTCAAAATCCAAATCAATACTTAAATATCTGTTTAACTTATGATTTCGAAGCAAGTTATCCATCAAATTGTACACTATAACAATGACCAATATATTTTACTGTTAAATTTAGGGAGTTTTTTTTAACAGAATATTACTGTAAGTTTGAAAAAAAACAACCAATGTTTTATTTTTTTATAGTAAAATTCTTTAGACTGAGCTATCAGTCTTTTTTTTAAATTGTAAAGTCCACGGTTGATGATTTTATGGTACCTCATTTTATTATGGAAAAAATCTGGCAGCTGAGTTTCCAAAATAAAATTAAACAGATGTACTGTATTTCTATTTACAGTAATATGTTGTAAAAATAATAATAATAAAATAACACCATATATTTTACAGTAAAAGTCTGGCAACTACGCTGCCAGTTTTTTCTGTAAAAACAGTGGTCAAAGCCACAGATTTGTTTTACTCTTTATGTAAAAAAAAGGTGAAATATTTAAATTTGCAGGCAAATTCATTAATTATTTACTGTTTCAAACGGCCCTCTAATGGCAGCCATGACTGTGGTGTGGCCCTCAATGAAAACAAGTTTGACACCCCTGATCTAGTGGGACAGGCCAAAGTTCAATCAATCAATCAATCAATGTTTATTTATATAGGCCCAAATCACAAATGTCTCAAAGGACTGCACAAATCATTACGACTACAACATCCTTGGAAGAACCCACAAAAGGGCAAGGAAAACTCACACCCAGTGGGCAGGGAGAATTCACATCCAGTGGAACGCCGATGACAATGCTGACTATGAGAAACCTTGGAGAAGACCTCAGATGTGGGCAACCCCCCCCCTCTAGGGGACCGAAAGCAATGGATGTCGAGCGGGTCTAACATGATGCTGCGAAAGTTCAATCCATAGTGGCTCCAACACAGCCGCGAGAGTTCAGTCCAAAGCGGATCCAAGACAGCAGCGAGAGTCCCGTCCACAGGAGACCATCTCAAGCGGAGGCGGATCAGCAGTGTAGAGATGACCCCAATCGATACAGGCGAGCGGTCCATCCTGGGTCCCGACAAGCGGTCCATCCTGGGTCTCGACTCTGGACAGCCAGTACTTCATCCATGGTCATCGGACCGGACCCCCTCCACAAGGGAGGGGGGGACATAGGAGAAAGAAAAGAAGCGGCAGATCAACTGGTCTAAAAAGGAGGTCTATTTAAAGGCTAGAGTATACAGATGAGTTTTAAGGTGAGACTTAAATGCTTCTACTGAGGTAGCATCTCGAACTGTTACCGGGAGGGCATTCCAGAGTACTGGAGCCCGAACGGAAAACGCTCTATAGCCCGCAGACTTTTTTTGGGCTCTAGGAATCACTAATAAGCCGAAGTCTTTTGAACGCGGATTTCTTGCCGGGACATATGGTACAATACAATCGGCAAGATAGGCTGGAGCTAGACTGTGTAGTATTTTATATGTAATTAGTAAAACCTTAAAGCAGCTGTTAAGGTTTTAAGTTAAGTTAAGTCGGAGAAAATGCAGTCACGGTGGTTGGGGCACCACTGGTTTACAATATGACAATGGGCACTAGTAAACTAAAATGTTGAGCAAACTGTTGGAACAAGCTTTCACCCAATTCACAGATGAGAAGTATCACAATGATTCTCGCTACGTTGACCTCTGGATCAAATACGTGCGGCTTCTGATCAGTAACACATTTATCTGGATCCTATATATTTTTTAATTGTTTCTTTATTTTTGTTACTTTTATTTCACACCTCCTGAAAAGAATGGGGTACAGCTGCTTCCACTGCTATTAATTGTGGTGAGAATGACACTCAAACGATCTGGGTTCAAATCTTCAATAGGTTCAATGCTTGTTGTTTTTTACTCTTCCTCCCACTGTTCAAAAACATGCAGTTTATGCTATTTGGAAATTATTCCTAGGTGTGAGTGTAAATGTCCTGTGATTGACTAGTGACCAGTCCAGGGTGTACCATACAGTCAGCAATGATAGGCTACAGGCTCAGCTCACCCTTAACCCTACTGGGGACAAACAAAACAGAAAATAGGTGGATCAGATTGATTTTTAAAAAAATGGCATTTTTTTTGTAAGCTCTTCTTTGTGTGTTTGTGTGCAGCTGCTTTCCACAATGGCAGACGGGGAGGATGCGGAATGGGAGCTTTGCAAAGAGAACATTAAGCCCTTGAGACGAGGAAGGAACATGTCAGCTTTGCTGGAGGCGCTCAGTCAAACTAAAGATGGCCCAAGCACTTCCATCCTCCAACAGAAACAGTATGTTTACTTGAGAAATGAAGATTTTTTAGGACACTGAAATATGTCTTGTATTTAGGGCTTTTGAGAAGGAATTGTGGCTGTACGATGGAGATGATCCACTTGATGTTTGGGATCGGTAAGTGTAAATTACAGTGTTCTCGTCAGCGCTAATAAACCATTGTTGTTCACCTCATGCGGTTCTGTGTTAAACAGGTACATCAAATGGTCAGAGCAAATGTTTCCACAGGGAGGAAAGGACAGCAACCTGAGCAAACTGTTGGAACAAGCTGTCACCCGATTCACAGATGAAGAGAAGTATCACAATGATCCTCGCTACGTTGACCTCTGGATCAAATACGTGCGGATTCTGATTCAGTAATTTACTAAGCTGTCATAACCTCACTAACTGATTTAATGTTAAAACCTCAATGTGTGTGTGTGTGTGTGTGTGTGTGTGTGTTTATCAGGCCCGCTGCTTTCTGGAACGCTTGGACTTTTACAGGTACATGCAAGCTCAAGGTATAGGGACAACCAGGGCGGCCTTCTACATTGCCTGGTCAGAGGAGTATGAAAACCGTGGCGACTTCCTCAAAGCTGACATGATCTACCAAGAAGGACTCAAGATGTTTGCCCAGCCTATCGACAAACTTCAACAGTTTCACAAGTAGGCACAGGGTTTCTCCTTAATGTAATTGATTGTAGCAGCCCACCACAGCAAAATATTAGCCACCAGACCTAAAAAATGAGATGTTTAGTTTTACGTAAAAAAAAATTATAAGGTATTGTAGCGCCCAGAAAAAGACACACAAAGTCCAAAGCTCTTTTTAACTTTTATTGCCAATCTTATAGTGACAACCGGCCCAATTCTAACACTCAATCCCTTCTGTGCACACACGTCCGTCCCTGCATCCCAGACACACAACAACACTTTCTCATTCCCCGCCAACACGGGAACAATGAACATAACATACAGTGCACATTAACACCAGCAAGCCATTACAGTATGAATAAATATATGTAATTTATTTGCGCACTATTGCTTGTTTTATGACACGTGACTTCTTCCTGGAAGAGGAAAAAAGCGGTGGTCAATTAAGCCAAGACGGCTGTTGTGCAGCAAGCTGCACGCAAACTATATGAGTACAAAAGGGCCCTGGGTCTTCCTGCTAAGAGCAGATACGAACAAAAAATCTTAACTATTGTGACGGCGTGGCGCAGTTGGAGAGTGGACGTGCGCAACCCGAGGGTCCCTGGTTCAATCCCCACCTAGTACCAACCTCGCCACGTCCGTTGTGTCCTTGAGCAAGACACTTCACCCTTGCTCCTGATGGGTGCTGGTTAGCGCCTTGCATGGCAGCTCCCTCCATCAGTGTGTGAATGTGTGTGTGAATGGGTAAATGTGGAAGTAGTGTCAAACAGCTTTGAGTACCTTGAAGGTAGAAAAGCACTATACAAGTACAACCCATTTATCATTTATCAATGCAATAGAATTGATATCTATAATTTATCAACATAAGATTTGTTGTACAGCCGAAAACAAAGCAAGCAAAGGGGCATTTTTCTTTGAGAAAGGCTAAATGTCACAGAATACCCATTGAGAACAGATGCTGCTTGACCACCACGCATATTCAATGAGCAGGAAGTGACATTACTAAAATCCAAGCAATTGACTAGTGATGCACCGAAAATTTGGCCGCTGAAAAAGGACTTTGATCACCGGTGAAAACAGCTCTGCTAAAACCAGATGATGTGATGACGTAAGCAATACGCACATAGAACTGGGCGGTATGGCCTTTTATTAATATCTCGATATTTTTAGGCCATATCACGATACACGATAGATACCTCAATATTTTGCCTTAGCCGTGAATGAACACTTGATGCATGTAATCACAGCAGGATAATGATTCTTTGTGTCTACATTAAAACATTCTTGTTCATACTTCATAAATATATGCTTATTTTAAACTTTGTTGCAGAGAGGGAAACCACAACTAATTAAATTTACCAAAACTGTATTAATTTAACACTGGCACAAACATTCATGTCATTTCCAAAACAGAAAGTGCAAGATTGTCAGAGACATTTTAAAACAAGCTGAGTGCACTTTTGTGTATGATGTCACTAAGATGACATATCAAAACAACACTAAATTAAAGTGCACTTTTTTTACAGAACGCCACTAGAATAGTTTAAAACAAATACAGTGCACTTTAGTGCATGATGCCACACAAAATATTTCAACAAGTGTCAAATAAAAATGAGCTGCATAATAGGAAATCAAATAGTATATGTCCTTCGCTATGTGGTAGGTTCCTGCGGACGTTATCTCCTTCTGTTGTTTACTGTTTGTTTCATACGTCTGGAAATAGTTGCTTTGGCATTTTGTTGGTGTGGCACCCAACGTAGATGTTGACATGCGGACTTTGAAGCAATTTTTATTCTCTAACGGGTGACTTTTCAAATGATGCTACATTAGCAGTGGTGCTACTTTTTGTAGCAACGCTTTTGCCGCATAATTGTTAGACATCATCCCGCTTGAAGCCAAACCACCGCCAGACGATGAACCACGTGCTGTATTTCTTGGGAATGAATTCTTCCTTCATTTGTTACCAGATTCGCACCTTCTCTCTCTCGTATTACCACCTGCACCGCACCGTTAGCATCAATGCTAACGTTACCATGTCGCTACCTCTCTGCTCCGTGGGAGCGTGTGACGTTGCACACGTGACGTATGTAATAAGGTGCCCTTGTTTTAAGTCTCTGTGAGAAGGAGAGACAAGAAAGAGTGGGAAACGCATGCAGTGTAATGCCAGCAGCTAAAAGCAACTGCGTGAGAACGTATACTCTAATATCACAAAATAGTCATTTTCTATATCGCACGGAGACAAACCCGCGATATATTGAGTATATCGCCCAGCCCGACGCACATGATTGTCTGGAGCAAGTAGCATGTTTGTTTTGTGACATACTTTAATATATCCGAGATATGCCCGAGGAAAGCGATCTTTGAAATCTAAGAGGAGTGGCGGCTTTTACGGACGACAGTGTGATGTTAGGCTCTGTGCGGCTCACAGTTTGTTTGGCGTGACAGAAATAGGTCTTTAAACACAAGTACAGTCTACATTAACATCAGAAATAGATGATATATTTGTTGCTGGTCGTTTTTAATAAAGAAAAAGTGACTAAACGGATTGGAGAAATCTCTCGAATTTTTTTTTTGACTAATTACATTGTACACTAACATTTTTTATATATTACATAATCTATCTTACATACAATGTCTTACATAATGTCATTATATAATGTAAGAAATTAACATTAATTAATAAAAACACAGATTCATTTTAAATGTATGTACCGGTATACTTTTTTCCTTCTTAAAGATGATGTATACACCGTTGCAACTTCTGACCCCACTGCCAAAGGTATGATGGCAATCAAGAGGAAACACTGAAGCATCTACTATTGTATTATTTGGGCTACTCGACTGTCTTTTTATCACATAGAGTACATACGTACAGACATTGCCAATTTGTATGCATTTTTTGTTCCCTGTTCCCGGAGCGCATTTTGACCCTTGAATACAATTGTAGGCTTTGCTGCACCCCAGGTACACATTTTAGTTAATTCCTCCGGTTTCCATTTCACACACTGGCTATTCTGTCGTTTCTTCCCCTTGCAAATCCTCTTTTGTAGCATGAAGTGCATCTTCCATAAAAAAATCTAACGTCGCAACGCGTAAAGGCTGTGATTGGCCGGCTTGTAAAACATTATCTCCCGTGTGTCTACAACTCGTTCAGATGCCTTTGTGAACGCCTTCCCCTTTGAATTGGGGTCAACATTTTCAACAAAAATTACTCTTGTTGTATACAGGTGCTGGTTTACATCTGAATCGCAATTCTTATTTATGTTGAT
The DNA here is from genome assembly GCF_033978795.1 of Nerophis ophidion. Lineage (NCBI taxonomy): Eukaryota > Metazoa > Chordata > Actinopteri > Syngnathiformes > Syngnathidae > Nerophis > Nerophis ophidion. Next base: position 47,775,852 of record NC_084613.1, read on the forward strand.
TATAAATCCATTCATCAATAAAAAAAATTCTTAATAATTTTCAAACATAAATCTTTTCAGACCACTTCTCTGCTTTCTCGTTTTGCATATATGTCATACATCAGCAGCCAAGAGGAGTTTTTGTAACCCAGAACCTGTTTTGTGAATGTTTTTTTAATAATTATTTTATACCAAATAAAATTGTGACAATGAGTTTGGGAATCGATTCTGAATCAATTGGTCACAAGTAATAATTTACATAATTTTCCACAGCTGGTTACAAGGTTATGTTCACTTTTTGTAGCCACTGTAACCCTTTCCCTGCATCTAATTCCAATGTTCCATTTTTTTAGGATGCTGCAGTCTCGTGTGTCCCGACAGGTGATAAAGAAATTAAGTGAGACTGACAGTGATTATGAGCTCGAACAACCTGGGAGAGTTTCTCTTGCTGAACTCAAAACCAGAGGAAAGAAGGCAGTCGTGCCTAAAAACAGAACTGGACCCGCAATAAAAAGTAAGCAAAATAATGCAAAAATTAATGGCCCCATTTAGACTGTATTGGAATGAAAATTGCAAGCAGTAAAAGGTGATTTAAAATGTTTTTCAATGTTTAAATGTGTGTAGGTGTCTCAAAGGGACTGAGTTTACGTGTCCCAACTGTTGGCGAAAGCAGTAGCCACAGCAGCAATAGTAAGCTGGTGGTCTATGATGAGAACAAGGCGGATGCCGCTCCTTTGGAAACTAAATTTGAGCCTTGGTTGGCTCCCCCTCCTGCTAAGGCAAAAGAAAATGAGAAGGTTGTGGAAAAATGGTGTGATGTGAAGGTATGGTGAATATATATTCTATCAAAATCAATGCCCTGTAATGTCTGCTTATATTTTCTCTTAATTTTCCCATTCTTAGATGCGCCAGAAGTCCAGATTTGGAAACACGATGATGGATCCGCCTCCTACTTTGAAACCCACTTTCCAACCATATGTTGAGGAGTCAGATGAGCTTCCAAAAATGTGAGTAGTTAAACAATAGAATAACTATTGCTTGTATACTGACACATGACTTCTTCCCAGAAGTGAAAATAAAAATAGTGGTGAACCAAGCCACGATGGCAGTTTTGAAACAAGCAGCACGGAAATTATCTAAGTACGCAAGGGGCCTTGATCTTCCTGCCAAAAGCAGATACGAGCAAGACATCAAACTATGCAATGGAATAGATCACTATATTTTATAAAAAAAACAAAATATTTTTTTGAGTAACATCAAAAAATATCTGTTGGGCGCGTTCCCAGACATGTGAAACTATCTTAAGTTAAGTTAAAAAAAAAGTTATAGTACCAAGGATTTTCTCACACACACTAGGTGTGGTGAAATGTGTCCTCTGCATTTGACCCATTCCCTTGTTCACCCTCTGGGAGGTGAGGGGAGCAGTGGGCAGCAGCGGTGGCCGTGCCTGGGAATCATTTTCGGTGAGTTAACCCCCAATTCCAACCCTTGATGCTGAGGGCAAAGCAGGGAGGTAAGACCATGGGTCCCATTTTTTTAGTCTTTGGTACGACTCGGCCGGGGATTGAAATCTTGACCTACCGATCTCAGGGCGGACACCGTAACCACAAGGCCACTGAGCACTTGTGCGTCAGATGTCATTCTACATGAAAAAATAGATGAAAGTTGTAAAAGAATGGAGGTCTACAACTTCTTTGTGTGTGGGTAGGCCAAGGAAATTGGTATCAAAACTCTCCCGGATAAATAATGCTTTGATTTTGCTGGGGTAACTTTGTATTTCATGGTTTAACTTTGCATCAACAGCAATGTTTGTTGTTGCACTGGCCGTTTACGAGTAACATGCTTTTTCCCGTCTTTATCAAAATATAACTAGAGACGTCAACATTGTATATGTGCTGAAAGCTTCATTTATGATTCCTGCCTTTGGTAAAAGCTTAACTTTATTAGGGTTTGCTCACATTTTCTTTCTTTTATTTATATTCGCCGAGTTGGTGCTTTGCGAAACACTCGTAGCAAAAATGTGTTTTACAAAATACAAATAATATCAAGATAATACTTTAAGGGGAACTGCACCGTTGTTTGAATTTTGCCTATCAGATTGCAACCTGACATACCATATTTCCAAGCTGGTAAATGGAGCTTGTTCACATTTTACTGGCTACTTTGACAAGGCATGGCTGGTTTGGACTGTGTATTTAAAACTGCACTGTCAATGTAACTGTCCTATATACATATATGTGGTACAGTATATAGTTTGCAACCTATTTGTAATTTTTAAAAAGAGTGAATAAAATATGGTCTGAAAATTTGCATGATATTTTCAATTGTATGATTGAATATATAACATTTTTCTTTGAGCATCTGTTATTTTGAAATGTGGATCATTATTTAAAAGCAAGTAAAAAAAAAACATATTGAAGTTTTTCTTTGTGACCATTGTGACTAAGCTTTTTCTTTTCTTACTATATGGTGTGCGCGTGACCCCTTGCTCAGGACGCCGTGCAAGATCTACCCGACGGTGAACAACGTTTTATCAGCACGCAAGCCCTGCAGAGAAGACACTCCTCTGAAAAAACTGCTGGAGCACAAACAAAGACAGAAAGAAGCCGAATCGGGCAAAGAGCTGGAAAAGAGCATGTACTGCAAAGAGCTTCTCTTTAGCGGCACCACCGAATTTTCCTTGGAGGAGTTGCGTGCTGAGCTCTACTCCCAGACAAAGAAGAATTCGGAGGCGGGCAGCTGCCCTGACAACCCGCCAAGTGACCCGGCGACAAACTGACAAGGCAAAAGTTTTATTAGGTACACCTTCAAATTCTGATACCGGTATATCAAAAGTCAACATAGTAATTGCTGCTTATCCACTGAAGTTACAAAATACCAAAAAGAAAGCACCGTAATGACTAATATATCTGAAATATTTCACAAGCGACTCACTCGTACTTGATACAAACCAATACAAGCGCTGTATCAGAAATCACAATCAAGCTTAGTTAATTTTTAAAAATATGTTTATTATTTATGGCACCATGGTACTGTGCTCTCTCTTGTAGTTGTTGCCTTTTTCTTTGTTTCTTGCATTGAACAAAGAGAGCATTGTCCACCAAGTTAAATTTTTTGTGTGTTAAACATACTTGGCCAATTAATCTGATTCTTACTCCTGACTTTGTGGCTTGTAGAAGAAGCGTGTTTCTAAAATTGTGCCTGTCTCAAGTAGTTTAATAAATTTACCAAGATTTTAGAAACCTCTCTTGGTATGATGTTGTTTGACAGTTACAATAATAAACATTATAGTTAATCCTCACTGATAGTGTCATTAAATTTTTTAAATATTTTTTTAAACATATACCCTGCGATGAGGTGGCGACTTATCCAGGGTGTAGACCGCCTCCTGCCCGATTGTAGCTGAGATAGGCACCAGCGCCCCCTCCTGCGACCCTAAGGGAATAAGCGGTAGAAAATGGATGGGATGGATACCGGTGTACCTTTTGATGTATCCCATTCACATTTAATATTCACTTGGGTCCTTTTTATGCAGTGCTTCTCATAGTGGGGTGGGTGCCCCTGAATACGGGGACGGGGGTCATGCTTTATCAGTATCATACTTCAAACCCTACTTTTAAAAGCTGTGCACTACAAAACTCTTTGAAGCCATTAATCCTGACCTTGTCATTTAAATAAAAAATAAACAAATTAACCCAAATTGTTCTATTCATTTTTGTTTTGTAGTGTATTAAATAGAGAAGCACTGCTTTAAAGCATAACGTCACTTATACATCACATGTATTTGTTACTATCATGTTACACTAGCTTTTTTCGTAGGAATTAGAAACCTATTAAGTCTCTGTTTTACACACCATTGTCTACTGGAAATGGGAAATAAACTGCAAAAAAGGTGTCCCTAATGTATTGATTTGCTTCAATACCACTTCTACCCTTTAATCCATTAGTGAATTCTTCTTCTGTGCTTTCTTTTCTTTATATGTGTTGTCAAAACAATTCCGGTGTACAAGAAATCAGCTGTGCTCTGACAGCCATCCTCAATAGTGTTAGGGTCTGATATACTAAAGTCTCAAATAACAAGTACTGAATAGTGTGTGCAAGCTAAAACACGTGTGTACTATTAGTGGCCGTATAATTTGGTGATCTACTAAGACTGCTTGCGCAAATGATAAGTGCAGACCACCCTATTTAAATGAAGATTTTGTAATAGTTATTGTCTGTCCCCACAGAGACACTTATTTCTCTACAGTCTCCACACTCATGTTATGCTTCAGCCTGTGGCACTTTGCTGTTGTGAAACATGCAGCATGCAACTACACCATCGGTGGCAGTCTATTACAAGCACTGCTCCAGTGCAATTTATGATGGAACCAACTTTTTAGCATGCTGAAGGTGTATTCTGGGAGACGCTGTCACTATCTTGTGCGCTGGTAAATGAAAATGAATGGAAAATGCATTTTGCCAGAAGTTTTTTTTCATAAGGAAGATTGATTATTTTCAGTGTCTGCTGCCTCCAAATCGGCCCTTGAGTTATTCATCAGCTATAGGATAGAACAGCTGGACAGACCATAATAATTTTATTGCTGAAAGAAATATGTCGATTGTCGACACACGCGTGGATGATTGTTTCCATCATCTTTCTAATTGCACTGATCGCCTCCTTCTGACTGCGGCGTAATCATTGTGCCAGCTAATGTGCTAAATTTAAACGCAACACGGTTTCAGCTTTGATATATCACGTTGCGAGCGCACAATTATTTTAACTTATTCTCCTCCTGGTATCGTTGGTGTTCTACTAATCAGCCGTTTTCGTGACCCCAAGATGCAGGAACTAGGAGAGGGAAGAGAAGGTATGATGAGTTTTATTTCTCAAACAGACAGGAGAAAGCAGTCTTGCATGAAATGTTCCAAACTTGGAGTGTCATCTCCTCAGTGCTCGAGTGAAAACATAAATAGACATGATGATTGGCTGCAGGTGTGGACCAGTTGCCAATCAACAGCAGGTGTGTGAACAAAGTGCTCAGCAGAACAAGGAGGAAGTGGAAAGCAAAATAAGAGCACTGATAAAAAGTAAATACAAAAACAAGAAAAACAACTGAAATTAATTGACAGATCATCACAAAATATTCAGCATCTTTATGACAGGAGACACTTTAAAGGGATTAAGCTCCTTATTTTGCTCATCACAGTCCTTGGCGCAAAGGCTTAATAGATTAGCTTTGCGTGCGGCATTAAGTTTGTAAATCAAAGTGTATTTGTATAGCCCTTAATCTCAAGTGTCTCAAAGGGCTGCACAACCCTCAGTTCAGACCCCACATCAGGGCAAGAAAAACCCCAACCCAATGGTCACAATAATGTGAGAGACCAGTCCATAGTGGGGCCAGCAGGGGAACCTCTTGCATGTAGACATGTCGCGGCAGTGAGACGTCACAGAGTGATACACAAGGAGAGGTCACCCCTGGTCCCGACCTTATGTGATAGTCCAGTCCATTGCGAGGCCAGCAGGGGATCATCTTGAATGGAGACAAGTCAGCAGCGCAGAGACGTCACTAACTGCTGCAAAGAGTAGTGGTCCATCCTGGATCCCGACTTTGAACAGTTAGCGCGTCATCCGTGAAAGGTGATCCATGGTCACGTAATAACCTCTCCACCCAGGAGAGGGGGAAAGAGTAGAAAAGAGAGAAAGCAAATCAACTGGTCCAAAAAATTACAGCCAGAAGCGGCAATTTTTTTCATAACTCTGGCTCCTGCGTGGCACAAACACTGTACGGTTGTTTAGGGCCACAACCACATGATCAGAAAGTCTGACCGGTTCAAGTCAATGTAGAAGCACTTGGTATATATTTTCAACTAGTGACATTTGAATCAAACTCTAGTAATATTAAAGACTATCAAATAATGGTGATACAAAAATGAGCCCCCCCCCCAAAAAAAGGTGAGCACTAAATTTACTAATTAGTCAATACAGGTTTGGACTTAATTCCTTTTTGTGTGTTCTAATTGCTTATTTTAATGAGACTAATGTGAGTCTAATGAAGCGACTTGTATTACATTTAAAGGAATCCCTTTGGCTTAATAAAAATATTGCAGCCATCTGGCTTGATGTTAATCATTGTCCAACAGTGGTTTATCCTGCTGACTAAAGTTGAGCTAATCTACTATTATGAAGCGATCCCCTTTACACACACACATGCAGTTTGCGGTGCAGATGTTGATGTATGGCTTGAGGATAGGTGGTCAGCTCATTAGCAAGTCAAATTCTACGTGTAGGCAGGCTCGCAGACCTGTCAGCCGTCTCCCACCATACAGTTAAGTTAGTGCTGTGTTGCAGAGGCAAGTATGACACGTGGAATACTGCAGAAAAAGTGACTTTAATCACATACTGTAATGGAAATATAACACAGCCAGCCAAGAGCTTCTCAACTGGTGAGTTGCCAAGATGTCTACTTGAAAATGTTTGGCTTTGGGAGCAGAGAGCAGCTGGAATTTGGTGATAAATGTTGAAGTACATGATGCACTGCCATGGTAATAACACACCATGGCCACATTATAATCTATGGCTCGCTTTTTGACAGGACTTATTAAAAGCTCATCCCATGAAAGCAGGCAGGCAGCGACTGCATAGCACTCAAGACAGAAAATCTATAGTGACTTCTTTTACTGTGTGGTGGGAAATAGTGCAAACAGGCCCTCAGAGCACATGCAGCATTTGTCTTGTGCTTTTAAATTGAACGACGGCAGCACTCAGGTCCTGTAGGCAAAGTGCTTTTAACCCACTTTTACCTTGTTTTTACCAAGTTTTCTGCCTTTCACTTTTGGACATGACAAGCGCATGAAGAGAACTTTACCTGGTTAGTTTGCTTAGGAGAGGAAAGAACCCCCGTAAAGGTCTGCAACATAATATTAGTTTTATTTATTGGCTAAGTGTTTTTGAGAGGGTTTGGAGTCTGCTTCTGCCAGGCAAATGCATCAATCAAGAGAATACAAGTCATAGTAAAGATAATGTTTTCTTGGAACACATTGCAAATCCATCAATTTGATCATATACATACACACACACACATATATATATATATATATATATATATATATATATATATATCAATCAATCAATGTTTACTTATATAGCCTTAAATCACTAGTGTCTCAAAGGGCTGCACAAACCACAACACAAACCACTACGACATCCTCGGTAGGCCCACATAAGGGCAAGGAAAACTCACACCCAGTGGGACGTCGGTGACAATGATGACTATGAGAACCTTGGAGAGGAGGAAAGCAATGGATGTCGAGCGGGTCTAACATGATACTGTGAAAGTTCAATCCATAATGGATCCAACACAGTCGCAAGAGTCCAGTCCAAAGCGGATCCAACACAGCAGCGAGAGTCCCGTTCACAGCGGAGCCAGCAGGAAAACATCCCAAGCGGAGGCGGATCAGCAGCGCAGAGATGTCCCCAGCCGATACACAGGCGAGCAGTACATGGCCACCGGATCGGACCGGACCCCCTCCACAAGGGAGAGTGGGACATAGGAGAAAAAGAAAAGAAACGGCAGATCAACTGGTCTAAAAAAGGAGTCTATTTAAAGGCTAGAGTATACAAATGAGTTTTAAGGTGAGACTTAAATGCTTCTACTGAGGTGGCATCTCAAACTTTTACCGGGAGGGCATTCCAGAGTACTGGAGCCTGAAATGAAAACGCTCTATAGCCCGCAGACTTTTTTTGGGCTTTGGGAATCACTAATAAACCGGAGTCCTTTGAACGCAGATTTCTTGCCGGGACATATGGTACAATGCAATCGGCAAGATAGGATGGAGCTAGACCGTGTAGTATTTTATACGTAAGTAGTAAAACCTTAAAGTCACATCTTAAGTGCACACGAAGCCAGTACAGGCGTAATGTGATCAAACTTTCTTGTTCTTGTCAAAAGTCTAGCAGCCGCATTTTGTACCAACTGTAGTCTTTTAATGCTAGACATGGGGAGACCCGAAAATAATACGTTACAGTAGTCGAGGCGAGACGTAACAAACGCATGGATAATGATCTCAGCGTCTTTAGTGGACAGAATGGAGCGAATTTTAGCGATATTACGGAGATGAAAGAAGGCCGTTTTAGTAACGCTTTTAATGTGTGACTGAAAGGAGAGAGTTGGGTCGAAGATAACACCCAGATTCTTTACCGAGTCGCCTTGTTTAATTGTTTGGTTGTCAAATCTTAGATTTGTATTATTAAATTGAGGTCGGTGTCTAGCAGGACCGATAATCAGCATTTCCGTTTTTTTGGCGTTGAGTTGCAAAAAGTTAGCGGACATCCATTGTTTAATTTCATTAAGACACGCCTCCAGCTGACTACAATCCGGCATGTTGGTCAGCTTTAGGGGCATGTAGAGTCGGGTGTCATCAGCATAACAGTGAAAGCTAACACCATATTTGCGTATGATGTCACCTAGCGGCAGCATGTAGATGCTGAAGAGTGCAGGGCCAAGGACCGAACCCTGGGGAACTCCACACGTTACCTTAACGTAGTCCGAGGTCACATTGTTATGGGAGACGCACTGCATCCTATCAGTAAGATAAGAGTTAAACCAAGACAGGGCTAAGTCTGATATACCAATTCGTGTTTTGATACGTTCTAATAAAATATTATGATCGACGGTATCGAAAGCAGCGCTAAGATCGATGAGCAGCAACATAGATGACGAATCAGAATCCATCGTTAGCAATAGATCACTTGTCATTTTTGCGAGGGCTGTCTCCATGAGTGATTTGCCCTGAAACCGGATTGAAAGGTTTCACATAGATTGTTAGACGCTAAGTGTTCATTTAACTGCTCCGCAACAATTTTTTCGAGGATTTTTGAAATAAAGGGAAGGTGAGACACCGGTCGGTAGTTTACCATGAGGTCAGGATCGAGGTTAGGTCTTTTAAGATGAGGATGAATAACCGCTTTTTTGAATATATATATATATTTATATAGATAAATATATATATATACCGTATATTACCAAATAGTACCCCGGGCGTTTATTTCACAAAATCATTTTTGGAGACTGGCGTTTAAAAGAAGCAGGCGGTTATTTGCATAAGGCTTTTATTTATTTTTGCACCTGCCTGCACCAGGCCAATATTTGATTACAATGGTCACTGTCCAGTATTTTTTTTTGTATAAAAAACTTTAAATATAAAAGCTATTGTAAACATGCAAACAAAAAAACAAGACCGTCAAAAGACAAGAGATCAACAAGGCCTCAACATGGCAAGAGTGCAACAATTGTCAAATAGAATACCAATACTGAAAATAAATAAAGTTTTTAAATAAAGCAGCCTACCGGGAAAAATAAAATTATGGTACCAAGTACTCAAGTATAACACCCATCATCAAAACAGAAAAATAATAGTGTCACTTAAATAAAATAAAGGCTACAGTATTCCAATTTTTAAATAAAGCAGCATACAGGAAAAATACAATTATGGTACCAAGTACTCTATAAAACAATCAAAACAATAATACTGCAGCAAACGGAACCCCAAATGCAACTCAAACCCACTCATCATCCTCCTCCTCCTCCTCCCCTTCTTCCTCCTCCCCTTCTTCCTCCTCCTCTTCCTCCCCCTTCTCTCCCTCACCCCCCTCATCCTCCTTTTCCTCTTCAATCACAAGTTCATTGAGGAACTGCTGTGGCGTGGGGCGTGGTTAAGAGGGGAGGATTTGGTTGATTGAAACTTTTATTAGTAGATTGCACACTACAGTACATATTCCGTACAATTGACCCCTAAATGGTAACACCCCAATAAGTTTTTAAACTTGTTTAAATTGGGGTCCACGTTAATCAATTCATGGTACAAATATATACTATCAGCATAATACAGTCATCACATAAGTTAATCATCCCAGCCCTTTGAGACACTAGTGATTTAGGGCTATATAAATAAACATTGATTGATTGATTGATAGTATATATGATCTATGGTGTCTGTTGCCATCTCCTGGTGAATGTTGGCTATATCGTTATGGGGTTGCTTTTTGATTGGCCAACAATTTGCGTGGTGTTGCGCACCTGACGGCAAGTGAGTGAGTCTGTTCGGAAGCCCACAGTAAAGAGACGTAACTTCATCACGTCGCCTGGTTATTGACTCCAACCCAATATATTACAATATATATTGAATTATTTACATTATTTACAATCCGGGGGGTGGGATGAGGAGCTTTGGTTGATATCAGTACTTCAGTCATCAACAATTGCATCAACAGAAATATGGACATTGAAACAGTGTAGGTCTCACTTAGTAGGATATGTACAGCGAACAGGAACATCGTGAGTTCAGATAATATAAGAACAAGTATATACATTAGAAATACATTTGATTAATTACATTAGGTTATTTACAATCCGGGGAGATGGGATGTGAATAGAGGAGGGTATTAAGGTTGAAGTTGCCTGGAGGTACAGTAGATGGCTGTATTGTCCTGTTTAAGAGTGTCACAACAGGAACTGCTGTTGTTGTGTGTTGTTACCGCGCTGGTAGGACGTAAAAGAAAATGCCATACAATAAACCCACATAAGAAATCAAGAACTCGCCCTCGATCATTCTACAGTTATAACGTCATTGGGAAGACACAGGAAAGAGGACGTTAAACCAGGCTGGAGGGGTCGTGGCCTCCAACTCCGCCTGAATTTCGGGACATTTTGGGGAGAAAATTTGTCCCGGGAGGTTTTCTGAAGAGGCGCTGAATTTTGGGAGTCTCCCGGAAAATCCGGGAGGGTTGGCAAGTATGCACAGTCTGTCTGTGTCTGTTTGTCTCTGTGTGTCTTTGGGAAAGTGGGCGTGCTTTAGGCGTAGGCTTGGCTTCAGCTCTCAGCCTGGCACAGTTAATCCCAGCACCCTAATCACTCATCTGCCTGCCATCAACTCATCACCTGCAGCCTACAAATGTTTGGGCTTCACTCGGCGCGATCGCCAGATCGTTTCACCTTGCTACATGTGGTAACGCTTCACGCCAGTTTGTCCTAGAACTCTAGCACCTTTGAAAATCTTGCAAACCTGCTATTTTTTTGTTTTTTGGCTCCTTATCTTACCCCTGTTTTTTCCTCTGCCTTCAGTTCCCTACCTGTTGTGTGTGCCTGCTTCTACCTGTTAGCCGCAGCCTGCTAGCCACAGCCTGCTAGCCACAGCCTGCTAGCCTCAGTGTGCTCTCCTGGACTGCAAAACCAAGGACTACAAGCTCCCTCCTTTCCCTCAGGTTTTATTAATAATAACCCTTGAACTCTAATTCAGCTTGTCTTTTCTGCATTTGGGTCCGCCAGTTTTACTCCCCGTGACAGAACGATCTGTCCATTTCAATGGACACAGCAGATTTTGACCGTGTGAGGGAGGCCCTTACCAATCAAGGACAGCGTTTGGGAAACCATGACCAACTATTACAACTTATTGACCAGATGTCACGCGTTTCCACCCAGCTCACAACTCTCATCAATCAACAAACTCAACCACAACCCAAACCAACTGCACCACCTGCACCCAATGCTGTCCCTGCTGCAGAGCCACACATCGCCCGCCTAATAAGTACTCTGGCAATCCTAGCACCTGTCGTGAATTTTTTAACTCAGATCCAGTTTGCTTTTGAAGCTCAACCCTCTCGTTTTGGCCGTGAGGCAGCCAAAACCACTTACATAGCCAACCTGCTACAGGGACCCCCTTTGAGTTATTTCAATGCTCTTGGTGAGCAAGGGTCCCCTGCAGTCCAGTCCTTTGCTGCACTATCTGCAGAACTGGAGCGGGTCTACGACCACCCCGTACGAGGGCAGCAAGCAGGTCAGCAGTTGTTGCGACTTGGTCAAGGGAAAACCTCAGTAAGAGAATTTGCCTGTGAATTCCGGTCCCTAGCTGTGGAGTCTGGCTGCAATGACCAGGCCCTTCTCACTGCTTTCCAGAATGGCCTTAGTTGGGTCATTGGAAGGGAGATTGCTGTGAGCAGTTGTCCCCAGACGAAGCTATTACAGCAGCTATCAACATCTCTGACCAGATGGCCCAGTGGCAAGCTGACCCCGTTCCTTGCAGGTCATTGGAACCCCCCAGCTTTAGACCTAAGTCGGCCGAGCCCAATTTGCCAATGTGCAAAGCCTCAACCTCCAGTTCCCCTGTTAAGGAGCCCATGCAGGTGGGCCGGGCTCACCTTACACCTGAAGAGCACCTCCGCAGAAGGAGGGTAGGGGCGTGTCTCTATTGTGGTCAACCTGGCCATTTCCTTGCCACCTGTTCTTTGCGGCTGAAAGAGTAGGCTCACCAGTAACAGTGGGGGTTCTGGTGAGCCAAGCTGTCTCCTCCCCTAAGTCCCTATGCCAAATGCAGTTTTCTGCTAGTCTCCGTTGGCATTCTCAGTCCATGTCTCTCCTTGCTCTGGTGGACTCGGGGGCGGATGAGAACTTTTTGGAAGCCGACGTTGCTTCCCAAATGGGCATTACCATCAAGCCACTTTCTTCACCCTTACAAGCCAATTCCCTGACTGGCCGACTCCTTGCCCGTGTCACTCACCGATCCGAACCTGTGCACCTCCTTGTCTTCGGTAATCATCTTGAACAAATCCAATTCCACATAATCTCTTCTTCTCATGCTCCTGTAGTCCTTGGTCAGCCCTGGTTAAGACTTCACAATCCTCACATTGACTGGGCTGCAGCGAAAGTGGTGAGCTGGAGCTCCTACTGTCTCTCCACCTGCCTGCGGTCTACCCGCTCCCCTGCTGAGGACAGTCTCCCCAGTTGTCGCAGAGCCCCCAAACCTGTCCAATGTTCCCTCTGTCTACCATGACTTAGAAGAGGCCTTCAGCAAGCAACACGCACTGTCCCTCCCTCCGCACTGCCCTTATGACTGTGCCATTGACCTGCTTTCAAGAGCTCCCCTGCCTTCCAGTCGGTTATACAATCTGTCACGCCCTCAGAGAGAGGCGATGGAAAAATACATCCATGACTTATTGGCTGCAGGCATTATTCGACCCTCATCTTCCCCACTCGATGCAGGTTTTTTTTCGAGGGTAAGAAAGATGGCCCTCTACGTCCCTGTATAGATTTTCGAGGGTTGAATAATAACACCATTCAAAACAAATACCCACTGCCTTTACTGGCATCTGCCTTTGAACCCCTCCAAGGGGAAACTGTGTTTTCCATGTTAGACCTTCGCAATGCGTACCATTTGATTTGAATCCGAGCTGGTGATGAATGGAAAACAGCCTTTAAGACTCTCCTTGGTCATTTCGAATACTTGGTTATGCCTTTTGGCCTGACTAATGCCCCAGCAATTTTTCAAGCTCTGGTGAACGATGTCCACCGAGACCTGATTAACCGCTCCGTCTTTGTTTATCTGGATGATATCCTGTTTTTTCTCCCACAACCCGGAGGAACATGTGGTTCATGTCAGACAATGTTCTCCAGCGCCTTGTTGAGAACAAGCTCTACAATAAAGCTGAAAAATGTGAGTTCCATGTCAGTCCACAAGGTTTCTCGGTTTCATCATTGAGAGTAGTCAGGTGAAGGCAGACCCTGAAAAGGTACGAGTTGTGGTGGACTGGCCACAACCAACCTCAGTTAAATGTCTCCAGGGGTTTCTTGGCTTTTCAAACTTTTATCGCCGGTTCATCCGGAACTACAGTCAAGTGGTCGCACTCCTCACAAGACTCACATCTCTGTCTGTCCCATTCACTTGGACGGCAGAGGCTGACGTGGCTTTCAAGGAGCTTAAGAGACGTTTTACCACAGCCCCTGTCCTGATTCATCCTGACCCCTCATGCCAGTTCATCCTGGAAGTTGATGCCTCATAGTCTGGAGTGGGGGCTGTACTATCCCAGTGTTCTGCCAAGGACCATAAACTCCATCCATGCGCTTTCTTCTTATATCGGCTAGAACCTGTTGAGCGCAATTATGATGTAGGTAACAGGGAACTGCTGGATGTCAAACTCGCTCTGAAAGAATGGAGACACTGGCTTGAGGGAGCAAAACAAACACCCCTTCATCATCTGGACAGACCATAAAAACCTGACCTACATTCAGTCTGCAAAGCGCCTCAATTCCCGTCAGGCCCGGTGGGCTTTGTTTTTGGTCGATTCCGCTTCACACTGACCTACCGTCCAGGATCCCGCAACATCAAGCCGGATGCCCTGTCATGTCAATTCACTTCGGAGGGTCCCACCAGTCCTGAGCCTATTCTTCCAGTGTCGTGTGTGGTGGCCGCAGTGACTTGGGAGATAGAGTCGGTGGTCCCAAGGGCTCAGCAAGACCAACCAGACCCGGGTAATGATCCTGATAACCGCCTCTTTGTGCCTGATGCTGTACGTTCACAGATTCTTCTGTGGGCACACACTTCCCTATTTGCCTGCCACCCAAGAGTTGGCCGCACCATGACTCTCCTCAAGCGACACTTTTGGTGGCCTACCATGGATGCTGATACCCGTGCCTTCGTGTCTGCCTATACAGTGTGTGCCCGTGGAAAATCCTCCAATCGACCACCTGCCGGCCTACCCCATTCCTTGCCAGTCCCAAGCCGCCCCTGGTCTCAGATTTCCCTGGATTTTGTCACAGGCCTCCCGCCTTCTCAGGGAAATTTGGTTATCCTCACTATAGTGGACAGATTTTCCAAATCAGTGCATTTCGTGGCTCTACCCAAACTTCCCATTTCCCTGGAAACAGCCAAACTCATGATCCAGCATGTGTTCCGTCTTCATGGTATTCCTTCAGATGTGGTCTCTGATAGAGGGCCTCAGTTTACTTCGGAGGTTTGGAAGGCTTTCTGTCGGGCCATTGGAGCCACTGTGAGTCTGACTTCGGGTTATCACCCTCAGTCTAATGGGCAAATGGAACGGGCAAATCAAGACCTACAAGCGGCCCTCCGATGTTTCGTTGCTAAGAATCCCTCCTCTTTGAGCACCCACCTGGTATGGGTTGAGTATGCCCGCAACTCATTACCCTGTGCGGCCACTTGAGTATCACTATTTGAAGTATCCTTAGGTTATCTACCTCCGTTGTTTCCTGCTGAGGAGGATGACAACGCTGTACCTTCAGTCCAGGCTCATATGCGGCGTTGCCGCAAGGTGTGGAAAGATGCTCGTGCTGCCCTCCTCCGCTCTGTGGACCGAAATCGTTTATATGCTGACCGACACCAAAGTCCGGCCCCTGTATACCATCCAGGTCAGCAGGTGTGGCTTTCCTCTAAAGACCTCCCCCTGAAGCTGGACTGCCTTTCACCGCAGTCACCCGGGCAAGCCTGGGGGATCGCCTGGAGGCGTTCCTTTAGGGGGGGGCACTATCACAGTCTGTCTGTCTGTTTGTCTCTGTGTGTCTTTGGGAGAGTGGGCGTGTTTTGGGGATAGGCTTGGCTCCAGCTCTCAGCCTGGCAGAGCTGATCCCAGCACCCTAATCACTCACTCACCTGCCTGCCGTCAACTCATCACCTGCAGCCTACAAATGTTTGGATTTCGCTCTCCGCGATCGCCAGATCGTTTCACCTTGCTACATGTGGTAACGCTTCTCGCCAGTTTCACCTAGAATTCTAGTACCTTTTAAAATTTTGAAAACCTGCTATTTTTGTGTTTTTCGGCTCATCATCTTACCCCTGTTTTTTCCTCTGCCTTCAGTTCCCTACCTGCCGTGTGTGCCTGCCTCAGCCTGCTAGCCTCGGCCTGCTAGCCACAGCCTGCTAGCCTCAGTGTGCTCTCCTGGACTGCAAAGCCAAGGACTACAAGCGCCCTCCTTTCCCTCAGGTTTTATTAATAATAACCCTTGAACTCTAATTCAGCTTGTCTTTTCTGCAATTAGGTCCACCAGTTTTACCCCCTGTGACATCATGCAGAGAAGGAAATAACAATTAAGTCAATTTACCAAAACTGTATTTATTAAAGTTATTATCAGGTGAATTTTCAAATGATGCTACATATTAGCAGTATTGCTACTTTTGGTAGCAACGCCTGTGCCCCACACTTGACAAACTAAAGTTGTCTATTCGACATATTCCCGCTTGAAGCCAAACCACCGCCAGACGATGGACCCCGTGCTGTTTTTCTTGGGAATGAATTCTTCCTTCATTTGTTACCATATTCGCAACTTCTTTCTCTCGTATTACCACTCGACTGGGATGAGAATCAGCACCTCCGAGCCCGCTAGCACCACAGCTAACGTTTGCCACGCTGCTACCTCTCTGCTGGGCGAGGGCGTATACGTATGTGACGTATGACGTGACAGTATGTGACAGGTGTAAGTTTGTGCACTTGCTGTCTGTGAGGAGACACAAGAAGCCACCCCCCCGACCCGAGAGGGACAAGCAGTAAAAAAATGGATGGATATCATCCCAATTCATGTGTGGGATGGATGGATATTATACCAATTGATGTGTAGGTCATTAACAAAAGGTAACAAAATGTAGTTGTATTCGTGTCAACCTATAAATTGTTAGCCATATTTTAAATCTAGCTAACTCAATAGGTTGAACCTTGCTGACCCCACAGTAATCCTTGCTGCTCCAATAAATGAGTGAATTGAAATGCAAAAATATCAGGGCAGCTCTTGCATATGCAGTTTCTAGGCTTTCATATTAATGACATGGAGGTTTAAAGCTACTGTTGTCATTGTAAGCGCCCTCATTCACCCGCAGCTTTAGCCAGGTTATCACCTTTAAAGCTTTCAAATCAATTTATATCACCAGTGCTGATTTATGGAAACATACATTTTAAATTGGGAAAACACTAATCTTTAAATTTACAGTAAAAATATATATAAAATGAAAAATGTTATATATATATATATATATATATATATATATATATATATACACATATATATATATATATATATATATACTGTATATATATATATATTATATATATATATATATATACACACACACATACATATATATATATATATATATATATATATAATATTAATTTTTTCATACAATTAAAGTATTTAATCGTAGGCCCATTGCAAAAGGACTCCAAAGGAGTCCTTTTGCAATGGGCCATGGACCCTAACTGTAGGGAGGCCTAGAGCCTATCCCAACTGCACTCGGGCGGAAGGCGGTGTACACCCTGGACAAATTGCCACCTCATCACAGGGCCAACATAGATAGACATACAATATTCACATTCACATTCAATTTAGTGTGTTGCCAATCAGCCTATCCCTAGATCCATGTTTTTGGAGGAGAGAACCCAAACAGTCCCAGGGGGAACATACAAAGTCCACACAGAAAAACCCTGAGCCCGGGAATCAAACCCAGGACTTTCTTGCTGTCAGGCACGTGCGCTAACCACTTCCTCACCGTGGATTTTAATGCTCTTTGCAGGCAAAACCAAACATTTTTGAAAAGTGACTAACGCACAGGTCTCACTACAAATCATGAAAAAAAGTATTACAATTAAAGAAATCTGCTTATAAAATAACATATTACAAAAAATTGTGCGGTCATATGACCACATTTGTATTCACATTAATCACAATTCTAAATTTGACTAATCATTATTAACCAGAGGTTATTTCTCGTTTGAATGATTTTATCTAACCTAGTAAAACAATATTTGGAGCATGTCCTGTTAAAATAAATTGCGTTATTAAACTGCGTATATACTAGAGTAATGTGATAATCCTTTGTGATTAATCACATAAATTCACTTTTTGACAGTCCTACAAAAAATGTAGTATATACACTGCAAAAACAGCCATACTTCAAATTACTTCAAAAAGAGACACATTTTTGGTAATGGGAAAATCTAAATTAATGGCAATAATTCTTAAAACTACAATAAAATGACTACCTTTTAGCAAACTGTTCTTATTCATTTTTAGATTAACCCAAACATAAATTGAGATAAAATGTACTTAACTTAGGCTAGATTTAAACAAAATGTATGTAGGCAATACAATATTACACGGTTAAGTGTAAGTGAGGCCAGGGGTCATACATCCTTCGCACAGCATGCCTTCCTCATATCCAAACGCCATGTTTTACACATATGCCCCAAATCCTGATCCTGCGTGCGCTGCCAGTAATTTCTGCATGACTTGACCCAAATACATTTTTTTGCCTAGTGCCTCGTCTTATAGCTGCTCTGTAAATTATTCAAGAAATGCTTGTGGTGGAAAAGAGAGGGGAACGTTTTCATTCACGCAATGACCTGGAGATGCATGACTTTTCTTTTGGGTCACATTAAGAAAGTTGCGAGGAAGATGACTGTGCCCCCTCCCTTTTCCTTTTATACCATCTGCCATACCTGACCCCTTCATCCCATGGATAATGCATTTGACGGAACAGCAGCACAGTAGGCAGCACCCTCATGTTCTCATGTCACCCAGATTACGTGTAAAGGAGACAGCGCGGGGAAGGGAGGAGGGGGTTGGCAAACGGATGAAAGGTATCCCAGGTGATGAGGTGTACGGGAGGTCTGCTCTCCTTACAGTCACTGGATACCAGACGTTTAAGAAAACACTCATGCGTTCCATGCGCGCAGACACTTGCATACGCTGCCATTATTTCTTCTAAGGACACTCCAATGAGGCAGTGGGAGGAGGCAGGGAGGAACAGAGAGAAGGAGTGTGTGTCTGAGAGAGCGAGCGAGCTGGAGAAGGAGAGGTAGAGAGGGGGTGGGGATACAAGGACCTGGATGGGGCCGAGATATTGTTTCCTCCTGGATGCTGCTGCCTGGCCCCTTCATGGCTTTTTCTGTCCTTCCTCCAGCGTGTCGACCCCGCACGGACCAGCAGCACTCAGCAGCCATGGTGCCGGGGATAGATCATCCCCAACGAAGAGGCTTTGATATGGCAGAGTGCGCTTGTGCCTGCAGGGAGGAACGCGTCAGGCTTTCCCAGGCAAGCGGCAGCCTGCAGTGAGAGCCAGTCCTCTCATGTCTTCGTGCGTGTGTGCATGAGTGCCGCCAGTGTGTATGTGCCCACTTTCAACCCTTCCTGGAGGAGAGTGGCTCCCCCTGTCACTGGACAGTAAGGTAAGGGGTTTTGTTTTGCATCCAGTGCCTCCCCATGTTCCCTCTCTTGCTATATAACGAAGCTCCATGTCATTGATGAAGACGAGTGTACGCAATTGGTTGGTTGGAAGAGAAGCGGAATAGAGCGGCGGTGAGAATGCAGAGCAGCCAGGGGGTGTTTGACGGTAAAAAGACGGAGATGCAGCTTCACATCCTCCCCCTTTTTTCTGTCGTCTCTTTTGTCAACCTTCATAGGGATCACTCAAGGCAAATACAGAGCGTGTGTGCTCTTTCAAGCTCATGGAAAAATGACTATGTCCTCCACTCTCATGGGAAGATTGAAGAGTACACCTGAGGAATTTATGAGGTCAGGGGTCACAGATGTTCTGTGAAAAGGAGGCTTGGCAATCAGGACACCACACATAATCTGGCTACTTTAATATGCCAGCCTCGTCCTTCAGACGGGATCATTTCATTGTTTAGTGGCTACGCTATGCCTCGACAGTTGTTAGTTTTCTGTGCACTTCCGAGCTGCGCAAGTTTTCATTTGTACTTAATAAGTTACCTTTTCACTTGCAAGTGCTTGCTGTCTCTGCATCTCGGGGTCACCTTGTAAGCAACTATTTATTTGAAATAATCTTTCTTGTAGTTCATCCTTAATATGTTAGCTGACACCAAACTCTTGTAAATAAACCTCATACTGACTTCTACTTGAGGGGATGCACAATGTTTGGCCGAACGATAACCGACACAAACATTCAGAAAAAATTGCAGTTGAAAAACGAATTATACGAAAACCGAGGTCATACTGATGTGTTGTGAGTGAAAGCAATGACTAGAACAGCAAACAAGGGAGGCACTGTTTCAACTATGAACTGTTTGCTTGTGGATTTGACTCTTATAAAACAAAATACACTACATTGCCAAAAGTATTTGGCCACCCATACAAATGATCAGAATCAGGTGTCCTAATCACTTGGTGTATGAAACCACAGGTGTATAAAATTAAGCACTTAGGCATATAGACTGTTTCGACAAACATTTTTGAAAGAATTGGCCGCTCTCAGGAACTCAGTGATTTCCAGCGTGGAACTGTCATAGGATGCCACCTGTGCAACAAATCCAGTCGTGAAATTTTCTCGCTTCTAAATCTTCCAAAATCAAATGTCGGCATTATTATAAGAAAATGGAAGAGTTTGTGAAAAACAGCAACTCACCCACCGAGTGGTAGGCCACGTAAACTGACAGAGAGGGGTCAGCGGATGCTGAAGCGCATAGTGCAAAGACTTTCTGCACAGTCAGTTCCTACTGAGCTTCAAACTTCATGTGCCTCTCCAATTAGCAGAGAGCTTCATGGAATGGATTTCCATGGCTGATCAGCTGCATCTAAGTCATACATCACCAAGACCAATACAAAGAGTTTGATGCAGTGGTGTAAAGCACGTCGCCACCGGACTGTAGAACAGTGGAGACGCCTTGTCTGGAGTGAGGAATCACGCTTTTCCATCTGGCAATCTAATGGACGAGTTTGGGTTTGGAGGTTGCGAGGAGAACGGTACATTTCGCACTGCATTGTGCGGAGTGTGAAATTTGGTGAAGGAAGAATTAGGGTTTGGGGTTGTTTTTCAGGAGTTGGGCTTGGCCGCTTAGGTGCACCGACATCATATTGAACCCTATGGGTTAGGAATTGGTTGGCACTTCAAGTTCATATATCAGTCAAGGCAGGTGGCCAAATACTTTTCAATCCAATCCACTTTATTTATACAGCACATTTAAACAACAATAACGTTTCCAAAGTGCTGCACAGCCATGTTAAAAACAATATTAAAAAAAACAACAATATTATGCTCCACCAATGACTGAATAAAAACAAAAAATAAATAAATATAAAACCAATATAAAAAAACAATATAAAAACAAATATGATTAAAAACTATTTTAAAGGGTAAAATAAATTAAAACAGTAAAATAGAAATCAAAGTGTATAAAAAACACAGAGGACATCAGAGGACAGAGGACCACACAACTCACGTAGTGTTAAAAGCCAAAGAATAAAAGTGGGTCTTAAGACGAGACTTAAAACACGCCACTGTTGAAGCAGTTTGAACATGGAGGGGCAGAGTGTCCCAGAGCTTAGGGCCGACCACAGAGAAGGCCCTGTCTCCCCTGGTCTTAAGTCTGGTCTTGGGCATCACGAGCTGGAACTGGCTCTCGGACCTCAGAGCGCGAGCAGGAATGTAAATTTGGATGAGGTCCGAGATATATTGAGGTGCCAGTCCATGTAAAGATTTAAAAACAAACAGCAATGTTTTAAAATCAATTCTGAAATGAACAGGGAGCCAGTGCAAACTCTGAAGAATTGGGGTTATATGCTGGCGTTTCCTGGCCCCTGTTAAAAGTCGTGCTGCCGCGTTCTGGACTAACTGCAACCGGGAGAGAGCTTTTTGGCTAATGCCAGCATAAAGTGCATTGCAGTAGTCCAGGCGACTTGAAATAAAAGCATGCACGACTTGTTCAAAATGGTTAAAAGATAAAAACGGTTTAACCTTTACTACAGGTCGAAGGTGATAAAAACACGATTTTAAAACGCCATTGACTTTTGGCAATATAGTGTATATGCTGGTTGAAAACATGTTCCACTCTTGAATATCCACTGAAAATCAATGAGGGCAAGCTGTTCTCAAGAAGCGAATGGATTTTAGCTTTAACCAAATTGCTTTTTCATCACAATTGTTCCCCTATTGACAGCCCTGCAACATACTTGCTCGAAACACAACACCTCAAAAGTACCCTGTATGCAATCGTTGATATTGAAAAGCAAAGTGACAAGAGAATCTCCTTTAATTGCACATACCCTCACTCACAGGTGAGTTTCTTCTTCCCTGCAGGCGACATGCAGGCTGACACATACATGGAAGACAACACATACGTGGAGGTGTCACTTGTATCCACACCTGTTATTATAAACGCTTGTGTTATTGTTATATCATGAGTCAGCCCTTGGAAGCAAACGTGCACATTAGCGGCTTCACGTAACCGGCAGTCAGGATTAAAACAGGCAGCCTAAATTAGGACAGCGTGTCGCAAGTCCCCTCGCTGGGTTGGAAAATAGCGCCCGTGACATTGGAAGGTAGAGGAGTGGGTACACATTGATACTGCTGGAGAGCTTGAGCCTGTGTGTCGCCTCTCATGACAAATAGGAATCAAAGCTTTCTTAAGCACATGCAGCCTGCACACAGGCCTGCTGCATCAATAAATTAGACCCAGGAGAGAAGATCTGAACTGGTACCATTTGGTACATTAGCTGACCTTTACTGCATGTGCGAGTCAAAAGGATTTTTCAGGAAATACGTTTGCATTTTACACTCATGTATTTAGCTTGTGTCCACACAAAAACCCGGCGCATGCATCCCCTTTTTCACGGCAAAGATGTAACGTATCTAGAGGGAGAGTAGCGTGGAAAAGTACGATGCTTATACCAACAACGTGCATTTCCACTTTGAATACTTTGGCGACATACAGAGGTGGTCGTTTGGGCTTCCCCAACCTTTGATTTCAACAATGTACAAAGATCGAGGCAAGGACACAAAATTCACCTTTTTCAAATGGATTTAATGTTCATATCAATATTTGTGAGGTCATCTAATAATTATTGTAGGTGATCATTTTGCCACCTTTTGTTTATCCGCAATGTGTTCCTGTGACTCCAACACATGTGCTTGGCCAGTTGGGCGGACAGTAGATTCCGGATGGTTGCGGACTTAGAAGGAATGACCCGACTTTACACAATTTTCAAAGGGAATTTTTTTTCACATTATTATTCTTGTCCTGCTCATGTCTTAGTTTAAGTTTACTAGTAGTCTCCCTATGCTTAAGTGCAGTTTTGTTCCTAGTGTCACTCGACTCTCTTTATTTACATTCTGTTGCTAGGATCCTCATGCACACACCTGTCTGTCATCATGATTAGCGTTTCCGCCTGTTGTAAGGCTAATCATTTCCATTTTTATGCACGCCCTGCCGTGCAGTTAGCACGGTTCCAATCTTCACCCAGTTATGTTTCTGGCTTTGCTTGTTATGTTCTTTGTTAACTTTATACTACATTCCATTTAGTATTTCCCAATTTAGCTATGCTGAATAAACACTTTCCAAACATTTTTCTCAGCGACACAATTCCCTTCATTGTATTTTTGCCTATTTAGATTAAATACTGTACAATGTACAATGACAATAAAGATATATTCTATTCTATTCTATTCTATTCTATTCTATACTTGCCATGCACGCTGATCCTGGGGCCTCTTGCCTTTCCCTTACGCATCTTGAGAACACGATCATCACCACAATGTAACTAACATGTGACAGATTGGAACCCCAAAATGGGTTTCTCGCAAAGGAAGATGGATGGAGGATATTCTTCTTCTTTTCGTGTCTTTGAAACATGTGGTTATATGACAGTTTTTTGTTTCTTTAAACAGTCTTTTGCATTGTCGCCTAACTCTGCGAGATCTTTTATGCTCCACCTTTTTGGTAGCAGAGGACAGACAAGGCAGTGCTGCATTGTGTGGTCCTCTTCTCCGCATTCGCAGGAGGTTGGGCCAGTTTTGTAGCCCCATTTGGCCATAGCAGCTTTTGATTGCCCTGTTTCTGTTCTCAGGCAGTTTAGTGTCTTCCACTGGACCCATGGTGTTTCTGACCCGAGGGGCAGGTCTTCAGAAGGGGGGATTCCCGTGTCAATAGGACATACTTGCCAACCTTGAGACCTTCGATTTCGGGAGGTGGAGGGTGGGGGGGGCATGGTCGGGGGTGGGGCGGGGGGCGTGGTTAAGAGGAGAGTATATTTACAGCCAATTCACTAACTCGAGTATTTCATATATATATATATATATATATATATATATATATGTATATATATATATATATATATATATATATGTATGTATATATATATATATATATATATATATATATATATGTATATGTATATATATATACATATATATATAGAATTCACTGAAAATTAAGTATTTCATACATATATATATATATATATATATATATATATGTATGAAATACTTAACTTTCAGTGAATTCTAGCTATATATATTTATTTTATTATATATATATAGATAAAAGAAATAGTTGAATTTCAGACGGCACCTCTCAAATACACAGTAATAAAAACACAGTTGTTCTACTAACTGTACTGTGCTTGCTGGTTACAAAAAAAACCCAACAACAACACTTACCTTTCACTATTTGAGTAACGTCACTTCCGAGTTTCCAGAAGATGGCGCCAGTATGTGATTTGCCCTGCCGTCTCCCGCTGTCAGCTTTGTTCGTTTTTGTGTTGTTTTCGTCTCTGTCAGCTCACTGCTTGTGTATGACCGCCAACCACTGTTGGATCTTTGCCCTTTTCCGACTGATATGATCAACTTCTATGTTGGTTTTTCGACGTTTTCCCCTGGCCGGATTCCTGCCTTCCTTTCCCGCCTCGTGGCTCCTCTCCACCGCCACCTGCAGGCTGTGTGTCGGACCCCACCTGGATTAGCTGCGCCCTTGGACGTGCTGGCCCCCGCCAGGTTCGGTCTTGTGAACGCAATATCTTTGACAAACAAAACGTTTAACCTGAAGGATTTCTTCACTTCCCGTGGACTTGACTTCCTCTGTGTGACGGAAACATGGCTGAGAGCCGGTGAGTCCGCCCCTCTTAATGAACTTTTGCCTCCAGAGTGTTCCTACTTTAATTCTACGCGGGCGTCCAGTCGAAAAGGAGGAGGATTAGCAGTCGTTTTTAAAAATGACTTTAAATGCCGTCAGATCCGCCTGCAATCCTCCCTTTCAAGCTTCGAACTGTGCATGTTTGAGCTGGAGGGGGCTTGGCCTCCAGTTCCAGGTGAATTTCGGGAGATTTTCGGGAGAAAATTTCTTCCGGAAGGTTTCTGGCAGGGGCGCTGAATTTCGGGAGGGTTGGCAAGTATGCAATAGGAGGAGGGTCTTTCTCTAGTCTTTGTGTCCATAGCTGGAGTCTGGTTTCTTCCCGAGATATTGTTAGGGGCTGGACATTGCTGAGGAAGCTTCTCCTTGACTTCAGATGTTGGGCTGAGGGTTCACGTCCATAGAGGAGGGCGCGTTCATCACTGGTAGCTTTTGTGAACTCGACTCGGCTGGCAACTTCCCGTCTCACATCTGCAGGGCCAATGCCAGCGAGGAGATGTAGGTTATTCTCAGGTTGGTAAGCTTCAAGCAACCATTGATCAAACGGCAAGTGTTGTTCAGCGCTGGGTCAAATTTCTTGGCATTGATTGATCTCTCCCAAACAGGACATGCGTACTCCGCAGAGGAATAGCACAGGGCCAGAGCAGTACATCTTAGTGTGTGTGCTGTGGCTTCCCATTTGGAATTTGTCAGTTTCCGTAAGATGTTGTTTCGGGATCAGACTTTCAATTTGGGGTTTTTGATGTGTTCCTTGAAGGAGAGGTTGCGGTCCAGGGTTACGCCAAGGTAGACAGGGTTGGTACAGTTCTCAAGTGGTGTTCCAGACCATTTGATGTTAAGAGGTTGGTTCGCATCCTGGATCCTGAGATGGAATGAGCAGACTTGGGTCTTCACAGGGTTTGCGTGTAGATGGTTTTGCTCGTAGTAGAGGAGTAGCTCATCTAGTGCTGAGGTGAGGTTTGCTTCTACCTCTTCAAATGTACTCTCTTGAGGTGTTACACAGATGTGTTACACTTTGAAGCCGAGCAGAAAAGATGGAGGATATATTAATAGATGAAGACAGACACCCGCTTACTGTTGTATGGCTCGAACAAGGAGTTTGAGGTGAACGAGGACATCTCTCCTGGGGTGTGGACGCCTGGAACTTGCTAATTTCTAAGATTACGATTACAGAGAACCGACACCTTTTCCGGGAAAGAAACGAGGGGACCACACAGTTGGGTCTTGTTTTGCCCGGTGACTAACCCTAACCCGTTCTTGACTCACACAGAAGTCATCCTCAGCACCCTTTCCACTCGCATCTCCTTCCTTGCCAATTCAGCCCAAGAACGGTATGATAAACACACACATTGCTTCTGTTTATACGTCTTGGAATATCATTCCGCCCAGTCAAGACTCAGCCCCGTCGCAGCCCGATGACGTCACACCACCAGCTCCAGGAGCATGTTCACTAAGGCGCAGGAGAAGTGTGCGTGCACGTGATGCGCTCAATTCAGACACTCCTGCCGTTTCAAATGCCACCAATCATTCTCTACTAAGTGACATGAAGTCAAGCACTGCTGACTGCATGGCCCTTTTCTCTGAAACTAAAACAGCTAGCCATTCTTGCTCAGTGGCTTTCTGGTTAGAGTGTCCGCCCTGAGATTGGTAGATCGTGAGTTCAAAGCCCGGACGAGTCATACCAAAGATAACAAAAATGGGAACCATATCCTGCATATTGTGTCATTTCTCATTTTATTATTTTGTCAAAGTTATAAAGGACAAGCTGTAAAATTGGATTTTCAATCTACCTGTTCATTTCCTGTTAATATCTGCTTATTTTCTGTTTTAACATGTTCTATCTACACTTCTGTTAAAATGTAAAAATCACTTATTCTTCTGTTGTTTGGATACTTTACATTAGTTTTGGATGATACCACAAATTTTGGTATCGATTCGATTTCAAGTAGTTACAGGATCATACATTGGTCATATTTAAAGTCCTCATGTGTCCAGGGACATATTTCCTGAGTTTATAAACATAATATGAATGGAAAAAAAAAAAAAAAAATTCTATGACGATAAAAAAATAGATCCGCTATTGTACTAGGTGTTATTACAGTGGATATCAGGCAAAGATCCACCCATGGCATTTGTTTACATTGAGGAGCGCTAACTTTTGTTAGCGGTGACGCCGGTGAGCTAGTGTATCATCCTACGGTGTGTTGTGAAGCATGTTTAGCTATTCCTCGTCCTGCAGGGACGATACTTGTAATAAACTCACTTTATTCGTCGCTGTGGCGGCGAGGATTAGTGATTTAGAAGTAGTTAAAACACTGCCGAATGCGGATGGATATTTGCTGATAGCTAGCTAACTAGCCATGTCTTAAAGCACATCTTCCTGTGTTATGGCTTCACCTTTATCGTTAGTTTTTAGGCCAAAATGCGTCTACACACCTTGTCTACTTGAAGTACTCAGTGATTGTGCGCTGCCGAACATGCTCCTCTCAGAAATGTCATGACGTGATGGCGCGTCGTCATGCCCAATGGGAACTGGTACTTTTCAAACAGAGTATAGACCGTTTTTGTTCATTAGTACCGCGATACTATACTAGTACCAGTATGCCATACAACCCTGGGTTCCACTATGTAAAAGCGCTTTGAGTCTCTGGAGAAAAAGTGCTATGTAAATGTAATTCACTACAAACTTCACTTCACGCTGAGGTCGTGGGCGAAATACTGACACCGTCTTGAATCTTATTTAGAATCAGAATACCTTTATTGTCATCAGCTTCCTAAAGGGGGTCCAGGGCTGATAGCTGTGCAGCTGGGGATGCACAGCTTCCGCCAAGCCTGCAACTCCATGAAAGTCTGCCTCCTCCTTTGACGGACTCTTTGGAGAAGTACAGCAAGGCACGGATAGACGAGGTGTACCAGAAGGTGCTGATGGATGGATCCCCTTCTTGGGACGATACCGCCAGCAACCATGCTGCTTGCTGCAGGGCGGAACCCATTTTTGTCCATTTTGACGTCAAGCATTATCGGGTCGGATACGGTCTAGTGACAGTATGAAGTCACTCGATGCAATCGTCCTCAAATCCCCCTTTAAATACACGCTTGTTGACTGCACAGAGAAGCGCTGAGGATGACTGAGAAAAGAGGTTAGACCTTGCGCAGACACAGGGTCAAGTCATGTAATGTAAGGAGACAGAAAAATGTGGCTGATTTGTGAAGACACAGACTGCTCCATTCTTTCGAGCCTACTTAATTATTTTCCTTCATATCAGCTCCATCCATTCATCCTCCTCATTGCTCTTTCCTCCTCTAGCTGTCACTACAGCTAAATGTCCAGATTTTTTCTTCTTCACCTCGGTACGCTCTTGTTCCAGGACAAGACGGAAAGGCATCAATGACCCTGGTGTTAAAGTCTTGTTTTATATATATTCATGGTTGATCGTGAAAGTTTTGAGTATCTTTGTCAATCGATCAATAAGGATTGGGTATCGTTTACATTATATCTGATAACGTTGCCAAATCTGGACTGCACTGTAATTCTTAAACAGTTCCTGAAGCAGTAATTAAAATAAAAAGAAAACATTCAAAAATTGCCCGAAAACTCTACAGTACCTTTTTAAACACAATTCTGCCACACGCAAGTTGAACAGAATAATAATTTGAATACTTATGTTGTATAAATGTAAAAAAAATAATAATTAATCCTCCACAATTAAATACAATTGTGTGCATAATATGGACAGTAATTTAGATAAAAAGTCACACACAATTGCTATATTGTTAGACTTGTGCAACAACCTGCTGGTGTTGCAATGAATATGCTCAGAATTCCGCTGTTTGTGAATGCATCGTGCCATGAGTGTGATTTATGTTTAATGAGGAAGTGTTGTGTTCCTGGCGTCAAGAGTGACACAGAAACGTGCACTAGTTTGAATACTGTGTGGGAAGTAAGTACAGCTTTTGGCGAACTAAAGAAGGCAATAAAGTTTAGAAAGAACTGAAGAATATCTACATTGCTTCCATTACTTTTGCTTCATTTTGTGCTTGGTTCTGGGCATTCCTGTTAACTTCCCTGGTCTGGAACCCAGGATGCAGAGCAAAGAAAGGCAGCGTGCGGGTAAAAAAAGTAAATTAAATCTAGTGCAGTGCTGGAAGTACACAGAAGACAAACACTTGTCAAGGTACAAACGTTTGTATACAAAACACAAAAACACTAAAAGAAATAGAAAGCAGTGAAACAAATTAACCAGCAAAAACCTCTGAACGGGGACAGCAGAAGAAGCTTCTTGATTCGCTATTACAGACAAGTGAGTCTCTTAATAACAAACTGGGGACAGGTGCTCAAGCCAGAAGTAAAGTGGCTGGGAAACAAATGCAGACAGGATGTAGAATGAAAATCTAACGCTGGTTTAGAAATAATACAAAATACAGGAAACTCATGTTAATGTCCAAACTGCCATGTGGGATCATAACAATTATGTGGTTTTAGAAGGCAACAAAAATAAAACAACACGAATATAGGCTGTGCTCGATGGCATCTGAAAACCAAAAAGTACGAAATACACAATAATAATATACAATATACTAATTAAATATATATAAATAGTTTATTTATAGTGGAATCGGAACCCCTGAATACAATTTAACGGTGAGGTCCCCAAAGATTCTCACCTCTACTACCGTAGCCATTATCATACCAAGTTCCAGTACCATCCCTATTCATGATTCAATTGAAGTAATAGTAGAGTGGAAAAACAAGTTACTTCTATATTGAAGCTATTATCATATATGTCTGATGTATGACACCGAAAGACTTACAAAGTCTGCAAGTAAATACAAACCCCGTTTCCATATGAGTTGGGAAATTGTGTTAGATGTAAATACAAACGGAACACAATGATTTGCAAATCATTTTCAACCCATATTCAGTTGAATGCACTACAAAGACAAGATATTTGAAGTTCAAACTCATATACTTTATTTTTTTTTTGCAAATAATAATTAACTTAGAATTTCATGGCTGCAACACATGCCAAAGTAGTTGGGAAAGGGCATGTTCACCACTGTGTTACATCACCTTTTCTTTTAACAACACTCAATAAACATTTGGGAACTGAGGAAACTAATTGTTCAAGCTTTGAAAGTGGAATTATTTTCCAATACTTGTTTTATGTAGAACTTCAGTCGTTCAACAGTCCGGGGTCTCCGCTGTCGTATTTTACGCTTCATAATGTGCCACACATTTTCGATGGGAGACAGGTCTGGACTGCAGGCGGGCCAGGAAAGTACCCGCACTCTTTTTTTACGAAGCCACGCTGTTGTAAGACGTGCTGAATGTGGCTTGGCATTGTCTTGCTGAAATAAGCAGGGGTGTCCATGAGAAAGACGGCGCTAAGATGGCAGCATATGTTGTTCCAAAACCTGTGTGTACCTTTCAGCATTAATGGTGCCTTCACAGATATGTAAGTTACCCATGCCTTGGGCACTAATGCACCCAAATACCATCACAGATGCTGGCTTTTTGAACTTTGCGTCGATTACAGTCTGGATGGTTAGCTTCCCCTTTGGTCCGGATGACACGATGTCGAATATTTCCAAAAACAATTTGAAGTGTGGACTTGTCAGACCACAGAACACTTTTCCACTTTGCATCAGTTCATCTTAGATGATCTTGGGCCCAGAGAAGCCGGCGGCGTTTCTGGATGTTGTTGATAAATGGCTTTTGCTTTGCATAGTAGAGCTTTAACTTGCATTTGCAGATGTAGCGATGAACTTTATTTGGTGACAGTGATTTTCTCAAATGTTCCTGAGTCCATGTGGTGATATCCTTTAGAGATTGATGTCGGTTTTTGATACAGTACCGTCTGAGGGATCGAAAGTCACGGTCATCCAATGTTGATTTCCGGCCATGCCGCTTACGTGGAATGATTTTTCCAGATTCTCTGAACCTTTTAATGATATTATGGACTGTAGATGTTGAAATCCTTAATTTCTTGCAATTGCACTTAGAGAAACGTTGTTCTTGAACTGTTTGACTATGTGCTCACGCAGTTGTGGACAAAGGGGTGTACCTCGCCCTATCCTTCCTTGTGAAAGACTGAGCATTTTTTGGGAAGCTGTTTTTATACCCAATAATGGCACCCACTTGTTCCCAATTAGCCTGCACACCTGTAAGTGTTTGATGAGCATTCCTCAACTTTATCAGTATTTATTGCCACCTTTCCCAGCTTCTTTGTCACGTGTTGCTGGCATCACTTTCTAAAGTTAATGATTATTTGCAAAAAAAAAAAAGTTTATCAGTTTGAATATCAAATATGTTGTCTTTGTAGCATATTCAACTGAATATGGGTACAAAATGATTTGCAAATCATTGTATTCCGTTTATATTTACATCTAACACGATTTCCCAACTCATATGGAAACATGGTTTTTATATTGGTAGTGTTTGATAGCAGAACTAAACGTAAAGAAAGGACGAGAGATTACATTAGTCTTGTGGTCTTTTGTGGTTCCTATGCCTAGATATAACTATGAAGACCTGGTTGCGCAAATAAATTAATGTCATGTTAAATCCTAATAATAAATATTGTGATTGTTGGTCCACATTCACCGTATTTTTGTTATTAATTTTCATAGCAGAAACTAAATGCTTAGTTGTTTTCGCTGTTGTGCAGGAGAGCCAAGTGCTTTATTTGACACGAATGACCACATTAAAACGTTTTTGGTGATGTTTGTTAGCATCAAGAAAATATCCTAGTAGTATTAATAAACTCTATCGAATAAAAGTTTCGTAGGCTCAACAGCATTTACTGAATCCTTTTTGCTAGCAAACATTGCTGAACAACAACAACAACAATCAATCAATCAATCAATCAATCAATCAATCAATCAATCAAAGTTTATTTACATAGCCCTTAATCACAAGTGTCTTAAGGGGCTGCACAAGCAACATCCTTGGCTCAGATCCCACAACAGGGACATCTATAGATAAATAATGAGACACAATATGAACTTTACATCATAAAAACAACTGCAGACATGCATTTTAGATGAGACTAATATTTACAGCAGGAAATCAACTGCAAACAGACGTATCCTTTTTGTCATTAGTGTCACAATCACAGCAGCACGGCACTCGTTCTGTCAATCAAATACATTACTTAGCGATGCACGGATAAGTCTAACTTTGTCTTTCTCAAATTCATGCTTAATGTGTGAACCCCTCAGATGTAAAGACATGATGTGCCTTCAATCTTTTCTTCTTTAAATACCGTAAGTATAAAGTGAAGTGAGGTTGTAGCTAGCAGTAACCTATTGGTGAGGAAAAAATGGTTTAAATAATTAAAAACTATTTTTCTTAAGACTGTATGAATTTACTCAATCCCATTCTAATTAATTTTTTTCATAATCGCTTGTAAATTTGCTTCTTCATTTTTGAAAATACGCCCAAATTTGCACAGATTCAGGTCATAAACAGTAGCCTAATTGGGCTCTAAACCATCACCTGAAACCGAGAAGTGCCCGTATGTGCCTCTATATCACTTGGTTGCAACCCAGCTATAGTCAATAGTGTGCAAATATTGTTTTTTTTTGATTGAGTTTGAATTTATTTCGAACATGCAAGCATAATTAGACTTAGACAAACTTTAATGATCCACAAGGGAAATTGTTCAACACAGTAGCTCAGTTACAATGATGGAACAATGCAGGTATAAATAGACTAAATATAGCAATATAATATATAACATATATGTGAATATATACACTATGTACTTAATATGTTACAGTATATTATATATGCAGATATATTATGTCTATAACATATACAGTATACAATATATACCAATTACCATGTACAATATTACAGTATACGTGGCAGCCGCAGCATAAAATAGAGAGTAGATCCAGCAGAAAATAGAATATACATTAAAAACAAAGAGGAGTAGCTGACATAGAAGGTGTCAGGTGATAAACGGATATTATCTATTGCTGTATGGGAAGTGATTATACAGCTGGATGGAGTGTGGAATGAAGGAATTCTTTAATCGCACAGTGCGGGAAGGAAGCTGAGCCTGTTGGAGTATGAGCTCCACTGTCCCTCAATTGTCTGGTGGAGTGGGTGGGCAGGATGGTCCATGATGGCCAACAGTTTGTCCAGTGTCCTCCTGTCCCTCACTGGCACAAACACCTCCAACTGTGTACCAATAGTTTGGCCTGCTTTCTGGATCAGTTTCTCAATCCGCTTTGAGTCCCTTTTGCTGCTGCTGCTCCCCCAACAAACCACTGCGAAGTGCAGGGCACTGGCCACAACAGACTGATAAAAGATCTCCAACAGCTTGCTGCACACATCAAAGGACCTAAGTGTCATCAGGAAAAAAGAGTCTGCTCATGCCCTTCTTGTAAACAGCATTGCAGTTGTCCTTCCAGTCCAGTCTGCTGTTCAAATGGACTCCAAGGTACTTATACTGCCCCACTACTGCCACCTCTCGGCCCTGGATCTTGATGGGCTCCACCGGGGTCATACTCTTCCTGAAGTCGATGACCAGCTCCTTGGTCTTGTCCACATACACATACAACATGATACATCACAATTTCAAGTTTCTCTTTTCAACATGTTCGAAAAGGAGTAGGAGCTTATTTAATCCTACCCCTTTTCTTTTACATAACAGTTGCTAAAACTTTTGTTCACTTCCTGTTCTCACTTTATTCACAATATACTCCATAAGTAATCACAATAAAAATAAATCATTGGGGAAGTAAGTTATATTCCATACGATGAGATAAGTAAGATTATTTTGAGAATGAAAGAATGGTTGGATGAATAAATTCAGAATGTTTATCATGGTTCTTCTTCTTTGTACTTTGTAAACACTTGAAGTTTGAAGAGTTTCTTGAAGTGAATCATATTAGTACATTGTTTGATTGCTTTGCTTAATCCATTCCATAATTTAATTCCACATATTGATATACTGAAGGTCTTAAGTGTTGTACGTGCGTACAAATGTTTGAAATTACATTTTTCTCTAAGAATATTTTTGTCCTCTTTTTTTGAGAAGAATTTTTGTATATTCTTGGGTAGCAGGTTATAGTTTGCTTTGTGTATAATTTTAACTGTTTGCAAATTCACTATGTCGTGGAATTTCAGTATCTTTGATTTAACAAACAAATGATTTTTATGTTCTCTATGTCCATCCATCCCATTTTCTACCACTTGTCCAACATTATGTATTATTCAAACTGATATTTTTTGTAACACTGTTAGTGAAATAAGTATACTTTTATAATTATTTCCCCATATTTCTACACAGTAACTCATATATAGTAACACTAGTGAGCAGTAGAGAATATGAAGTGATTTTTGGTCTAGAACATGTTTTGCTTTATTCATTATTGATGTGTTTCTTGCTACTTTATGTTGTATATTTTTTACATAAGATTTCCAGTTCAATTTATCATCAATCATTATACCTAGAAATTTGGTTTCATTTACTCTTTCAATTTCTATTCCGTCTATTTGTATTTGTCTTTGACTTTCTCTTCTACTGTTACCAAATAGCATTATTTTAGTTTTACTGAGATTCAACGATAGTCTGTTTTTATCAAACCATTTTTTAAATTTGTTCATTTCTTCTGTTATTATTTGTATTATCTTCTGTGTGTTCTCTCCTGAACAAAACACTGTTGTATCATCCGCAAATAATACTAACTTGAAATCTACTGTAACTTTACAAATATCATTTATATAGAAATTGAATTAATTAGGTCCTAGTATTGATCCCTGAGGTACACCACAGGATATATTTATAGTCGTAGAAGTATGTTCGCCTAGCTTCACGTATTGTTTCCTGTTCGTTAGATAACTTCTTATCCAGTTTAAGACTAACTCTCTGATGCCATATCATTGTAGTTTTTTTGAATAAAATATTGTGATTAATTGTGTCAAATGCTTTAGTTAGATCCATAAACAATGCTGCCGCACATTTTTTACTATCTATTTCATTGGTAATTTCTTCTGTAATTTCTACTAAAGCCATTGAAGTTGAAACATATGCTCTGTATCCATATTGGTTCTCTTCGAGTATTCTATTTTTATTTGTGAAACCCTCTAATCTGTTATTGAACAGTTTTTCAATGATTTTAGAAAGTTGTGGGATTAAAGAAACCGGTCTATAATTTGTAAATTGATGTTTGTCTCCAGTCTTATGAATTGGTGCAACTTTAGTTATTTCATTTTGTTTGGAAATATACCTGTTTGAAATGATAGGTTACTAATATACATTAATGGTCATGAAATATTTTATAAAAAACCTTTTTTATCGTTTCCATATCAACTAATAGGTCGATACTAATATTTAATCTATATTTTGATTCTGAAAGAAATAGTGATTGTTGAAGGACTGTAATTGACCCTCTGGCATATTTGTTTACTTGTTACATACATTGTGTAGGATGTTTACATAAGTGAGTTAAAAAAATAAAGCTAACATATATTCACGCTGATGTTCATGTTAGAACATTAGAACCCTCAAATATATTACACTATAAATATAAACTAATAAATGATATTACTTTTATTTATTTTCAGGTAGAAACACACATTATTAAGGTGTGGCAACAAGTATTTTATAGTAGTGGTCGCGACTTCCTTGTTCATTTACAGAATGCGGCAAACTTCCTTTGTTTTTACTTAATCGAACTGCACATCCAAGTGACGTCAAGGCCACATTTGGACCTGTGCGCGTTTACACTGGAGTCTGATAAAGATCACATTTTACTTGCAGTGTAAAGTCAGCTGGAAAAAATCAGATTTCGAAATTATCAGATCTAGGCCACTTTGGCCTGCAGTGTAAACTTGGGTTATACTTGTATAGCGCTTTTCCACCTTTTTTTTTTTTTTTTAAGGAACTCAAAGCGCTTTGACACTATTTCCACAGTTACCCATTCACACACACATTCACACACTGATGGCGGGAGCTGCCATGCAAGGCACTAACGAGGAACCACATGTTTTGCTCAAGGACACAACGGACGTGACTAGGATGGTAGAAGGTGGAGATTGAACCAGGAACCCTCAGGTTGCTGGCACAGCCACTCTCCCAGCCGCGCCACACCATCCTCAGTCATAGTTTGGTGATTGCCCTGTCTTATCACAGGGGGCACAAAACTAGACCCATTAAGGCAGGGGTGTCCAAACTTTTTCCACAAAGGGCCGCACACTGACGAGTCAAAGCATGCACGGGCCATTTTGATATTTTATTTTGTAAAAAATAAAAAATAAAATCTATTACAGACATACATTTACAGACAAATGTGTCTGCTTTGTATTAATATTAGTATTAATATTAACTGCCATATTTGATTATGTATACATTTTTACTGTTGTTTTTTTGTCTGATTTTATTCCAACAACATGCCGCGGGCCAAAAAACTTGTGATGCGGACCGCAAATGGCACCCGGGCCACACTTTGGACACCACTGCATTATGGCATGATTGGAGGAGTTCGGCTTAAAATAACACAAGCGCAATGACCTCAATGCCATTCATTGCTTTTGGTATGAACACGAACAGAGACGGCGATCCAGCAAACCATCTCTCAGATCCATCTCATTGAATAGAAATAAAAAATCGCTCTTGATAAGCCTAAATATGTTGTTCTAACGTGAGCATTTGTTCCAATACCTATGTCAATCTTCCGTATTCTGTGCATCGCATGGTTATTGATTATTTATAACAGTATTTGTGAAGCATTCAAACTGTCTGGGACTTGGACAGTTTGGAAAAATGACACATTGCTGTCACCCAAAGTAAAAAAAAAAAACTCCTATGACCGGGGCTTTTAGAATTTTTCCTTGCCCGGATGTGGATTCAGGTCAGGGGATTTTGTTGTGGTTTGTGAAGCCCTTTGAGGTACTTGTGATTAAGGGCTGTATAAATAAACTTTGATTGATTGATTGTAAGTATGTATGTAATGGTTTATTTTAATATTATCTGCCCCAACAATTTATTACGGCCAGTTGCAGGCTTTCCAAAATCCTTTCCGTACTTCCATCCATCCATCCATTTCCTACCGCTTGTCTCTTTCCAGATCGGGGGGGCGGGGGTGGGAACCCACGCAGTCAAGGAGAGAACATACAAACTCCACACAGAAAGATCCCTAGCCTGGGATTGAACTCAGGACCTTCATATTGTGAGGTACATGCACTAACCCCTGTTCCACCATGCTACCCCCTTTCCGTACTTCAGTTTCCATAAACTATACAGGGAAAGTACTCCATAAATGTCACTTCACATGTCCTTGGGTGTTCTCTATATTGTGTCCTTGTCTTGGAATGGAGCTTTATCACAGGTGCAGATCAATCCTGCTTGAACATGCACGTAAAATCTACGGAAAACTTCACCCGAACACTTTTTTTTTTATCTCCCAGATGTCATGTGAGTCCAAAACTTGAGCGTGACCTGCCTTGGGAAGACACTGCAGGGCCTCTTTTGAAATACTCTTTTGCAAAATGTGGTAACTTTACAGAGTTAGTAGCTGCGTGCCATTCTTCTGCAAGTTTGCTCCTCAGATGCGATCCGCACACCCACCCTCTGCTTTCCCCACATGAGAGACAGTCTCATCACGCTCAAAGGGCAAAACGGTCATCATAATGAAGCTGATAGAAGCGCAATCTTTGCGCTCACACCACTGCACTGCAGTCAGAAAAGAACCTTGACGCTTACCATCATCCCATGACTGGATACGCTTGGTAATTCATTACAGCTGGATTATGTTTCCACTGTACGTGCATTGACAGGCAAATAAAAAAAAAGAAAAGAGGATTACCTCATCACCACCATTTTTTTCCCACTCTCACCTCACTAGTTGACACGAATCACACACAGAATCCTAAAATTAGATCAGTGAAGGACTGCACATACTAGCAGCGTCACCTGCATGCACATTCACCACATTTATACAAGGGAGGCAGAATTTAGGGCAAATAGTATGGGAGGGACAAGGGGGAGGAGGGGGGAATCATTCAGCACAGCTCAGGGCGCTAACGTCAAGCAAATCCAATACCTCTCTTATCTCGCCATCCCCTCCCACTCACTACTGCTCCGCAGGATGTGAACATAAGTGGACAGAAAATATGCCTCCCGTGTTGCATGTTGGAATCATATGGACTGCTCGGCTGCATTTCCTCTGTAGCCTGACGAGGGGACCATCCAGCTGGGGTTGGGGGGTAGGCTTGCAATCGGACATTTATTTCCACTCCGTTGTTTATTTGTGCAGTTATGTGGGCAACACCGCGGGCAGATTTGATCTTGATATTGCTCCCAATTTGCATGCTCCATTTTTTGATCCTCTCCTTAAACGCGTTTCACGCCTGGCATGCGGTCGCAAGGATGGAAATAACCAATGAAGCACGATTCCAGCATGGCCTCATCCTCCCAGGCAGTAGCTGTCGGAATTGTGCCTCAGCACTTTGATATATTTAAGATACAGTAAGCCACTGAGGAAAAGGGTCAAGTCCCAACAGTTTAGGGAGGATATGTGACCAGGAAGCATGATTTTTGCACTGTGCCAGTTGTACCCTGCGCATATCTATAATACTCGAAAATAGATAGCTTATCTTTGTCAAGATGGTCACACGCTTGGTAAGGGGGTCAATATTTGGCCAGTGTGGTGTCGATCAGTGTTGGTCAACCGTTTTGGAGCCAAGGCACATTTTTGTTCATTGAAAAAATGTGGAGGCACACCAAAAGCAGAAAACATTAAAAATGTAAACTCTGGAGTTGATATTGACCGTAAAAAGTCATTGTTGCAATTGTTGGATACGAATTCAAACCATAACCAACCACGCATCACTACAACTCTTGTCTCAAAGTGAGTGTCACGACCTGTCACTTCACGCTATGACTTATTTGGAATTTTTTGGTGTTTTCCTTTGTGTAGTGTCTTGCGCTCCTACTTTGGTGGCTTTTCCTGTTTTGTTGGTATTTTCATGTAGCAGTTTCATGTCTTCCTTTGAGCGCTATTCCCCGCACCTGCTTTGTTTTAGCAATCAAGACTATTTCAGTTGTGCGGACGCTATCCTTCTTTGTGTGGAAATTGTTGATTGTCATGTCATGGACGAACATACTTTGTGGACGCCGTCTGCTCCACGCGCTGTAAGTCTTTGCTGTCATCCAGCATTCTGTTTTTCTTTACTTTGTAGTCAGTTTTAGTTTCGCTTTCCATAGCCATCCCTAAGCTTCAACGCCTTTTTAGGGTCACTCACCTTTTGTTTATTATTGGCTTGGCTTAAGCATTAGATATGACGCTTACAAAGCAATTAGCTACCTACTGCCACCTACTGATATGGAAGAGTGTTACACGGTTACTCTGCTGAGCTCAAGACAGCACCGACACTCAAAAATGGCACTTTATTTGCAGATTATAATTACTGGGTTGCATAAAATATTTTTAACCCAAATAGGTGAAATTATATAATCTCCCACGGCAAACCAGACTCTATCTTGTGGCACACTGGTGTGCCGTGAGATACCGTGCACAGTGGATGAAAAACACTGGTGTAGATTAATTGAATGACTTCAACTGCATAGTCAACAAAGTGTGTTTTTCCACTTGCTTGGACTAACACAGTGGTTACTTCATATTCCCTTGGGACTGTGGTCTAGAATGACAAAGGAAAATATTCTGAGCTTCTAACTGAAGCGATGAAGTACTCTACAAGTTTGTTTTGCTATTTGTATTGGTATCGCCCGGCTGTTGCTGACATTATGGGACTGTAACAGTTTGCATTTCACTCATGAGTAAATATTGATCGATCTGCTTGTAAAAGGATACATGGGTAGTATCTGCAAATGTTGGCTCAGGCAACGTCAACATCTGCATGTTGAACAGCTATGCAAACAGATAGTGCCATACATGCACAAAAGGGAAAGAAGATCCCAATCTTGTGTTTCTGTCATTTCTTTTTCCCGGGCCATTGTTATTCAAAATACAGTCCAGGGTAAAAAAAAAAAAAACAATAAGAGAGATGCTGAATTCCCCTCTTGTTGTGCAGTTTGGAATTGAGTGCTGATATTTTTTAAAGTTTGCAATGCCAGTTTCAACTGCACCTTGCATTCGTGTGATTGGTGGAGAGGGAAGAAGTGGGATATCCTGATTTAAAAAAAACAACTTACAACTGAAAATGTTTTATAGCAAATAACTGAAGTAAACCCAATAACACATTTGTATAAAGCTTATCTTCTAAATGTAATAATTGCCAGTATTGTTGTAAATTAGATGAAATATTAAATATGTGGTATTGAAATCTACATAGTTTTTTTTCAACACAATGAAGTGGCTAATGCACAAAAACTACGTTTGTAAACAAAAACTACTATCAACTCCTATTTAAATCATTTGGGATTTGCTTTTTGAGCCTCCCTATATCCACAGACTTACTCTCTGAGTTTGTAAACACAAAGTACCAAAAACTATTTTTTCAATTAACAAGAACAAGAAAAATATCGCTTTAATAGCTTTGGTATCATTTGTATACGGATACGCTACAAGGTATCGATACTATCAACATCTGTACTTTCTTGTGTCGCCCTGCTCTGTGAGTGTGAGTGTGTGTGTGTGCGTGTGTTTGTGTGTGTGTGTGTGCGTGTGCATGTGCGTGTGTGTACAGCCAGCCAGCTTGGCCATTCATTTTCCTCTTGTCCTCCACTGATAACGTGTATACTGAAAGAAGTTTATTTTATTTTCCGCCATGTTGGTGAGGATTAGTATTTTAGAAGCGAAGTCGCACTGTGGATAGACAACGCGATCGTTGCAGCTTGCTCCCAAATCTAAGCCGGTGTTTTGGCAAGACACGCACACTCCTGGAATTCATGCAACGCTTGTATGTGTGTAACAAGGAATATGAAAATGTAATTGTGTTTCCCTGAGCGTGCATCCTTTTTGAAGGAATCTTTCCCGTGAGTACAAACTTTAGCCATGCAAATACTGGGACACAGCTAAAAAAGGCAAATATCGACCCTCGGCCGATCCAATCAAGCCATCTCTAACTGACAGCATACCCTTTGTACTCTGTTTAATCAATAATCAAAATAATACCTTATAGTGTCATAGTCAGGTGAGCGTTGCTTCGGGGTGACCCCAAGGATGCAGAGCACTGCAGGTGGAATGCAAGTAAAACACAATTTATTACCCAGAAAGGGGCATGGAACCCAAAACAACACACAAAGCATCAGTCTCAAAAGGAAGAGCAAGAGAGAATGATCCAGCACTGAAGTAGGGATCAAGGTGGAACTAAATAGAACTAATTAAACAAGGAACAGGTGTGCTGACAGGACATGGAACAGAAAGTAAAGGTGCTGCAAAACACAAGGACCATACAGGAAACACTGACAAAACAAGAGCACCAGAAAAGAAAGTAATTCTAAACACAGGAAAACCCAAACATAACTAAACTGCCAGTAGCAAGCCTGACAATTGTACAATAATTTCACCCCAAACAAAAACAGGATACATCGCTTAATGCGCCTGATGGTCACATGTGGCATTTTTCAGCCAGGTGGGGGCGCAAAACTTCCAGGGGCAACTTTTTTCCAACATTCCAACATACACTATACACAGGCTGTGGTAATGTTTCACTGTGGGAAGCCCCGGGCAGGGACACAATTCGGATTTCAGAAAGTGGCACAAGTGGCTTGCGTACAGGGGATGCATGTTTTGAAGTGATTTAATTAGGAAACATATTGTTCAAGGATTTATTTTGTGCATAAAATAACAAAATCAACAGAATAAATTTACCTAGGCTTTTTAAGATTGCATTACAAT
This sequence comes from Nerophis ophidion, assembly GCF_033978795.1. NCBI lineage: Eukaryota > Metazoa > Chordata > Actinopteri > Syngnathiformes > Syngnathidae > Nerophis > Nerophis ophidion. The sequence goes on from NC_084613.1 coordinate 47,817,322, forward strand.
TTATTCACATGTCCTGGCTGGGAATCGAACCATCTCCACAGGAACAAAAAACTGATGCTTAAGCCATTGCAAAGCCTACGAGGGAAATTTGTATTCTTAGTCCCTAGTCGTAGTCCAAAACAGAACTACCTTTGAGTGGCGCACAAGGCTCAGCTTGTTTGGAATATTTACTTATTTGTGATTCATATTGCCGTGTGGAGGTCAACTCACTCTTATCTTGCATCTGACTGCTGATTGGTCTGCTGATGTGTGCTGTGAATTATTGTCACGTTGGCAAGAAGACAGCTCTAAAATGCCAATCAGTGAGCTTGTGGGTTGTTTGGGGGCAAGCTTTAGCCTCAGCGTCCACTTTCCGCCTGGCACTAGTGTTTGACTTGTCTCCATTCTATAGTGTAACATGATTTTGGAAGGTAAAAAGTGCAGGGGACAAAAACAGCTTTTTGAAAATGTTTAGTAGGACATGTCCCCCATCCTCCTCTTAAGTTACATCCATGGGCCTGAGTAATGTCAAATCAGGTATATCAGGGTAGTTTTTCACAAAATACGATACATTTAGGCTTCCGTAATTGTGATTTGTCATCCTGCAACACTGGTGTGTGAAGACGATGGCGAGACAGCGTGCAAGTTGCAGATATACAGGTTTGAAGTAGTGTTGGTGATTTGTTAAGGTGAAGATAAAGTTAAAAATGGTGTTATGCTATGATACAGACAGTAAAATGAAGCGCGTTGCTGTTGTATTGTTCTGACCAAAGCATACAGTCTAACATTTGAAATAGTAATTCATTATATTAGCCTGTAGTACGAGAAAACGTGGAAAGTGTTAGCGAGGGATGGCGACATTGCCTTAAATCTACATTGAAATATATATTCCACCCTCTTGCGTCACAATTAGTATGGATGGTACATAAATGATAATGAGACTCCTAATTTGGCTGCTGAATTATGTGGTGACATATTGTGTCATTTCTAGTTGTATTATTTTATCGAAACTATCAAAACTTTTCTTAATCTACATGTTAGTTTACTGTTAACAGCTTGTTTGTTACTTTCTGAAGTAACATGGTTCTATCTGCACTGCTTTTAAAAAGGTATTATCATTTATTGTTCTGTTGTTCGGATACTTTACATTTCTTTTGGGCCATACTACACATTTGGGTATCAATCCAATTCCAAGTAGTTACAGAGGCAGCATTGAAAATACAAATGCTGATACCGATACGTAACAGAAGATCATGAAATGATACAAGTTTTGATTACAATAATAATTAATACACTTTCAGTGAGTATGAACTGTTTTAGTTATATTGTAAAACTAACAAACGTTGCTTGGAGTGATGAATGAAGAATTATTTTGAGCAGAAAGGCTATGGAGGGTTATACTTCCGGTTCAAGGAATGTAACAGGAGGCACATTTTTAACCTGCAAACTTATCCAAAAAATGGCGCCATTGCACAAACAATAAAACACCCTTTCAATGTTTCAATGTCTCTTGGTCGGTGTTCCATGAACACCATTTGTTGAATACAAAACATTATGGGCTTTTGTGAAGAAAAATCCATAAGTTAGCCGCAAAATCTTATAAGCTTCAAAGTGTGGCAAAAAATTATCAGCTATTAGTCTGGAAAATATGGTATACAGCATTCTTATGCTACGTCGCCACACACATGGATATGCAATTATGTTTTGCTTTTCTTAGTTGTTTAGCTAAATAATTGTGCTTCCAAAAAAAATTGTCTCCTGTTACAGATTTTGTCCGACCTTAGAGTTTCCACAGGTCTCTTTTGGACATTGAGGTCTGACTCGGCTACAGCTCCTGACAGCACAACCTCCTGAGAGCCCTCACACCATAATGTTCCTGTCAGGCAGAAGTGAAGTCCTTCCAGCACCACCTTGTATACATAGGGGTAGCACACCGCCATGCGTTTATGCATCACTTAGCATATTAGCCTCGTGATTGAATTATCCTTGGAGGGTGACACGTCTCTCGGAGCAATGTGATTCCCCTTCACATCCACCCCCTCCTCGTTCTGCTATAATCCGCCCTTTTTTCCACAAGGAGCGCTGAGCTGATTTGACCAGTGCGTCCGTTTTACCCTGCGATGATGCGCAGGCAGAACAGCGTCATAACTTGCGCTGTTGATGCCGATTAAAGCCATGCTGGTCTGAGGGCGGAGGAGAGGCGGTCGGCATGGTGGCTCGCTGAGCCGTGGAAGACGGCAAAACTCATTTCCTCAACACCCACGCATCTCTCTGTGCATGATGGAAGATCGTATCTAGAATCTGGGCAACATTTCTCCGTCCCTATGATGTGAAACACCTATTTTAAAAATGCTGTGAATTAGGGATGTGCCGATTGATCGGCTGATTTCCGTGAAAAATATGTGACAGCTCATTGCCAAATAATGCTTTTTTGCCGATAACGGTGGAACTTTATTATGGGGAACATATTCACCATTAATTCGTTTCTTATTAAAGTAACAAAGACTTAATTTAGAGTTATTTGGACACTAGAAGAACATATAAGGGTTAGGGTTAGGGTTAGGGTTAGGGTTAGGTTTATAGTTGGGATTAGGGTTCGGTTTACTAATAAGCAATAAGGGTTAAGTTTAGGGTTAGGGTTAGTGAACTCTTAGCTATTGGCTTACTTGTTGTACAATAAGGCCATGCAAAATAAGACATTAATAAGTACTTAATAATGACTAATTAAGAGCCAATATGTTACTAATTTGCATGTTACAGAGCAACTGATTAATGGTGAATATGTTCCCCATGCTAAAGTGTTAACCCGATCACAAACACAGATCCCCTCTGGCTGACACTGTATTTATTTAGAGTTCCCTGGCTGGCAAGTGGCTAGAATCTAATTATGTGTGTGCATACACTGTGTGGACCTGCTAATAGTTATCCCCTCTATTACGGCAAAACAACTTGAAAAAAAAGATTTGTAACTGAAGAATCATTATCGCTATAGGACAAGGCTGAAAATGTTGCACACAGAGAAAAAGAATAATCAGCTAATGTAAAAATGGTGTTGCTATTTTTAAACTAACACTCACCATAAATACATCGAAATATTAACAATCAATACTTGCGATTGGTATCAATATTGGTATCAGTATAGAATAAGTCAGCAATAAACCTTAATTGGTACATCCTTGCTGTGAATACTTGGGATTTGTTAGTTATGTATTTTTTATAAATTTACAAAAACGTATAAAATACATATTTCCTGTTGTCACTCCTTGCGACCCCGTAAGGGACAAGCGGTAGAAAACGTATGGATGGATGATGTCATTACGTTATGTTGAGTGTAGACTTTTAGGACAATGTATTCCTTTTTGGAATAAGACATCAAAATTTGGAAAAATAATGCACTGTGAATACTTTGAGTGCTTATCTCCCAAACTGTTACTTACAGTAGTATGGGAATTCATAGGGCCCTATTCTTCACAGTTTGCCTGACACATGAAACGTGAAGAATTGGGGGGCTTCACTATCCACTTTAGCCGCCAGATTGCAGTAGTGTTTTGAATATTTTTAAATGGGTTTTGTAGCAATTCCAACCTTGACCACAGCGTCATTAGCTGTGTAGAGTGCAACGCTTATCATCATTTTTTAGCAGACCGCAATGCAAAATTATTAACCCCCCTCTTCCTCTCACGCGAGATCCAACCAGGAATGCAACCATACAGTGGGGCAAAAACATATTTAGTCAGCCACCGATTGTGCAAGTTCTCCCACTTAAAATGATGACAGAGGTCTGTAATTTTAACCAAAGGTACACTTCAACTGTGAGAGACAGAATGTGAAAAAAAAATCCAGGAATTCACATTATAGGAATTTTAAATAATTTATTTGTAAATTATGGTGGAACATAAGTATTTGGTCAACCATTCAAAGCTCTCACTGATGGAAGGAGGTTTTGGCTCAAAATCTCACGATACATGGCCTTATTCATTCTTTCCTTAACACGGATCAATCGTCCTGTCCCCTTAGCAGAAAAACAGCCCCAAAGCATGATGTTTCCACCCCCATGCTTCACAGTAGGTATGGTGTTCTTGGGATGCAACTCAGTATTCTTCTTCCCCCAAACACGACAATTTGAGTTTATACCAAAAAGTTATATTTTGGTTTCATCTGACCACATGACATTCTCCCAATCCTCTGCTGTATCATCCATGTATCCATTTTGGTATAAACTCAACTAGTCGTGTTTGGAGAAAGAAGAATTCTGGGTTGCATCTCAAGAACACGATACCTACTGTGAAGCATGGGGGTGGAAACATCATGCTTTGGGGCGGATTTTCTGTTAAGGGGACAGGACGATTGATCCATGTTAAGGAAAGAATGAATGGGGCCATGTATCGTGAGATCTTGAGTCAAAACCTCCTTCCATCAGTGACAAAATATAACTTTTTGGTATAAACTCAACTCGTCGTGTTTGGAGGAAGAAGAATACCGAGTTTCATCCCAAGAACACCACACCTACTGTGAAGCATGGGGGTGGAAACATCATGCTTTGGGGCTGTTTTTCTGCTAAGGGGACAGGATGATTGATCCGTGTTAAAGAAAGAATGAATGGGGCCAAAACCTCTTTCCATCAGTGAGAGCCTTGAATGGTTGACCAAATACTTATTTTTCACCATAATTTACAAATAAATTATTTAAAATTCCTACAATCTGAATTCCTGGATTTTTTTTCACATTCTGTCTCTCACAGTTGAAGTGTACCTATGATGAAAATTACAGACCTCTGTCATCATTTTAAGTGGGAGAACTTGCACAATCGGTGGCTGACTAAATACTTTTTTGCCCCACTGTATGAATATATTCTCTTCTGTATTGAATTGTTAAAATTAATAGTAGTGATGATACAGTAAACTCAAGGTTAGGATTAAATGCAATCCCTCGATACGATCATGGTCCCATGTGGCATTAATAATCAGCATGGGATATTAAAGTGTTACAACAGCGTTATGAAGGAAATCCTCACTGGATGTTTGTGTCCATGAGTGTGTGTTTTGTCCGGTTAATGCTCAGAAAGCCTGTGGGCGCATGCCAGCCCAGTGACACGCTCGTCAGGAAAAGGGCACGGAGAATGAATAAGCCTTAATTGACCACGCATCCTTCATTATACATCTGCTAACAAATGCATCCATTCTCCTTGGAAACCTTTTCTCATATCAAAGGGGAGAACCAGTGAGGCCCAACATGGCCAAAGTAGGCATGATTGGTACATAAATAACAGTATTTATGTATCTATTTTGATTTCAGTTACAACTCAACAGAGGGCAGGACTTGACTAAGGCCAAACTGTTAATAAAAATGCAAACATTGCATGTGGATGATGGACAGATTTTTGTATCGGCACCTACAATATGTTCTGATTCTCACCATATTTTGATCTAAAAGTTGAATGGAAATTGGTTTTGCCATATCATTTTCTGAACAGAAGAGATTAGTTCTGCTTAAAAATTCCACAGTTAATTTTTTCCTCAATGAACCGCAGGTCCCCGATGTCGGCAGCACACATGCAGGCCCAGATAATGAGGCTTGGAACTTACTTGGGTTTCCAGATATGGTTGTACAATATAGACATAAATATTATATAAATCATATAACTATAACCAATGACAGAGCTTTTAGTACTATTGTTATATAGTGGTAATGCAATTTGATGACACATTCTAGCTGTGTCCCGCAAATTTGACAGTGACACGCCAACAACCACGTCCTCAATGCAATGTAGCATTCTCGCTCGTGGCTAATGTCTCTCCACACTGCAAAGCTATTTCTAAGTCAGCGATTTGCGCCTTCATTGTGACAAAAATACTACGTTTCTCACAGGTATCATTATCACTGTAGGAGGTGGAATTCTTAAACATGCGACACTACACATCGTAGGAGGATATGCTAAATGTGCGCCGCAAACTGAGAGCTGTTGAATGTAAAACAAATATCGAACAGTAACAATATTCAGTATAGTACCAGTATAAGGTCGATACTACGTTGGCTGGAATAGTCAATGTTTTTTTATCATCAAAAAATCTTTTGTCATTTTTGTTGTTGTTTACAAACTCAGGAAATAAGTTCATCGACACAGGAGGACTGTAAGTGCAAAACTCAACGTATTTAAATTGGAGGCAATAGGGGGAAATAATTTAATCATTTAAGTGATATTTTTACACCGCCATCCTGTGTTTTTGTCTAATTATAATTGTGTTCAAAAATGTAATCAATTAATTATCTTGAACATTTGAAGTATCAGTAACAGCATTGGTGTGACCAATACTAACCCTGTAATGACTTGGTATTGGGTCGACACCCACATATTTAGTATTGCCAAAAACTATTGTAAAGTATCTAAACAACTGAAGAATAAGTGTTTATTATATTCTAACAGAAGTGTAGCTTCTGATTAATGCGAAGGGCTACCAGTTTGATACATACTTAAATAATTTGCCAGAAATAGCCAATTTGCTCAATTTACATTTAATAAATTAATCTGCATGTATGTGTGTGTATATATATATATATATATATATATATATATATATATATATGAAAAAATGGGTGTTTCTGTCTGTCATTCCGTCATACATTTTTTTCCTTTTACGGAAGGTTTTTTCTAGAGGATAAATGATGAAAAAAACACTTAATTGAACGGTTTAAAAGAGGAGAAAACACGGAAAAAAATAAAATTACATTTTGAAACATAGTTTATTTTCAATTTCGACTCTTTAAAATTCAAAATTCAACCAAAAAAAAATGAAAAGAAAAACCAGCTAATGCGAATCTTTTTGAAAAAATTAAAAAATGAATTTATGGAACATCATTAGTAATTTTTCCTGATTAAGATTCATTTTAAAATTTTGATGACATGTTTCAAATGGGTTAAAATCCAATCTGCACTTTGTTATAATCAGAGGTGGGTAGTAACACGCTACATTTACTCCGTTACATTTACTTGAGTAACTTTTGGGATAAATTGTACTTCTACGAGTAGTTTTTATGCAACATACTTTTACTTTTACTTGAGTATATTTATAGAGAAGAAACGCTACTTTTACTCCGTTCCCTTTATCTACATTAAGCTCGCTACTCGTTACTTTTTTTATCGATCTATTAAGGTTTGTTTTGGTTAATGACAGAGCTTCAAAGTAACGCATGCCTGCGTGTCACCAATCACATGCAGTCACTGGTGATGTTGGACCAATCAAACAGAGCCAGGCGGTCACATGACCGTGATACGTAAAACCCGACTTAAACATTTTGACAAACTTATTGGGGTGTTACCATTTAGTGGTCAATTGTACGGAATATGTTCTGTACTGTGCAATCTAATAATAAAAGTTTCAATCAATCAATCAAAAGTGTAAAGGAAAAAAGACACTTTTTATTTCAACCGTACTTCCCGTCAAAAGCCTAAAGACTGATCGCACAGTTCCTGTCTTCACAATAAAAGCGCCGCTCCATTGCGCCTGCATTAACAAAATAAGAGTCTCCGAAAGCCAGCGCAAAAAAGCTAGCAAGCTACGGAGTTTGCCGCCAATGTTTTTCTTGTAAAGTGTATAAAAACGAATATGGAAGCTGGACAGATAAGATGCCAAAAACCAACGACTTTCATGTGGTATTATACAGAAAAGAGGAACTTTTTTTCTCCTCCATTTTAAAACATAGACGTCTGATTCCAATCAATGCAAGTCATCAGAATCAGGTAATACACCAACTTATATTCTTGTCTTCATGAAAGATAGGAATCTATATGTTAAACATGCATGCGTATTCATTAAAACACCTTCAACATGTGAACAAAAACGGCAAAATAAATAAATAAAAATTATATACTGTATATATAAATGTATGTATATAAATGTATGTATATATATATATATATATATATATATATATATGCTATGTGTGTGTATAAATGATTTGTGTGTGTATGTATGATATGTGTGTGTATAAATGATATGTTTGTGTATGTATATGTATAGATGAGGTAGATCACCTCGACTTGGTCATTTACTAAGTAATTGATAACCGTTGCAAAACTTTTTGGGGTGTTACCATTTAGTGGTCAATTGTACGGAATATGTAATGTACTGTACAATCTACTACTACAAGTTTTAATCAATCAATCAATCAATCAATCAATCAATCAATCAATCGATCAATCAATCAATCAAATCAATGAATGCCTACTGAGGCTATGGTGCTGTTAAGTTATTGTGGCTCAATGTGCCATTTTTTTATTTTATTTTAATGTACTATTATTTAATATATATATTGTTTTAGTTGCTTTAGAGATATTCCTGGCTCTGAATTTGCTCATTGCTATTTTTATGTTTTTGTGCATTACTTGTTGCCGTAATCAGGTTACTCATCAGTTACTCAGTACTTGAGTACTTTTTTCACAACATACTTTTTACTTTTACTCAAGTAAATATTTGCGTGACTACTCCTTACTTTTACTTGAGTAATAAATCTCTAAAGTAACAGTACTCTTACTTGAGTACAATTTCTGGCTACTCTACCCACCTCTGGTTATAATATATAACAAATTGGACCACGCTATATTTCTAACAAAGCAAATCATTATTTCTTCTAGATTTTCCAGAACAAAAATTTTAAAAGAAATTCAAAAGACTTTGAAACAAGATTTATGTTTGAAGAAATATTTCACAAATATTCTTTGTCGAAAAAACAGAAGCTAAAATGAAGAATTAAATCAAAATGTATTTATTATTCTTTACAATAAAAATAAAAAAAATACTTGAACATTGATTTAAATTGTCAGGAGAGAAGAGGAAGGAATTTAAAAGGTAAAAATGTATATGTGTTTAAAAATCCTAAAACCATTTTTAAGGTTGTATTTTTTCTCTAAATTTGTCTTTCTGAAAGTTATAAGAAGCAAAGTAAAAAAAGGTATGAATTTATTTAAACAAGTGAAGACCAAGTGTTTAAAATATTTTCTTGGATTTTCAAATTCTATTTGAGTTTTGTCTCTCTTAGAATTAAAAATGTCGAGCAAAGCGAGACCAGCTTGCTAGTAAATAAATACAATTTAAAAAATAGAGGCAGCTCATTGGTAAGTGCTGTTATTTGAGCTATTTTTAGAACAGGCCAGTGGGCGACTCATCTGGTCCTTACGGGCTACCTGGTGACCACTGGTATAATACAACCGAAAATACAGAATGTTACCACATGTTAGTATTCAAATTAAAAACCTTTTTAAACCTGTTTTAAATGGTTCTATTATCAATATATATATATATATATATATATATATATATATATATACCAGCTAAAACACTTTCAGCGTCTACTCATTTCTGTGAGATACAGTATATACTCTATATACATTAGATATGAATGCTTTGAAAAACAAGTATTTACCCTACTGTATCCAGTTTTGCTTTAATTTAGCTTGCAAAGCCTAATTCAACTCCAAATGTGAAACTATGTTAAATTTGATCAAAACGCGGTTAGAAATAAGCATGTGATGTGGTCACATTTTGTCAGTGCCAGTAGTCAATGTGTAACTGGCCCTACCACCATTTAAGATACTAGACAGCAGCAGTTCTCCTCATTTCACAGTTGACAAATGAAAACATGTCTTTACAGGGATTTTCTGACGCAGGGAGGCTGTCTCTCTTGAGGACGTGAGGATGTTTCGCAAGAAGAAAAAGAAGAGGCCTGAGATATCGTCGCCTAAGAACTTTGAGCACCGTGTCCATACCTCCTTCGACACCAAGCGGGGTTGCTTTATAGGCCTGCCCTCACAATGGCAGAGTCTAATTGAGAACCTGCGCAGGCCTCGGCCTGTGGTGGACCCTTCCAGGATTACGGAAGTGGAGCTCAGGCCCAAAAAGGTAGACCACACGCTGCACTTTTGACCTGACCTTGAACTAATCATAATATTCCAACGCCGCCTATGAGAAAAGCAAACATTTTAGTTAAGTGGACATCATGTGCTTGTTGTTGTATCCCTCGGTGCTGCTGAGGCTTCCTGCTGTCTCAGAAAATGATGATAATGTGGAAGTCTGCTCATGTTTTTGCTCTCCTGTCTATAAAGGGAGTTGGGCCTAGGGCCCAGATGTTTACAGTGACAGCAACATGTTGAACCTATAAGTGGCAACAAGGTTTATCACTCCATATATAGAATTAATAATAGTAGATGTCTCACAGGTGCCGAGAAAACGCCATAAGAAATGCTTGTAAAGCAAAGAAAAAAAAAGAGTAGCATGGTAGATTTCCCTTACTATCAGAAGCGTTTACCGTATTATATATCACTTAAAAAAAGTCTGCGATGACGTGGCGACTTGTCCAGAGTGTACGCAACTTTCTGCCCGAATGCAGCTGAGATAGGCTCCAGCGACCCTCCGCGACCCCGAACGGAAAATGGATGGATAGATGGACTTAAAAAAAGTTAATTTTCTCAAAAGTCAACAGTGCGCCTTATAAACCGGTGAGCCTAATGTATGTATTCATTCTGGTTATGCTTACCAACCCCGAAGCAATTTTATTTGGCACATAGTGTAATGATAGGACTGACCACATAAGAGACACATGTGGACTGCCGGTTGGCGTCTGTTCAACAAATGAAGCGAGCAAGTACCCGCAAGCAAGCAACACCAAAACTTTGATGTTTTATTAAGAATATTTAACATTACACGCAGAGCTAAATAATCCGTCAAGATGTTTTAAAACGAGATTGGTAAACTAAAAGCTGCACCGCTTGAGAGATTATTGGAGCATTACGGCTACCATAGTCAGACGTACTGGTCTTCAACATACGGGTATTATTATGGTGTGTGTATAAGGACCCCAAAATGGCACCTATTAGAAGACATATTATCTGACATTTTGTCTCGCAATATTATGCAAAGCCAACTATTCTTACTTATTGGTACCTGCTGATGTTTATTTGGGATCGACGTAAGTCCCGACAATTTGTGCATATCCGCCTTTGTAGCCCGCGCCGTGGTCAAAATGCTACTTATTTTTCTCTATTCTCTTGTTTTAGGGCATTCATCCTCTGCTCTCACCATTTCTAATGTAAAGTAGTGTCAGTACACTCTCTATGGACGCACTATAAACTACCAGGACAACAAAGATGACTGGGAAAAGACGCACTCGTATTGGAGCCACTTAAATAAGACCGCCCACAAACCGGCACATCCTGAAACAAAGAACAGAAAGCGGCTTGAAGTTGGTCAGTAAAACATAAATCTATTCAACATTTGGACCAAAGAACCACCATTACATGTTATGTAAACCACAAAGATGTCTTTTAAATGTAGAAAAAAAAAATCATAATATAACCCCTTTAATGCACCTTATAATCCACCTTTTGTATACAAATAGACCAGAACAGACGCGCTCATCGGCAGTGTGCCTTATAATCTGGTCCGAAAAAATACAGTAGTTGCAAAAAAACAATCAGTTAATATTTTGTTTCATTAGTACTTTTTTATGATGAGAACAATTGAGTTGGTGTTTAGAGATTGGAAATGGGCAATGAACCTTGCCAGGCAAATAGTAACATACAAGAGGAACCTCTTACATGAAAACATTCACTTCCAGAACGTGGTCAACGTCTTACACTGCAAATTATTTGCCACTTTACAATATTTTAAATCTTTTTTTCTAGAAACGTTCCTAGTTTTAAGAGCTATTTACTTATTTTTAGTTATTAACTTTGTCATAATCGGAATTTCAGCATAAATAATCATGCTTTGTTTATTCTAGTTTAAAAATGTTAAAGCTGAGAAAATAACTATTCAAATAAGTTATTTTGCTTTTCCCCGCATAAAAAATTTTGTTTAAAAATTGCAAGTTGAATAATGCTTGTTTTCCGTATAAAATATTTATTTATAGCTTAAAAGTTCTGATAATTTATAGATATACAAATCTTAAATTAGGATGATTTATCAAGTAAAATTAACTGGCTGCATGGAAAATAATTTCACTCGTTTTTAATATTTTTTTCTAAAAATGTAGCATTTTTATCTTATTTTGTCAGCTCTTTTTGGCAGTGTCGAATCAGAAAGTAATAATTGAACCTTTAATGATCAATCAAGTACAAAAAAATATAGGTTAAACAATACTATGATATAAAAACATTATAACAGATTGACTCACAAGCGTTAAAAAAAAAAAAAAAATACCCTTCACATTACATTTGATGATAACCAAAGCTGGAGTCTGATTGCTTTGCGGCGGATGGTTTTGCCTCTATATTTGGAATGTGCAGTACATGCAAACATCTTCTTTTCTTCGCTAAACAACATTCCTTTTTTGTGGAAAGAGTGTCTCAAAAAAGTTAAAAAATGAGATCGACAAGGCCCTACAGAACGTCATACATGCTTATTGGTAAATCTGTATTTTTGGGCCACTTAAGCTTTTTTATCCACTTCCAGCAAATTTTGAATTAACGTAGGTTCCGTAAAAGAAACAAAATGTTTTGTATACTGTATTATTCAGTGCTTCCAGAATGTCACGATTGTGCAAATGCACGCAAATTTAATGAATCCCCGCGAATTATGTGCCCAACTTTGTCCAATGCCTGCAACTTCTCCACACATTGTGGCCAATCAGCGCCCTTTTTACCAATGGAATTTGTCCTTGAGTGACACCCAAATACGCACGTCAACTGTGTAATCAAAACATTGTTTCTTGTGTAGAGGCAATTCATTACCTTTTTATTGCTCAAACTGCAAAATTGTCACCCTCCTGCGTAGCTCAGATCTACTTTTGGTTTCTGTCTGTGGCGCTAAGTCTTCTGGGTAATGTAGTACACAAACATTTGTTTCCTTGTTTAAATGTATTCATAAGTTGTGTAATCATTATTTATCCAGTGTAAGCCAATTAAAAAGAGCTTTTTATTTGCAATGCTGACCCAGCAAAGAGGAAGCATTTGATAACAGAGATGTTGACGTATGATGATAATCTCTTTTCGTTTGTCATTTAACAACATTTACAAAAAAAAATTGCTATAAATTAAATGTACTGAGCATGTTATTATGAATTAAAACAGTACAAAAAATTGACGATGAGCGCTGAGTATGTGCTTATACCGCCACTTAGTGTCTACTTATACGTCTATGTGGAAAAGAAACGAGTAAAACATCAATACATTATTCGTTTTTAAATTGTATTTGTTCACATGGCCATTCAAAATTAATGAAAAAAATAAAATAAAACACAACTTTTTACGCAGATCATTTGTTTACTCCTCAATGGCAAGCAGTGACCCAAATTGCAGACATTTTTGTTAAATACCTTATATTTTTTTGCAATAGAAAGTGTATTTTAATTTGAAGTTGTGCGAAAAAATTAGCATAAAAAAAGGTTGATTGAACATATCAGGAACAATGTATTTTTTTTAATCAACATACGTACAAAAGGTGCTTGTAAAGTTTTTCTATTCTGTTCCTGTATTCAAACAAATGTGCTGGCTGAATGCTAATTTACAATAAAAATCCCATTAACAGCAATAATAAATAGCATTAGAGATTTTACAAGGTGATTTTGAACTTCTTTACCATATGGCAATCAGATCTACAGCTAAGATTGAACACCTAAACATATGATACATAACTAGAAAAGCACTCAGGTCCAGGCCCTACCTCCAAATAATGATAAAAAAGTTTTCCATTCACACAGTGATCAGCCTTCTGCCTAAAAGTTTTCTGTTATCCCATTTCTGAGACTTTGTCAAAGTTTATTCAAAATGGGCCCTCAACCTATTTAGCTATCTCCAGCAGAATTAAAGCCATCGAATGAACACTCTTGTCAGTCTCCGCTATCTTTGTCTGTGCGGGGTCGCTACCATACACACACTTACCTGAACATAAGGTAGCATAGTATAAATGATTTGGATCAGCCCCAAAATGTAATCAATTCTTCTTTATACCATTCATGACATGTCCAGTTTTGTGAACATCTTTCCATAACTTTTTGAGTTATGTTGCAAACTAACTAAGTCACTGTCTAACTTACGGACTAACTGACTGACAAACCCTGGCAATCACATAATAAGCATCTCAATGGTAGTAGTCTATTTTAGACAAAAGGCACAACAGAGTGTTGTAGCCACCGCAGGAGTATTATTAGACTACAAGAAAAATCCTCTTCCGATAAAAAGGGGAGCTTTGTTTTTGATCAGGCAAAGACCCACGACCCACTAAAAGTGCCCTATTTGAGGATCACTGGTCCACAATATGGCTGGTACTTTTCAGGTAAATTACATCTATTTGCACAGGTTATAATTATTTCAAAAGAACGTGATGAGGTGGCGACTTGTCCAGGGTGTACCCCGCCTTCCGCCAGATTGTAGCTGAGATAGGCTCCAGCACCCCTCGCTACCCCAAAAGGGACAAGCGGTAGAAAATGGATGGATGGATGAATAATTATTTTTAAAAGAATGTGATGAGGTGGCGAGTTGTCCAGGTTGTACACTGCATTCCGCCCAATTGTAGCTGAGATGGGCTACAGCACCCCCCGCGACTACGAAAGGAATAAGCAGTAGAAAACAGATGGATGGATAGACTGTATTTAAAAAAAAAAGTTTGATATGCATATACATGGATAATTAGGAATGGGTGCCTTTTAGTAAGGACTGAATTCCTTCTGTACTACTTGGTATTAATTACGTAAAATCAAACTGTGACATATTTTGACGACTTTGTTGCACGTGGCGACACCCTCAGCTGAAATATTCGGCCGACTCAAGCACTCAACCAGCACACAGAGCTGACTCAATCATACTGCTCCTCGGTAATGTTGCAATATTCCCTGCCAACAGAGCAAGTATGCCTGATAGAAAACATTTGAACATACATTAGGGCTCCACTTTTCAAAAAGTGTTAGCCCGATGCTAAATTACATTGAATACGCCATAAAGACGATATTGATTAGCATGAGCAATTTTACATGATGATTTCAACACCACCAAAATTTCTAATGCCTATCCATCCATTCATCCATCCATCCATCCATTTTCTACCGCTTGTCCCTTTTGGGGGTGGCGGGGGGTTGCTGGAGCCTATTTTAGCTGCATTTGGATGAAGGCGGGGTACATCCTAGACAAGTCGCAATCTAATCGCATAATTTGGTAATGAACACTCCAAAAAAGTTGTATGTTACAATCAAACAGCTGGTGTGTAGTATGTACAATACTTACAGTTTAAACACTTTTTAGGGCACAACACAAAACTAGGATGAGCTTCATGGCATAGACTACTCACTGACCAGGCAACACACCATAGCCTATACAAAACTGCCATCTAGCGTCTTGGAATTGCAACTGCATGCAAAGTCTCATATAACAACTGGACATCACAGTTATCATTTCCAGCTCACTGTTCAATGTTAAATAAAAATATACAATTTTGTTATCAAAAAAATTATTATTATATTGGATATTATACTATTATAAACATTAACTTATATATGAACACACACAGAAGTACCAACAATTGGTACCGTTGAGTATTGATATTGACTCCCAAATGGTACATTGGTTCAAATGTGAAAGGCTCCCATCTCCATTGTTAAGAATACTTCTCCCAAACACTATTGTTAGCCATATGATAAATAAATACATGCGTAGATACTAAGGGCCTGATCGACTAAGATCCAAATACTAGGCGCTAAAAAATGTGTGCAAACTATTAAATAGCATGTAGTATTAGTTGACGTTTTGCGTGTGATCTGCTAAAACTGCGTGTATGATTGATAACAAGTGCAAAAGTGGCGCAGACAACCCTATTTAAATGAGAATGTTATGTGTGCTACCTGCACTTTGTGGCGATATTCATGTTATCGGGCTCTCCAACCTGTGTGAAATGCGGAACAAACAGCACACATCTATAATCTTTAACACATTTTCTCCAATATAGACTTGCGATCTTGGCAACAGAAACTTAAAAAAAAAATGCTGTGACAGCGGGCTCTGCAGCGCATTCATGCGTCTGGACTGATCCAAATGCAAGAAAGTTCATATTGCGAGACAATTTTTCATATCTGCGATATGTTATGGGGCTGCACGGTGGCTAGTGGTTAGCATGCAAGCCTAGTCTGCAATCTCTCCTCATGCTTGCGTGGGTTCTCTCTGGGTACTCTGGATTCCTCCCACATTTCAAATACATGCATGTTGGGTTACTTGAGTAGTTTAAATTGTCCATCGGTACGAAAGTGAGAGTGAATGGTTGTTTGTTTATATGTGTCCTGCGATTGGCTGGCGACCAGTCTAGGGTGCATTGAAGTCAGCTGGGATAGGCTATTGCTTACCCGTGACTCTAAAGAGAAGAAGCGGTATAGCAAATGGATGGCTGGGTGGAGATATATCAATATTTCCTGGATAAAAAAAAAACAACATCATTAAACAAATCCCCGGCAGATACCCAAATGCAGCCGTTGAATTTCTTTTTTTAAATCAGCCCCTTAAGTAATTCAGCAGCTATAAAATTATGCAATGATATTGCTGAATAAACAATATGGCTAATATTTTTAGTTTAGGACACTCCAAATGTAGACACACACACACACGTAGAACATAGGATTCTCCCTCAGCGCAACGTACACCGCTATCCAGCTCTTTTCTCACAGCCATTTTTGTAATAGTTGTGCCAGTTTGCACGTAACTTTCAAACAAAACAACAACAAAAAAAAACCCTGCCCAGACCACATTGCGCGTGCTAAATTATTATATTTGCATCTTCTCCTCTAAGTATTATGGGCCTTCTGATAATAGAATATATTCTGCAGATTCATTAAGACAGACACGCTAAATCGATTGCGCTCCTTATTTTACTCATTCAAGAGATGCAATCCTGTGCGCAGGAGTTTAATAGATCAGCTTAGCATGTGCTATCAAGATTGCGTGTGTTTTAGTACACAAAAACCTTTAGTAGATCGAGCCCCTAATTTCTATTGTTTATGATTCTATTCTATTCTACCGATATGCTAGAAGACTTGGTCACTGGAGGACAGCCCCTACAGCAGGGGTCACCAACCTTTTTGAAACCAAGAGCTACTTCTTGGGTACTGATTAATGCGAAGGGCTACCAGTTTGATGCACACTTAAATAAATTGCCATAAATAGCCAATTTGCTCAATTTACCTTTAATAAATCTCTCTCTCTCTCTCTCTCTCTCTCTCTCGCTCTCTCTCTCTCTATATATATACGTATATATATATATATATATAGATATATATATATATATATCTATATATATATATATATAAAATGGGTATTTCTGTCTGGCATCCTGCCGTACATTTTTTTTCCTTTTACGGAAGGTTTTTTGTAGAGAATAAATTATTTAAAAAAAAAACACTTAATTGAAAGGTTTAAAAGAGGGGCAAACAGGAAAAAAAAAATAAAATTAAATTTTGAAACATAGTTTATCTTCAATTTCGACTGTTTGAAATTCAAAACTCAACCGAAAAAAATGAAGAGAAAAACTAGCTAATTCGATTCTTTTTGAATAATTAAAAAAATAATTTATGGGACATCATTAGTAATTTTTCCTGATTAAGATTAATTTTAGAATTTTGATGACATGTTTTAAATAGGTTAAAATCCAATCTGCACTTTGTTAAAATATATAACAAACTGGACCAAGCTATATTTCTAACAAAGACAAATCATTATTTCTTCTAGATTTTCCAGAACAAAAATTTTAAAACAAATTCAAAAGACTTTGAAATAAGATTTAAATTTGATTCTACAGATTTTCTAGATTTGCCAGAATATTTTTTTGATTTTTAATCGTAATAGGTTTGAAAAATATTTCACAGATATTCGTCGAAAAAACAGAAGCTAAAATGAAGAATTAAATTAAAATGTATTTATTATTCTTTACAAAAAAAAATAAAAATAAATGAAAATACTTGAACATTGATTTAAATTGTCAGGAAAGAAGAGGAAGGAATTTAAAAGGTAAAAAGGTACAGTATATGTGTTTAAAAATCTTAAAATAATTTTTAAGATTGTATTTTTTCTCTGAAATTGTCTTTCTGAAAGTTATAAGAAGCAAAGTAAAAAAATAAATGAAAGGCCAAGTCTTTAAAATATTTTCTTGGATTTTCAAATTCAATTTGAGTTTTGTCTCTCTTAGAATTAAAAATGTCGAAAAAAGCAAGCCCAGCTTGCTAGTAAATAAATAAAATGTAAAAATAGAGGCAGCTCACTGGTAAGCAGAGGTGGGTAGTAACGCGCTACATTTACTCCGTTACATCTACTTGAGTCACTTTTGGGATAAATTGTACTTCTAAGAGTAGTTTTTATGCAACATACTTTTATTTTTACTTGAGTATATTTATAGAGAAGAAACGCTACTTTTACTCCGCTCCATTCATGTACATTCAGCTCACTACTCGCTACTTTTTTTTTTTATCGATCTATTAATGTTTGTTTTGATTATTCAAAGTAAGATCCACGCATGCCTGCGTTTCACCAATCACATGTAGTCACTGGTGACGTTGCACCAATCAAACAGAGCCAGACGGTCACATGACCGTCACACGTCGAATCCGACTTAAAAAAGATGAAAAACTTATTCGGGTGTTACCATTTAGTGGTCAATTGTTCAAAATATGTACTGTACTGTGCAATCTACTAATAAAAGTTTCAATCAATCAATCAAAAGTGTAAAGGAAAAAAGACACTTTTTATTTCAACCGTACTTCCCGTCAAAAGCCTAAAGGCTGATCGCACAGTTCCGGTCTTCACAATAAAAGTGCCGCTCCATCGCGCCTGCGCCAACAAAATAAGAGTCTCCGAAAGCCAGCGCAAACAAGCGAACAAGCTACAGAGTTTGCCGCCAATGTATTTATTGTAAAGTGTATAAAAACGAATATAGAATCTGGACAAATAAGATGCCAAATACCAACGACTTTCATGTGGTATTAGACAGAAAAGAGGAAGTTTTTTTCTCCTCCATTTGAAAACGTGGACGTTTTCAGCACTACTGTCTGATTCCAATCAATGCAAGTCATCAGAATCAGGTAATACACCAACTTATATTCTTGTCTTCATGAAAGATAGGGATCTATGCGTTAAACATGAATATATATTCATTAAAACAACTTTAACATGTAAACAAAAACGGCAAAATAAACAAATATAAATTACATACTGTATATCCATCCATCCATTTTCTACCACTTATTCCCTTTTGGGGTCGCAAGGGGCGCTGGCGCCTATCTCAGCTACAATCAGGCGTAAGGCGGGGTACACCCTGGACAAGTCGCCACCTCATCGCAGGGCCAACACAGATAGACAGACAACATTCACACTCACATTCAAACACTAGGGCCAATTTAGTGTTGCCAATCAACCTATCTCTATATATATATAGCCATCCATCCATCCATCCATCCATTTCCTACCGCTTATTCCCTTTTGAGGTCGCAGTGGGCGCTGGCACCTATCTCAGCTACAATCGGGCGGAAGGCGGGGTACACCCTGGATATATTAATATATATGATATGTGTGTGTATATATATGATATGTGTGTGTATATGTATGATATGTGTGTGTATATGTATATATGAGGTAGATCACCTCGACTTGGTCATTTATTAAATAATTGATTAATGTTGAAAAACTTATTGGGGTGTTACCATTTAGTAGTCAATTGTACGGAATATGTACTGTACTGTGCAATCTACTAATACAAGTTTCAGTCAATCAATCAATGAATGCCTACTGAGCCTACGGTGCTGTTAAGTTATTGTGGCTCAATTTGCCTCTTTTTTATTTTATTGTATTATTCTTTAATATATATTATTGTTTTAGTTGCTTAAGAGATATTCCTGGCTCTGAATTTGCTCATTGCTATTTTTATGTTTTTGTGCATTATTTGTTGCCATAATGAGGTCACTCATCAGTTACTCAGTACTTGAGTAGTTTTGTCACAACATACTTTTTACTTTTACTCAAGTAAATATTTGAGTGTCTACTCCTTACTTTTATTTGAGTAAGAAATCTCTAAAGTAACAGTACTCTTACTTGAGTACAGTTTTTGGCTACTCTACCCACCTCTGCTGGTAAGTGCTGCTATTTGAGCTATTTTTAGAACAGGCCAGCGGGCTACTCATCTGGTCCTTACGGGTTACCTGGTGCCCGCGGGCACCGCGTTGGTGACCCCTGCCCTACAGTCTGCTGCAATCTTATTACAAACATGATCGGGATCTCACCTTTCTTGGAGGCGCTAGGTGAGATCTTATCTTTTGTTACCCCTCCCTTGTGATATGCGTGCTGTCTGAGCCATAAAAAAGGCTGTTAGCTGGCAGGAACTGAACATGACTTTGCCCTTAAAGTGACTAATGAGACACCCTGCACGCCCTGTTAGTGTTGCACTGGCAAAACAGCTTGCGGTTGTCTCGTTTCCTGTTAAAGCAAGCTCGAATCCTTTGCCTCAACATGCCTGCTGTGCAGCGCATAGCGTCAAAGTTTTCTTAAGGTTTGTTTTAAATATGCTCACTATTTGCATTGTCACAATTGCCACAGGGGGATTTGGTTTGATACTTGACAACGATGTCCTTTACACAATTGTGAGTCTAAATTTAACTCGGTGTTGAACAATGCTTATGTAACCCTTAGCTCATAATTCTTTTTCGGTACTCTAATGCCTCTTCTCTTTCAGACCATTGTGCGAGGGAGCATGATCGGTCATGGAGACTACATCGCAGCCATGATCAACGACATGAGCCGCCTGTCTGTGACCAGCTCTAATTCTCTGCGGAAGAGCAGTCCCTCAGCCAGGAAAAGGGCCAAGTCTTTGGGAAGGCTGGGAGAGGTGAGCGAGGGTGACGCCTACCAGTACGAAGGCCTGATTCAGGACGAGGAGGATGACGAGGATGCGGCTCAGGATCAGTGGCGGGACAAAGCGCGGAACATCCACAGTGAGACCAACACCCCTTATTTGGGCATGAAGAAGAGCATCACATTGCAGCCTAATGGGATTATACCAAAAACATCATCCACCTATGAAGTCAGTGATGGCCCGCTGGAGGGACCTTCTCAAACAGGCCAGAACATTACAGGGCCGAGTCGAGGCTCTTATATAGGCGCTGACGTGGGCAGCCCTCAGGAGAGAGTGATATGGAAGAGAGATTTCCAGCTGCCCAGGGGGATGCCACCGAATCAAATACCTGTGGCCTGTTTCTATAGCCCAGCTATGACTATGCAGCAGCACCAAGATCAGGGCGCAGTCCCCACAGAGCTACGGCCCAGTGTACCGATGTACATGCACCCTCAGAACAGCCCGGGGAGGCCTTTCTCCTCCTACGACCTGAAAGTAAGCCTGATAGTGCACCATGAGTTATACATGATTTATAGACCTCAACTCAATAGAACCTCTAGTGTGAACACCATAATTAATGGAACATAAGGGTTTTTGCGAACAAACCCAGCGTAAACCACTGTTGTCAGTTTATTGTAGACCTATCCATGTTGTATTGCGGTGTCTACAACTTGTTTAATTCAATTTTATTTGATGTTTATCAGTAGGGGATTGCAAGCCAATATTAATATCGAATATCAGTCCAATATCAGCAAAATAACAAAAATTGGGTTATGTCAATTTGCATCTCAAATCTTCGATATAAGCTCTGTTACATACAGTTTACTCATGCAAAGCTGGAAAGCCAGTTAACATCTAAATATGTTCTAATACGCACACAAGGTTATTTTTTTCTTGTTTTTTTCATAAAATAATTTACAAAAGGTAAACATGGTAGACTATAGCTTGGTTGCATTTGACGTCACATCTGTTTGTTTGTTTTTTGTGGTCTAATTCACACAATGGTCAAGCAGCAAGAGTGTAGCATTAAAACAAGTGAGAGTGAGTGTAAAGTTTAATCAAAAAATGCTGTATTGCTGTTCTGTTCTTAGGTGTTCCAATCGTTCAAATACAGATATAGAGTGTGTTGAAGGAAATAGCTCATAAAAATACAACTTAATACATTCGACCATGCTTGTGTCTACAGCGATCACTTTGTAAAATGTTTTTTTGAACATTTTATTTGTTTGACAAACTCTCTGTGATGCAATTGGGTTTATTCTCTACCATATTAGTTGTGTTTGATAGTAGAACTAAATGTAAGAAAAGACAAAATATTACATTAGTTTGTGTTCTTTTGTGGTTAGTATGTCTAACTGTAACTAAAAAGATTTGGTTGTGCAAATAAATTAATGTCATGTTAAGTCCTTGTAATAAATATTTTATTTTTGGTGCAATCCACCATATTTTCTTTCTTGATTTTCATAACAGAAACTAAAAGCTTAGTTGTTCTTGTGCAGGAAAGCCAAGCACTTTATTCCACACTTTGGACCACATTATAGCGTCTTTGAGGATATTTGTTAGCAATAAATATCTCGTAGACTCAACAGCATTTACTCAATCTTGATATCACTAGCAAACATTGCTGAACAACAGGGACATCTATTGCTAAATAATGAGACAAAATATGAACTACACATAATAAAAACAACTGCAGACATGAATTGTAGATGAGACTAATATCTGTATCAGGAAATCAACTGCAAACAAACTTACTGTCACGATCACAGCAGCACAGCCCTCGTTATGTCAATTAAGTACAATACTTGGCGATACATGAACAAGTCAACCTTTTTCTTTTACGGATTGATGTTAAAGTTGAGAACCCCTCAGATGTAAAGACATGATGTTACTCCAATTTTTATTCTCTAAATACCGTAAGTGTGTAAAGAAGTGAGGTAGTAGCAAGCAGTAACCTCTTGGTTTTTTAAGAGTATAAAAATCCACTCCATCCCATTCTAAAAAAATGTATTGTGATTGCCCTTATATATGCCTTTAAAGGCCTATTGAAACGAGATTTTCTTATTTAAACGGGGATAGCAGGTCCATTCTATGTGTCATACTTGATCATTTCCTGATATTGCCATATTTTTGCTGAAAGGATTTAGTAGAGAACATCCACGATAAAGTTTGCAACTTTCGGTGCTAAGACAATAGCCCTGCCTCTACCGGAAGTCACAGACGATGACGTCACCTGTTTGATGGCTCCTCACATATTCACATTTATTTTAATGGGAGCCTCCAACAAAAACAGCTATTCGTACCGAGAAAACGACAATTTCCCCATTAATTTGAGCAAAGATGAAAGATTCGTGTTTAAGGATATTGATAGCGACGGACTAGAAAAAAGAAAAAAAAACGTGATTGCATTGAGACGGATTCATATGTTTTTAGAGACATTTACCAGGATAACTCTGGGAAATCCCTTATCTTTCTGTTGTGTTGCTAGTGTATTAGTGAGTTTAACAGTACCTGATTGTCGGAAGTGTACGTCCACGGCCGGGTGTTGACGCGCAGTGTCTCAGGGAAGTCGACGGCAACTTTATGGGCGGCACAAGCTCAGCTATTATCCGGTAAGAAGCGACTTTTTAACCACAATTTTCTCACCGAAACCTGCTGGTTGACTTTCGGTTGGGATCCATGTCCGCTCTGATCCATAGTAAAGTTTCACCTCCGTGAATTTTAAACAAGGAATCACCGTGTGTTTGTGTGGCTAAAGGCTAAAGCTTCCCAACTCCATCTTTCTACTGTGACTTCTCCAATATTAATTGAACAAATTGCAAAAGATTCAGCAACATAGATCTCCAAAATACTGTGTAATTATGCTGTTAAAGCAGACAACTTTTAGCTGTGTGTGTACGCAGTGCTCATATTCCTAACAGCCTGTGATGTCAAGCGTACACGTCATCATTACGCAACGTTTTCAAGAAAAAACTCCCGGGAAATTTAAAATTGCAATTTAGTAAACTAAAAAGGCCTTATTGGCATGTGTTGCAATGTTAATATTTCATCATTGATATATAAACTATCAGACTGCGTGGTGGGTAGTAGTAGGTTTCAGTAGGCCTTTAAAGCTTTCAAAATAGCCTAAATCTGCACAGAATCAGGTAAATAAACAGTATCCTTATAGGACTTACACCATCACCTGAAACCTGGAAGTGCCGGATGTCCCTCCAGTTCACATGATTGCAACCCACCTAAAGGATACTAGGAGCTAGCAAATCCACAATAGCAAAGCACACAATAGCAAACAACATTGCAGTCTAAAACACAACCTTTGACAATAGCAACAAGTATATAACAATTATAGTTGCATATTACTTACAGCTACACTGGGCTTGATCTACTAAAGGCTCAAAAAGACGTGCAAACTTGATAGACCACACAAAGCTGATCAACTAAAATTAGACTTTGCTGTCTCCATGACTATTTAGAATATATGCTGATAATCAAAAGGCCCATAATACTGGGAGGAGAAGATGCAAATTTATTATACAGCACACGCAATGCGATTTATCAACACTTCTCACCATTTTTCGACAACTATTTTGCTTTGTATTTTGCACAGGGGTCCCCAAAGTTTTTGACTCGGGGGGCCGCATTGGGGTAAAGAAGTGTGGCATATATATATATATATATATATATATATATATATATATATATATATATATATATATATATATATATATATATATATATATATATATATATATATATATATATATATATATATATATATATATCTCCTCTCTGAGCTGCCACCTTACCGTGGTAGAAGAGTTTGCGTGTCCCAATGATCCTAGGAGCTATGTTGTCTGGGGGCTTTAAGCCCCCCTGGTAGGGTCTCCCAAGGCAAACTGGTCCTAGGTGAAGGACCAGACAAAGAGCAGCTCAAAAACCTCTATGAAAAGTAAAAACAAAGGACCCAGATTTCCCTCGCCCGGACGCGGGTCACCGGGGTCCCCCTCTGGAGCCAGGCCCGGAGGTGGGGCACGATGGCGAGCGCCTGGTGGCCGGGCCTGTTCCCATGGGGCCCGGCCGGGCACAGCCCGAAGAGGCAACGTGGGTCACCCCTCCAATGGGCTCACCACCCATAGCAGGGGCCATAGAGGTCGGGTGCATTGGGAGCTGGGCGGCAGCCGAAGGCAGGGCACTTGGCGGTCCGATCCTCGGCTACATAAGCTCGCTCTTGGGACGTGGAACGTCACCTCACTGGGGGGAAAGGAGCATGAGCTAGTGCGCGAAGTAGAGAAATTCCGGCTGAATGTAGTCGGACTCACTTCGACGCACAGCAAGGGCTCTGGAACCACTTCTCTTGAAAGGGGATGGACTCTCTTTCACTCTGGCGTGGCCGGCAGTGAGAGGCGACGGGCTGGGGTGGCAATTCTGGTTGCCCCCCGGCTTAAAGCCTGCACGTTGGAGTTCAACCCAGTGGACGAAAGGGTAGCCTCCCTCCGCCTTCGGGTGGGGGGAAGGGTCCTGACTGTTGTTTGCGCTTACGCACCAAACAACAGTTCAGAGTACCCACCCTTTTTGGGTACACTCGAGGGAGTACTGGAAAGTGCTCCCCCGGGTGATTCCCTTGTTCTGCTGGGGGACTTCAACGCTCATGTTGGTAACGACAGTGAAACCTGGAGAGGCGTGATTGGGAAGAATGGTCGCCCGGATCTGAACCCGAGTGGTGTTTTGTTATTGGACTTCTGTGCTCGTCACAGTTTGTCCATAACAAACACCATGTTCAAACATAAGGGTGTCCATATGTGCACTTGGCACCAGGACACCCTAGGCCGCAGTTCCATGATCGACTTTGTAGTTGTGTCATCGGATTTGCGGCCTCATGTTTTGGACACTCGGGTAAAGAGAGGGGCGGAGCTTTCTACCGATCACCACCTGGTGGTGAGTTGGCTGCGATGGTGGGGGAGGATGCCGGACATACCTGGCAGGCCCAAACGCATTGTGAGGGTTTGCTGGGAACGTCTGGCAGAGTCTCCTGTCAGACAAAGTTTCAATTCCCACCTCCGGAAGAACTTTGAACATGTCACGAGGGAGGTGCTGGACATTGAGTCCGAGTGGACCATGTTCCGCACCTCTATTGTCGAGGCGGCTGATCGGAGCTGTGGCCGCAAGGTAGTTGGTGCTTGTCGTGGCGGTAATCCTAGAACCCGCTGGTGGACACCAGCGGTGAGGGATGCCGTCAAGCTGAAGAAGGAGTCCTACCGGGTTCTTTTGGCTCATAGGACTCCAGAGGCAGTGGACAGGTACCGACAGGCCAAGCGGTGTGCAGCTTCGGCGGTCACAGAGGCAAAAACTCGGACATGGGAAGAGTTTGGGGAAGCCATGGAAAATGACTTCCGGATGGCTTCGAAGCGATTCTGGACCACCATCCGCCGCCTCAGGAAGGGGAAGCAGTGCACTGTCAACACCGTGTATGGTGCGGATGGTGTTCTGCTGACCTCAACTGCGGATGTTGTGGATAGGTGGAAGGAATACTTTGAAGACCTCCTCAATCCCACCAACACGTCTTCCTATAAGGAAGCAGTGCCTGGGGAATCTGTGCTGGACTCTCCTATTTCTGGGGCTGAGGTTGCTGAGGTAGTTAAAAAGCTCCTCGGTGGCAAGGCCCCAGGGGTGGATGAGATCCGCCCGGAGTTCCTTAAGGCTCTGGATGCTGTGGGGCTGTCTTGGTTGGCAAGACTCTGCAGCATCGCGTGGACATCGGGGGCAGTAGCTCTGGATTGGCAGACCGGGGTGGTGGTTCCTCTCTTTAAGAAGGGGGACCGGAGGGTGTGTTCCAACTATCGTGGGATCACACTCCTCAGCCTTCCCGGTAAGGTTTATTCAGGTGTACTGGAGAGGAGACTACGCCGGATAGTCGAACCTCGGATTCAGGAGGAACAGTGTAGTTTTCATCCTGGTCGTGGAACTGTGGACCAGCTCTATACTCTCGGCAGGGTTCTTGAGGGTGCATGGGAGTTTGCCCAACCAGTCTACATGTGCTTTGTGGACTTGGAGAAGGCATTCGACCGTGTCCCTCGGGAAGTCCTGTGGGGAGTGCTCAGAGAGTATGGGGTATCGGACTGTCTTATTATGGCAGTTCGATCCCTGTACGATCAGTGTCAGAGCTTGGTCCGCATTGCTGGCAGTAAGTCGGACACGTTTCAGGTGAGGGTTGGACTCCGCCAAGGTTGCCCTTTGTCACCGATTCTGTTCATAACTTTCATGGACAGAATTTCTAGGCGCAGTCAAGGCATTGAGGGGTTCCGGTTTGGTGGCCACGGGATTAGGTCTCTGCTTTTTGCAGACGATGTGGTCCTGTTGGCTTCATCTGGCCGGGATCTTCAGCTCTCACTGGATCGGTTCGCAGCCGAGTGTGAAGCGGCCGGAATGAGAATCAGCACCTCCAAATCCGAGTCCATGGTTCTCTCCCGGAAAAGGGTGGAGTGCCATCTCTGGGTTGGGGAGGAGACCCTGCCCCAAGTGGAGGAGTTCAAGTACCTAGGAGTCTTGTTCACGAGTGGGGGAAGAGTGGATCGTGAGATCGACAGGCGGATCGGTGCGGCGTCTTCAGTAATGCGGACGTTGTACCGATCTGTTGTGGTGAAGAAGGAGCTGAGCCGGAAGGCAAAGCTTTCAATTTACCGATCGATCTACGTTCCCATCCTCACCTATGGTCATGAGCTTTGGGTCATGACCGAAAGGATAAGATCACGGGTACAAGCGGCCGAAATGAGTTTCCTCCGCCGTGTGGTGGGGCTCTCCCTTAGAGATAGGGTGAGAAGCTCTGTCATCCGGGAGGAACTCAAAGTAAATCCGCTGCTCCTCCACATCGAGAGGAGCCAGATGAGGTGGTTCGGGCATCTGGTCAGGATGCCACCCGAACGCCTCCCGAGGGAGGTGTTTAGGGCACGTCCAACCGGTAGGAGGCCACGGGGAAAACCCAGGACACGTTGGGAAGACTATGTCTCCCGGCTGGCCTGGGAACCCCTCGGGATCCCCCGGGAAGAGCTAGACGAAGTGGCTGGGGAGAGGGAAGTCTGGGCTTCCCTGCTTAGGCTGCTGCCCCCGCAACCCGACCTCGGATAAGCGGAAGAAGATGGATGGATGGATGGATGGAATATATATATATATCCGCCTGTCGATCTCACGATCCACTCTTCCCCCACTCGTGAACAAGACTCCTAGGTACTTGAACTCCATGAATTGATTAACGTGGACCCCGACTTAAACAAGTTGAAAAACTTATTCGGGTGTTACCATTTAGTAGTCAATTGTACGGAATATGTACTGTACTGTGCAATCTACTAATAAAAGTATCAATTAATCAATCAATCAATCCTCCACTTGGGGCAGGGTCTCCTCCCCAACCCGGAGATGGCACTCCACCAGAGATTGACAGGCGGATCGGTGCGGCGTCTTCAGTAATGCGAACGTTGTATCGATCCGTTGTGGGGAAGAAGGAGCTAAGCCGGAAGGCAAAGCTCTCAATTTACCGGTCGATCTACGTTCCCATCCTCACCTATGGTCATGACCGAAAGGATAAGATCACGGGTACAAGCGGCCGAATTGAGTTTCCTCCGCCGGGTGGCAGGGCTCTCCCTTAGAGATAGGGTGAGAAGCTCTGCCATCCGGGAGGAACTCAAAGTAAAGCCGCTGCTTCTCCACATCGAGAGGAGCCAGATGACGTGGCTCGGGCATCTGGTCAAGATGCCACCCAAACGCCTCCCTAGGGAGGTGTTTAGGGCACGTCCAGTCGGCAGGAGGCCACGGGGAAGACCCAGGACACGTTGGGAAGACTATGTCTCCCGGCTGGCCTGGGAACGCCTCGGGATCCCCCGGGAAGAGCTAGACGAAGTGGCTGGTGAGAGGGAAGTCTGGGTTTCCCTGCTTAGGCTGCTGCCCCCCGCGACCCGACCTCGGATAAGCGGAAGATGATGGATGGATGGATGGATGGAATATATATATATATATATATATATATATATATATATATATATATATATATATATATATGAGTGTGTATATATATACACACTCATATATATATATATATTTATATATATATATGAGTGTGTATATATATATACACACACACACACATATATATATATATGAGTGTGTATATATCTATACACACTCATATATATATATATATATATATATATGTGTGTGTGTGTGTATATATATATATATACACACACACACACACACATATATATATATATATATATATATATATATATGAGTGTGTATATATATATACACACATATATATATATATATATATATATATATATATGAGTGTGTATATATATATACACACATATATATATATATATATATATATACATATATATATATGTGTGTGTGTGTGTGTGTGTGTATATATACACACACATATGTATATATACAGTATATATACATGTTTGTGTGTATATATACACACACATATGTATATATACAGTATATATATATGTGTATACATGTATATGGTAATTGTAATTGTAGATGCGGACAGAATCACTGCGTTCAGAGCATCTTTCTTGTCCGGACACTCTTCCTCTGCAACAACGGTCAAATACTTCTTTACAAACTCCCCATCAGTGAACGCCTTTCGACAGCTTGCAATTAGTTTAGCTACCTTGAAGGTGGCCAAAATTAATGCCAGATTTGCCTGTGTTTTACGCAGAATTGTACTCTGCTGTGCAGCAAATTCACAATTTAGCATTGTCAGCTTTTCTCTTCTCACTTTGCCCAGTAAAGCTCACATACTGCCCTC
The DNA here is from genome assembly GCF_033978795.1 of Nerophis ophidion. Classification (NCBI taxonomy): domain Eukaryota; kingdom Metazoa; phylum Chordata; class Actinopteri; order Syngnathiformes; family Syngnathidae; genus Nerophis; species Nerophis ophidion. Next base: position 47,846,959 of record NC_084613.1, read on the forward strand.
CGTGGCCAGTTTCATAGTGTCGCCGAATGTTCAGTTCTTTAAACATCGGCACTGTCTTTTTGCAGATTAGTCAAACTGCAAAAATTCTAAATCCAACACTCTGAAATTATTTTATGTTTCCCCTACGATTTCACCAAGACCACGCACCTGACGTCACGTTATCGATGGTAAAATGCATTTTTAGACAATATTATTTGCCTTAGCTGCTAGGGGACCACAAGAGTAACATGCGGTACAAAATGGATTAATGGATGGTTTAGGTAGGACAGATGAAAAAATAGTAATTAAAACAAAATATATATATTTTTTACTTGGGACTTCCATGGGCCAGATTTTGGACGCTGGCGGGCTGTAACCGGGCCGTAGTTTGGGGACCACTGATTTGGCATGTCTGAAAAGTATGTGCAAACTGATACAGAAACGCACATGACTGTGAGAGAGGAGGAGCTCCCGCTGCAAAAACAGACGACGGACCGAGAATCCTGTCCTATGAGTGTGTCAACATATGTGGACTGTCAGAAATGATAAATATTAAACATATCTAAAACTAAAATCCATCCATCCATCTATTTTCTACCGCTTGTCCCTTTTCGGAGTTGCGAAGGTGCTGCAGCCTATCTCAGCTGCATTCGGCTGGTACACCCTGGACAAGTCGCCAGCTCATCACAGTAAAACTAAAATTTATAATTTTATAGTTGCACGCTGGTTGACTTAAGGGACTGATTAAAATGTAAGTGTCATAGTGCCTATAGGTGTTTTATTTTAATTTTTTGTTATTTAATTTAGTAAATGTATTACTACATGATATTTTTTATAAAAAAAGGTCTTTCATCATGCATTTTCTTGCATTTGAGTCATTCCAGTTGCACCACTGTTAGTCTGCTAAAAATGTATCTGTTGTCTGAGTTGTGATTCAGAAAATCTGTTACAGATAATAAATGTGTGCTGGTGGTACAGCACATCGCACACAGATAGGAGAATGATAACATGAATGTGTAGTAAATGAAAGTCTCCGTGGTGAAAGCCGCGTAGAGTCACAAAAACCTCTTTCAAATTAGGCGGTCTGCACCAGTTACGGATAGCACATGCAATGTTAGTAGATCGCGTGCAACACGCCAACTAATAGTACACACTATTTTATACATTGCAAACGCTGTTTAGCACCTGGTATTTGGAGCTTGGTAAATCCGGCCTAAAGTCACCAATGCACAAGCGTACTGGAACACATCCACTAACAAACGTGTATCCATCATTCAATTTGCTGTCTCATGAGCTTAACTTGATGAATTATTGTGACCTTTTAAGTATTAATAAATAAACATAACTACTCTACTTCAATTTAAAGTCATCATAAGTCCATTTGAGTTAAATAGGTTAGGTTAAGTATTCATACCAAGCATTGTTTTCAGTTTGAGAAATTTCACTTGATCAAACCTTTTCCAACATTTCACACTACAAAATAATACAATTATATACCAAGATTCATGTAAATATTGTATCGGGGTTAAAATAATTAAAAATTCAATGCTCAAGACTCCAATATTTTTATCGTATCAGAAGTGAAAACGTTGGGCTTGCTCTATTTATCATGATAACTAGGGCATTTTTGTGATGGGATTTCATAGAGGCAACAGAAAAAGCAAAACAAGCGTATGAAGTTAATCCTTTAGATGATCCGTGACATCGTCCGTCTCTGATGCCAGTGTGCCACAAACACCCGCTGCTGCTGTCTGCCTGACATGGCCAAGGAGTCACAGGAACACGTTTTAACAGCAATAGGTGGCAAAATGACCACCTTGATTAAGCAATTCATGTCCTCACAAATTTTTATTCGAATATGAAGTATTGCCGGAAAAATTTATTTTGTGTCCTTGCCTCGACCTTCTTGACTTTGTGGGAATCAAATGTTGGCAGAGCTGGAACGACCACCTCTGAATGCCTGTTCAAATGTACGTACGTCAGCCGTGAAGTTGGTGTGAGGTAGCATACATTTTCGCATCAACCATAGTCTTGATACATCTCCTCTTTGCCGTGAAAAAAGTCGTACGCCAGGTTTTTGTGCGTAAGCAAGCTTGTGACATGAGGGCCCATATACTGTACATGACAATAAAAAATAGTTTTTGAAAATACAGTTTAAAATAAACCAAGAAAGGGTGGGGGGACCTACTATATGCTGCTGAGGTTTTGCAAGATTTGCTTTAAGACTTGCGAGAATCTGTTGGAGTCTTGAGAGACATGCCGAAGTCTTGTAACATTTGTTCAGGGCTCAGTAGATCTGCTAAACTCTAATTAACTCTAATTGGTACCCTCCTGTTGAAGTGTCACAAAAAACTCCACAAAAAGCAAAGGAATGTGGTGGTAAAGTTCTGATTTGATGTCATGTTTTGTTTGTTCTGGATTTTTTTAATGAAAATGCACACATTTTCTCCACATTTGACTTCAAATCAAATCAAATCAAATCAACTTTATTTATAAAGCACATTTAAAATTTGCCACAGGGGTAGCCAAAGTGCTGTACAATGGGCAAGTTAAAAGATAATACGAGGAGCGAGCAAACAACACAACAGAAACAGAACATGATAAAAACTAAATAAATAAAACATAAACCATAAAAACAGGTTCACAGCAGGTGTATAATGGGGCGCCATTGCAGGATGGATATCTCTCAGTGTTAAAAGCCAAGGGATAAAAGTATGTTTTTAAGAGGGATTTAAAAACAGGAAGAGAGGAGGCTTGTCTAACACTCAGAGCTAGGTCGTTCCAGAGCTTGGGAGCAGCAGCGGCGAAAGCTCTGTCACCTCTAAGCTTCAGCCTTGTGTCAGGGACCGTCAGTAGCAGCTGATCGGCTGATCTTAGGGATCGAGTGGGGCAGTAAAGCTGAAGGAGGTCGGAGACATATGTTGGCGCGAGGTTTTTTAGACATTTAAAAGCAAATAGAAGGAGTTTAAAATTGATTCGATAACGCACAGGGAGCCAGTGAAGGGACGCTAATATAGGGGTGATGTGCTCACGTCTGCGGGTCTGTGTTAGCAGACGAGCAGCAGAGTTTTGCACGAGCTGCAGCTGGGCAAGGGAGGCCTGGCTAATGCCTACATACATGGCATTGCAGTAGTCTAAACGATTTGAGATAAAGGCGTGAATTAATTTCTCGAGATCATGAGTAATTCAATGAGTAATTTCACAGCAGGCTTTATTTAGATGCTCCATTGCATATATGCGTTATTGAAAAGTTACCCATGAATCATTTTCAGTTTAGGTTGTAGAGCATCTTTATTAATTGTATATTGATTTGCATTACTGTGGGATTAATTTCAGTTGAATGGAAATGCAGTTTAGCATTAAAGTTGAGTCAATAGTGAGGGAGTGTTTGCTTTGCAAAATCTTAATAAGGGTATGTCAACATGGTTGATATGAGGTAAAGTCAATGCAGAGGTTTTGGTTTTATTGTTCATATTCTGGTGCTGAATATCACTCACTGTATGTTTGATCTTCTTATTTCTAATTGTGCAGACGGATTCAGCAGTGAGATACCACTCCGGCTTCTTGCCAGCTGGAACCAGCAGTCCGCTTCAGAGCGGCGTCCGACCTCAGTGGACTGTGCGTTCCTCCGCCAGCTACACTTTAGGACTGTCCCCCAATATAGGACTGAGGCCCAATGGACCAGAGCCTTACCTGCGACATTCTGGGTGCCCTAATCCTCCTTACCCACGGCAGGACAGCCCATCCCAACCTCGGCCCTCCCCTACAGGCTCCCTAGCCACCAGTCCCCCAGGCACATGCTCACCTGCCTTCAGGCCCCCACACCCTTCACCCAGGCCGCCGCCAGACCCTCCGAAGGTGACGCATGAACAGTTCAAGGCAGCCCTGCAGATGGTGGTGGATAAGGGCGATCCGCGATCTTACCTGGAGAACTTTGTGAAGATCGGGGAGGGTTCCACAGGGGTGGTGTGCATCGCCACAGAGAAGCACAGTGGCCGGCAAGTGGCTGTGAAGATGATGGACCTGCGGCGACAGCAGAGGAGAGAGCTGCTTTTTAACGAGGTACATCTCTAAAACAGCGAACATGTTGTCTGGATTGGCTGGGGAAATTAACCAACCAAAAACAGCCTTTGAAATGTTGAACTATTACAACAGTAAGTGCAGCTTTGGAGATACTTTGCACTTCATTAAACACACGATATTGAGCCCCATCAGCCATTTAATGCTTTCATATATTTTGCGGGCTGCCTCAGTTATGGGCCATGTAATAGCCCAAAGTTACAGCCCTTTACGGTGCCCTTGCACAGCTGCTTTACTGGCACTTGATAGCTAAAAATATGCAAAGATGAGATGCCAGTCAAAATGAAGCCATTATTTGCTAAGTAACTCAACAAATGTATTTCACTATGTGGTTAAAAATATGCATGCTTTAGTATCACAAATTAATGCCAATTAGGCTGTTTAAAAGAAAATATGATAATAATCAACCATAAAAAAACGATTCATTTGATTAGAAAAATCATGAATTTACATTTTGCTGCGTCAATTAATCATTTGAGTGTATCCAATACAAATGGATAGAATCTGGACCGCATGGATTAAATATGCGGGCATAGTTTCCGCACGGCCACTGCAATGGTGCTATCTGTGTGGCTGTGAACAGTGGATAGTTTTTTAAAATATTCTATTTTTATCAATTCAAACAAGTTGAAATTTCTTTTTCAGTGTTGATAATTTGCATTTATTAGAAAATAGAATAAAGGTTATGGCAAGCAATTTTCTTTGTCTATTTATTTATTTCAACTGTTTGCCCTAAAATAAGCGTCAAGGCTATATGTGTGTTTCATCTATTACTCAATTATTTCAATAAACTAATTGATAGCTTACCCGATTACTGAAATAATCAATAGCTGCAGCCCTAAACATGTATGATGAAATGGTATAACCTAACTATATAAAGTGGATCCATCCATCCATCCATTTTCTACCGCTTATTCCCTTTCGGGGTCGCGGGGGGCGCCGGCGCCTATCTCAGCTACAATCGGGCGGAAGGCGGGGTACACCCTGGGCAAGTCGCCACCTCATCGCAGGGCCAACACAGATAGACAGACAACATTCACACTCACATTCACACACTAAAGTAGATCATTCTACAAATAACTATGTTGAACATTACAGTACATATTGTATCCATATAATGATATACATATATAATGTATTATTATTGTTATTATTATATCACATTCACACAGCATGGCTCAGACGATAGAGTCTTGTTCTTGAGTGAGGTAAGAGTGGATCGTGAGATCGACAGGCGGATCGGTGCGGCGTCTTCAGTAATGCGGACGCTGTATCGATCTGTTGTGGTGAAGAAGGAGCTGAGCCGGAAGGGAAAGCTCTCAATTTACCGGTCGAACTGCGTTCCCATCCTGGCCTATGGTCATGAGTAGGGGTAGGAAACCTTTGGCTCTCGAGCATACATGTGGCTCTTTTGATGACTGCATCTGGCTCTCCGATAAATCTTAGCTGAAATTGCTTAACACGATAAGTAATTAATAGTTAATCACAGTCAGGGGCGCCGGAAAGTGTGTGCGGGGGGGTAAAGGAGACGGATTCTAGGGGCCAATGATGGAGGGGGGGCCCAGAGAGGCCCCTAATGATGATGAAATTATAATACAGAAAAAATAATGACACTAACTTGGGGGCCCTGTAAAGATTCTTTTCATGGGGCCCAAAATCCCTAGCACCACCCCTGATCACAGTGTTAAAAATAACATTCAAATTATAAAACATTCTCGTGCATTTTAATCCAACCATTTGTTTTCTATTGCACCTGTTCAAGATGTCCCATAATGATAAGAACTATTTATTATTGGTTAGCTTTAGAATAACAATGTTATTAAAAAGAATAAGAGACTTATTATACTCTAAAAATGTCTTAAAAATGCACGCATTTAGTTGTATTCAGTGTTAAAAAATATTAAATGGGTCTCACGGAAATACATTTTCAAATACTTGGCTTTCATGGCAATCTCAGCCAAAAAGGTTCCCGCCCCCTGGTCATGAGCTTTGGGAAGTCTGGGCTTCTCTGCTTAGGCTGCTGCCCCGCGACCCGACCTCGGCTAAGCGGAAGAAGATGGATGGTTGGATGGATAGTTGTGAAGTGAAGTGAATTATATTTATATAGCGCTTTTTCTCTAGTGACTCAAAGCGCTTTACATAGTGAAACCCAATATCTAATTTTTACATTTAAACCAGTGTGGGTGGCATTGGAAGCAGGTGGGTAAAGTGTCTTGCCCAATGACACAACGGCAGTGACTAGGATGGCGGAAGCAGGGATCGAACCTACAACCCTCAAGTTGCTGGCACGGCCGCTCTACCAACAGAGCTATACCGCCCCACATCAACATCAACTTTGCCATAGCGTTCATTCTTGTTTGAACAAATGCACATCATTAACTTTAAAACTGCACTTTAAACGTGTGCATTTATAAAAAAAAAAAAACAAGTAGATAGAATTTGCCAATTGCCCTGATCATGCCACTCACACACCGCCGCTCTCAGAAGCCGCACGAAAACAATGTTTGCATGTTAAAGTCCGAGTACTCCATGCTGTCCAGACTTTTCAAACATTTTGTCATTCAAACAACAGAATATAAATCAGTGCTTTTTTTCCCCTCTTGAATTTAATTAATCGGTGCAGCTTTAACATATACAAGAAATACTGTACTGTATATGTTATATACTTATATATTCTTATCAATTATATGAATTGGTTACTCCCTTAGAGATAGGGTGAGAAGCTCTGCCATCCGGGAGTAGCTCAACGTAAAGCCGCTGCTCCTCCACATCGAGAGGAGCCAGATGAGGTGGTTCGGGCATCTAGTCAGCATGCCACCCGAACGCCTCCTTAGGGAGGTGTTTAGGGCGCGTCCAGCTGGTAGGAGGCCACGGGGAAGACCCAGGACACGTTGGGAAGACTATGTCTCCCGGCTGGCCTGGGAACGCCTCGGGATCCCCCGGGAAGAGCTAGACGAAGTGGATGGAGAGAGGGAAGTCTGGGCTTCCCTGCTTAGGCTGCTGCCCCCCGCGACCCGACCTCGGATAAGCGGAAGATGATGGATGGATGGATGGATGGATGGATGAATTTCTACATTAAATATCTCAATAATAATTGACAATGAAATTCACATTACTCCTATATACACAATACATTTGTTCTCATCATATTGCATCTTGTGTTTGCAGCCATTGCAGCTGTGCTAACGTTACAAACACAATTGAGTTAAAAATTCAATACCAAGTCAGAATTGTCTAATGTATAATAATATCCGTTTTGTTTTGCAGGTGGTGATCATGCGGGACTACCAGCACAGAAATGTAGTGGAGATGTACAAATCTGCCCTAGTGGAAGAAGAACTGTGGGTTATCATGGAGTATCTGCAAGGGGGAGCACTAACAAACATTGTGTCTGAAACCAGGTAGGAAATGGCCCAATCTCTTCATGATAGGTTATTTTCTACAGTTGGGTAAATATACATACAACCACAAGAGGGCAGTGCGGTACCGACTAGTGTCTTTTCAGCAATGATCTTGGCCGTTGACAAAGGTGCAGTCTGCAGGGAAACAATTCCCAGAATGTTTGCCATTGTGTGATGGTGTTAAACTAAATGTTTAACATATTTTCCCTATAAGTCACGTGTAAAATGTGTATTGGCCAATCGCATTTTTGTAACAGCACCGTAAGATTTGTAAGATGTAGTGATTTAACAACAACAACAACAACAACAACAAATCAATAATAGATATACAACACCACTGTGCTGAGATTTATTATAACCCCCAGTCATACTTGAAATACGATTAAATACTTTGTCAAAAATATAACGGTTTGTTGGGTGACTCTCTGTCTACAGCACCTCAAAGGAGAGCACCGAGCCGCTGAGATTGGGGCGCCGCCATCGTTGATTATACAGACAAATAAATGAGGGAACTTACTTTTGGCCTCTTCCTGTGGACCATGTGACTTATTCTCATTATTCAAATACATATACATTCAAATAATAACATTAATAATAAAACACAGAGAATTCTTCATGTAAGATCAGAACCAACAGACTCATTCACATTCTATTGATTAACGGCGAGCTGAAAAACCAAGCAAAAAAAAATGTGTTTCGAAAGACAACGTGTCAATGCAACAGCATTATTATTACGATACATTTAAAATAAAGTTGGGATTAGAAGTAACACATATATATGAAAAAGGAAACATTTTTATAGTAATGAATTGTATTTCACGATCAATCACTCATTTAAAGTTTATTTATATAGCCCTTAAACACAAGTGTCTCAAAGGGCTGCACAAGCCACAACGACATCCTCGGCTCAGATCCCACATCAGGGCAAGAAAAAACTCAACCCAATGGGATAGAATGAGAAACCTTGGAGGGAACCGCATATTGTGGGGACGCCCCCTCTGAACGACTAGTGCAATGGAAGTTGAGTGGATTTAGTCAATAGTGTGAGAGTCCAGTCCATAGTGGGGCCAGCAGGGGATCCTCTTGAGTGGACACAAGTCAGCAGCACAGAGACGTCCCCAACTGATGCACAGATGAATAGTCCATCCCCCGGGTCCCGAATTTGAACAGCTAGCGTCTCATTTGCGGTCACCTAATAACCTCTCCACGCAGTAGAGGGTGGCAGAGCAGAAAAGAGATGGCACATCCACTGGTCTAAAATGCTGAAGTCTAATTTTAGGAAGCAGGGCTGGGCAACTAATGTAATTTTTCCAGTTTTAAATGTAGTTTAAGTTATATATAGGGGACGCCGTGGCGCGGTTGGGAGAGTGGCCGTGCCAGCAACCTGAGGGTTCCTGGTTCAATCCCCACCTTCTACCAACCCCGTCACGTCCGTTGTGTCTTTGAGCAAGATACTTCACCCTTGCTCCTGATGGGTCATGGTTAGGGCCTTGCATGGCAGCTACCGCCATCGGTGTGTGAATGTGTGTGTGAATGGGTGAATTTGGAAATAGTGTCAAAGCGCTTTGAGTACCTTGAAGGTAGAAAAGCCCTATACAAGTACAACCCATTTACCATATATATATATATATATATATATACTGTATACAGTGGGGCAAAAAAGTATTTAGTCAGCCACCGATTGTGCATGTTCTCCCACTTAAAATGATGACAGAGGTCTGTAATTTTCTTCATAGGTACACTTCAACTGTGAGAGACAGAATGTGAAAAAAAAATCCATAATTTCACATTGTAGGAATTTTAAAGAATTTATTTGTAAATTATGGTGGAAAATAAGTATTTGGTCAACCATTCAATGCTGTCACTGATGGAAGGAGGTTTTGACTCAAGATCTCACGATACATGGCCCCATTCATTCTTTCCTTAACATGGATCAATCGTCCTGTCCCCTTAACAGAAAATCCGCCCCAAAGCATGATGTTTCCACCCCCATGCTTCACAGTAGGTATCGTGTTCTTGAGATGCAACCCAGAATTCTTCTTTCTCCAAACACGACTAGTTGAGTTTATACCAAAATGGATACATGGGTGATACAGCAGAGGATTGGGAGAATGTCATGTGGTCAGATTAAACCAAAATATAACTTTTTGGTATAAACTCAACTCGTCGTGTTTGGAGGAAGAAGAAAACTGAGTTGCATCCCGAGAACACCATACCTACTGTGAAGTATGGGGGTGGAAACATCATGCTTTGGGGCTGTTTTTCTGCTAAGGGGACAGGACGATTGATCCGTCTTAAGGAAAGAATGAATGGGGCCATGTATCGTGAGATTTTGAGCCAAAACCTTCCATCATTGAGAGCTTTGAATGGTTGACCATCATTTACAAATAAATTCTTTAAAATTCCTACAATGTGAATTCCTGGATTTTTTTTTCACATTCTGTCTCTCAAAGTTAAAGTGTACCTATGATGAAAATTACAGACCTCTGTCATTATTTTAAGTGGGGAAACTTGCACAATTGGTGGCTGACTAAATACTTTTTTGCCCCACGGTGTGTGTATATATATATATATATATATATATATATATATATATATATATATATATATTATACAGGAAATGTGATCATGCATTTATGCATATTTTCAGGTGGAATGGTCCATAAAGAGATGCAGCTCTGTTTTCTATATAAGTGAGACACCATTGAGAAATAATGCAGCATGTCTTGTGGCGTCCCATTAACCAAGTAGATGCATGAAGATGTCATTTCTCTGTGAGGGAGTTGAATGAACCCCTTGCGCTCTGTTATTTTCTTTAATGCATGATGATTCATAAATTTCAACTTTCCAAGCTGTTAATATGTTGATTCTGGTATAAGTGAATGGTAATATATGCATGTGTGTCTTTTGTGCAGGCTCAGTGAAGAGCAGATTGCCACAGTGTGTGAAGCTGTTTTGCAAGCTTTGGCCTATCTCCACTCACAAGGAGTCATCCACAGAGACATCAAGAGTGATTCAATACTACTCACATTAGATGGAAGAGTATGTCATCGCTTTGCTTGGTCATTCTGTTGTTGTTGTTGTTGTTGATACAACATGTTTGCCATTTGTCCCTCAGGTCAAACTTTCCGACTTTGGCTTCTGCGCTCAGATCAGTAAGGACATCCCCAAGAGGAAGTCCTTAGTGGGGACACCTTATTGGATGGCTCCCGAGGTCATTTCCAAATCGCCATATGGCACCGAGGTGAGAAGGCGGGGTAGTTAACATTGCCAACATTAGCAATCTGTGCTATGAATGATTTGTGTGTGTGTTGCACACAAGGTGGATGTTTGGTCCATGGGTGTCATGGTGGTGGAGATGGTGGATGGAGAGCCGCCATACTTCAGTGAAACCCCCGTGGCAGCTATGAAGAGACTGAGAGATGAGCAGGCGCCGACTGTGCGAAACATCAACCAGGTACACAAATATACACCACTTAAGTACCACTCAAGTGAGTACACTCCTCACATTTCAACAACCAGTATCTTCTCAAAAGACAATACTACAGAAAGGGCAATTGCATGTACTTTAGAGTATTCAGTGTACATTTTTGAATAGCAGTGTAGTTTTACTATGATCTGTAAATACCTTGGAATTTACCAAAGCTGCATGTTACTTGATGATGACGTGAAGCTGGTGCATGTTAGATACACACTTTATACACCTCCATTTTAGTCATACCCAACTACTCCATCGCCTTTGTCATCTTGGAGGAGCTTTGGGCTTCTTATTATGTCAGAAAACAGACATGCCACCAATTTCCCAAGGGATGAGGCTCATGCTTTGCTTCAGAATTTTACAGTACATTTTGAAATTCATGTTTCCCCCTCAATGCCGGCAGCACTCGTTTAGTCTCAGACCATGACGCTTATAACTAGGGATGGGCTGATTAATTGGCCGCTGATTGATATCTGTCGATTTTCGTACAAAAGTATGTGATCGACTTTGACGATTAATGCTTTTTTGAATGGCGATCTCAAACGCTGATCCCCTCTGGCTGACACTTTCTTTATTTTTAGTTCCCCCGGCTGACAAGCAGCTAGCAGATAATTATGTGTCTCCCTACATATTGTGGAGTCGCTACCCTGAGCTAATAATAATAATCACTTCCACGGCAAATAACCCGTATTTCCGTGTATCACTTTTAAGTGACTATCACTGGACGACGAGGCTAAACATGTTACACACCAACAGCAAGCTAGCAGCAGACATGCTAACCGCTAAGCTAGCTGTAAACAACACCAAGAAATACATGGTTAGTAAACACTAAAGCAGAAAGTAAGTAGCTATGAATAGGACATTAACAACGGTATTAATAAGAGTCTAAAGAGAAGACAACCTTGGCATGTCAGCATTGTGATAGTCAGTACACAACACCCTCGATCCAGAGGTGGGATGTCCCCACATCTGTGGTTCCCTCCAAGGTTTCTCATTGTCATCCCATTGGGTTGAGTTTTTTCTTGCGCTGATGTGGGATCTGAGCCGAGGGTGTCGTTGTGGCTTGTGCAGCCCTTAGAGACACTCGTGATTTAGGGCTATATAGGTAAACGTTGATTAATTGATTGATTGATTGATAATATGTGCAAGGCTAATGAATAGTGCAAAGGTGCGCCACTGTCACTTTTATAAACCTTTTAAGTCCTTCCTGCACCTGTGTCTGAGAATTGTACTTGTTCAAATAAGTACTTCTATCTCGCTGTGATGTCACAATGTAGCCAGACTGCAAAACCCTGCGAACAGAGACATCCAAAACTGTGTGCAATCTCACGCCAACAAGCATGAAGCTCATTATTTGATGCTTTGACATTGTTTAACATGAGAATCTAACATTGTAACGACATTTTTAAGTCAGAGAAGACGAAATTCATCATCTCTTTTAAATGAGTAGAAGGTCACAGTTTTACCTTTGGTTTAGTTTGTGTACGATTGACTTTGTGTTGCTCCAAAAATTGTATGTACAGACCCCGTTTCCATATGAGTTGGGAAATTGAGTTTGATGTAAACATAGACGGAATAAAATGATTTGCAAATCCTTTTCAACCCATATTCAATTGAATGCACTACAAAGACAATATATTTGATGTTCAAACTCATAAACTTTCTTTTTTTGTGCAAATAATAACTAACTTAGAATTTCATGGCTGCAACACATGCCAAAGTAGTTGGGAAAGGGCATGTTCACCACTGTGTTACATCACCTTTTCTTTTAACAACACTCAATAAACGTTTGGGAACTGAGGAAACTAATTGTTGAAGCTTTGAAAGTGGAATTATTTACCATTCTTGTTTTATGTAGAGCTTCAGTCGTTCAACAGTCCGGGGTCTCCGCTGTCGTATTTTACGCTTCATAATGCGCCACACATTTTCGATGGGAGACAGGTCTGGACTGCAGTCGGGCCAGGAAAGTACCCTCACTCTTTTTTTACAGAGCCACACTGTTGTATAATGTGCTGAATGTGGCTTGGCATTGTCTTGCTGACATAAGCAGAGGCGCCCATGAAAAAGACGGCGGTTAGATAGCAGCATATGTTGTTCCAAAACCTGTATGTACCTTTCAGCATTAATGGTGCCTTCACAGATGTGTAAGTTACCCATGGCTTGGGCACTAATGCACCCCCATTCCATCACAGATGCTAGCTTTTGAACTTTGCGTCGATAACAGTCTGGATGGTTTGCCTTTGGTCCTGATGACACAATGTTGAATATTTCCAAAAAAGTTTGAAATGTGGACTCGTCAGACCACAGAACACTTTTCCACTTTGCATCAGTCCATCTTAGATGATCTCGGGCTCAGACAAGCCGGCGGCGTTTCTGGATGTTGTTGATTCGCTTTACATAGTAGAGCTTTAACTTGCACTTACAGATGTAGCGACGAAATGTATTTACTGACAGTAGTTTTCTGAAGTGCTCCTGAGCCCATGTGATGGTATCCTTTAGAGATTGATGTCGGTTTTGGATATAGTGACGTCTGAGGGATCAAAGGTCATGGTCTTTCAATGTTGGTTTCCGGCCATGCCGCTTTTGTGGAGTGATTTCCCCTGATTGTCTGAACCTTTTGATGATATTATGGACCGTAGATGTTGAAATCCTCAAATTTCTTGCAACTGCACTTTGAGGAAACGTTGTTCTTAAACTGTTTGACTATTTGCTCACGCAGTTGTGGACAAAAGGGTGTACCTCGCACCATCCCTTCTTGTGAAAGGCTGAGCATTTTTTGGGAAGCTGTTTTTATACCCAATCATGGCACCCACCTGTTCCCAATTAGCCTGCACACCTGTGGGATGTTCCAAATAAGTGTTTGATGAGCATTCCTCAACTTTATCAGTATCTATTGCCACCTTTCCCAACTTCTTCGTCACGTGTTGCTGGCATCAAATTCTAAAGTTATTGATTATTTGCAAAAAAAAATGTTGATAAGTTTCAACATCAAATATGTTGTCTTTGTAGCATATTCAACTGAATATGGGTTGAAAATGATTAGCAAATCATTGTATTCCGTTTATATTTACATCTAACACAATTTTTGTAAGAGAATAAGGTACTAGTTTAAATATTTTGATATTGTTACATTGTTAATATCCATCCATCCATCCATTTTCTACCGCTTTTTCCTTTTGGGGTCACCTATCTCAGCTGCATTTGGGCGGAAGGCAGGGTACACCCTGGACAAGCTCATCACAGGGCCAACATAGATAGACAACATTCACACTAGGGACCATTTAGTGTTCCCAATCAACCTATCCCCAGGTGCATGTCTTTGGAGGTGGGAGGAAGCCGGAGTACCCGGAGGGAACCCACGCAGTCACGGGGAGAACATGCAGACTTCACACAGAAAGATCCCGACCCCGGGATTGAACTCTGGACTACTCAGGACTTTCGTATTGTGAGGCACATGCACCGACCCCTATACCACCGTGCTGCCCCACTGTTAATATCACGCACCATATCTAAATAAAAACATGTACAGTTAATACATGTGATCAATGGAATTGGTATCGACCAATCTCACACATGGATGATCGGAATCAGTATCGACAGCATAAAACACAGATGGGAACAACCTTAGTTGTAACCACAATGCTTGACTGTTGACATGCAAGACACAATTATCTCTTTACTGACTTGTGTTGCTAGCTGTTTGGAGAGTAATGGTTGTGTGGTTTATAAATATGTTCGAGCAGTACACCAGGTGCCTCAGGCATTAACCTTGCTTATGCATGAGCAAAGAAGAGATGTATCGAAAATGAAATGTGCGCTGCCTCACGCCAACTTCATGCTTTACGTACGCACATTTGGCGACACACAGAGATGGTTGTCAGGGCTTCGCCAACATTTGATTTCAACACTATAAAAAGAAAAAAAAATTAAGTCAAGGGCACAAAGTTCACTTTTTCGCGATTCTATGTAATTCTTCATATTCATATTAATGTTTGAGAGGACATCTTTTAGTTGATCTCGGTGATCCTTTCGCCACTTATTGCTGTCACAATGTGTTCCTGTGAATCCAGCACAGCTTGGCCAGTCAGACGGACATCAGCCACTGGGGGTTGCGGCACATTAATGACACAAGACTTAGGAGGAATAGTCCGACTTTGTGTCACATACAGCTGTCACTAGTGTCTCTCCTGTCTTGTAGTAATAAATCGAGTAATCAAACAAGAGTCAAACTCTTTGGTATATTTTGTGATAGGCAATCACGTTTCAAATCCAAACATTGCAAATCCAATATTACATATTTTCACTTGCAAACTTCAATCTGGCTGTGAGCACGCAATACTGTAAGAACACATGTTGTTGTAAATTACATAAATTATATTTATATCGGGGGTAATCGGAATCCAACTTTTACGTAATCAATGCAGCAACTATCTTTTCAAACAAGGTGCAGAACTACATTACTCTCTCCGATCCACTCGCCTGTTTTGGCCATGCATAAACATCGTTTTCGTCACCTTCTTTCTAATGTTCAATTTTATTTTAGCCTGTGTGTTTTGATCATCAGCTTATATTTTCCATATTAATGAAGACAAGAGACGCAAAATGGATTGCACGCCTTATTCAGCTCACCTAACAGACACAATCCACTTTGCACACCTTTAGTAGATCAGCTTTGCGTGTGCTATCAGGTTTGTTTGTACACGCAAATCTTTAGTAAATTGGTAACCTGAGTCTAGCCAGATCCTTGTAGTTCGCTGAGCTCCACACAAGGATCTGGAACTTCTCAATAGGAGATCTATTTCAGAAGGCAGGACCTTGTAAAAAAATAATTGTGTTTGATTGGATCTCTTGAATGACGTGCTACTTCAACCACTTACACCGAAATCAACCCGTGACGCTGATGAGAGCGACGCTGGGAAATCGAAACCCGGTAGGAAGAAGAGCCAAAACATCCCTGCCTCCAATAAATGCCTTCAAAATCGTTCTCTGTTCATCTTTTAAATAAATAATATTCGATAGATTCGACAAAACAGTTGCAATAGTAGAATCAATGTCAGCACAGGATGCAACAAGTGCTGCATGCCGCCATTGTTGTTTGAATCAAACAGTCGCTTCGGCGCTATGTCACATCTATGAAATCCCGCCCGGCGATCCTAATTGGTTCATTATTTTTTGCTATCTTCAAGGAGTATGCAATGCGTTCGAGCCCACATCCTTGTGTGGAGCTCAGCGAACTACAAGGGTCCGGCGAGAGTCAGGTTAGTAAATCAGACCCTTGGTGTGGAACAAAGCTTCTTCGCTGACAAAATCCTTGAACCGAAGGGACCGCAAGCAAAAGGATGACTACTAAAATTCAAACTCAAAGTGGACGTCTGCGAGATTGCTAGTTTGGACACATTCAAAGCATTTCTGATGACACAAAGTTATCTTATAGACATGTTGACAAAGCTCTGTAAACAAGGTATGAGAATCGTAAAAAATAAACTTGTCAGAAATGGCGCTCAAGGTCGAAGCTCTTTGTATAGGCTGCGTCCCTGTGTACAGGATGTAAACAGAATGTGACGTGTAGGTGCACCGCTTCTTCAAAATGGCCTTGCCCTTGAGTACAGGATGTGACGTCATCAAAATGGCAGCCCCCAATGGCTTCAAGCAGCATGCAAAATGAATGAATGAATGAATGAAGCAAGCGTTCACACGCCGAGGCATAGTTTGTACAGAGAGGCATATTTGACGTGATGTAAACGTTCAAAAAGCGAAAATGACGCAAATAGAGGCGTTCGTAAATCAAAATTGCACGTTTTCCTCAAAGTCCTCTTTTTTTTTCTCCCATAATTTGGGCTTTTCAACTATTTCCGTTTAAAAAACTTGTAAGAGACTGATTTTTTCGCTGCAGATTCTTAAAAACACTAGACCAGGGGTCACCAATGCGGTACCCGCGGCACCAGGTTGCCCGTTAGGACCAGAAGAGTTGCCCGCTGCCCTGTTCTAAAAATAGCTCAAATTGCAGCACTAACCAGTGAGCTGACTCTATTTTTTAAATTGTATTAATTTACTAGCAAGCATGTCTCGCTTTGCTTGACATTTTTAATTCTAAGAGAGAACAAACTCAAATAGAATTTGAAAATCCAAGAAAATATTTTAAAGACTTGGTCTTCTCTTGTTTAAATAAATTAATTTATTTTTGTACTTTGCTTCTTATAACTTTCAGAGGGACAATTTTGGAGAAAAAATACAACCTTGAAAAGGATTTTAGGATTTTTAAACAAATATACCTTTTTACCTTTTAAATTCCTTCCTCTTCTTTCCTGACAATTTAAATCAATGTTCAATTTTTTTTTTTTATTGTAAAGAATAATAAATACATTTTAATTTAATTCTTCATTTTAGCTTCTGTTTTTTGGACAAATAATATTTGTGAAATATTTCTTCAAACTTATTATGATTAAAATTACATTTTTTTTGGGGCAAATCTAGAAAATCTTTAAATACAATTTTAAATCTTATTTCAAAGTCTTTTGAATTTCTTTTAAAATTCTTGTTTTGGAAAATTTGACGAAATAATGATTTGTCCTTATTAAAAATATAGCTTCGTCCAATTTGTTATATATTCTAACAAAATGCAGATTGGATTTTAATCTATTTAAAACATGTCATCAAAATTCTAAAATTAATCTTAATCAGGAAAAATTACTAATGATGTTCCATAAATTCTTTTTTGAATTTTTTCAAAAAGATTCGAATTAACTAGTTTTTTTTCTTCTTTTTTTCATTTGAATTTTCAATTTTAAATAGTCGGAATTGAAGATAAACTATGTTTCAAAATTACATTTTCTTTATTTTCCTGTTTTCTCCTCTTTTAAACCGTTCAATTAAGTGTTTTTTTCATCATCTATTCTCTACAAAAAACCTTCCGTAAAAGGAAAAAAAAAGTATGACGGAATGACGGACAGAAAAACCCATTTTATATATTTTATATATATATATTTTATATATTTTATTTTATATATTTTATATATATATATAGGGACGGCGTGGCGCGGTGGGGAGAGTGGCCGTGCGCAACTCGAGCGTCCCTGGTTCAATTCCCACCTAGTACCAACCGCATCACGTCCGTTGTGTCCTGAGCAAGACACTTCACCCTTGCTCCTGATGGGTGCTGGTTGGCGCCTTGCATGGCAGCTCCCTCCATCAGTGTGTGAATGTGTGTGTGAATGGGTAAATGTGGAAGTAGTGTCAAAGCGCTTTGAGTACCTTGAAGGTAGAAAAGCGATATACAAGTACAACCCATTTATTTATTTATTATTTATGTGTATATATATATATATATATATATATACATATATATATATATATATATATATATATATATATATATTTATATATATATATATATATATATATATATATATATATATATATATATATATATATATATTTATTTATTTATTACAGGTAAATTGAGCGAATTGGCTATTTCTGGCACTTTATTTAAGTGTGTATCAAACTGGTAGCCCTTCGCATTAATCAGTACCCAAGAAGTAGCTCTTGGTTTCAAAAAGGTTGGTGACCCCTGCGCCAGAGTGCTGTCATGGAGATAATCTTGGACAAACTTTTTTTCAGAGGTTCCCTAAAAACAGCAGAGCGCTCCTCTAAAATGACAAAATAAATAGACCAAAATCAAATCTCTACTATAGAGGACACTAGTTCTCCAGAATATACAAAATAAGACTGATCGTGAAGTCCGGCCCCCCGGTCCTTAGCTTTCTAGAAGTTAATAACCTAAAACATTTTTGCTTGAAAATCCCTGCTGTACACTGACTACTCTAATATGTGGCTACATTCCCTGAGCAAGAGTACATGAGACAACCCAGCTGACGGATTGTTCACTTCTTCAAAAAACTACCATGCTAGTCTGTTTACATGTACTCCACCCTGTGATCCAGGTGTCCCCGGTTCTTAAGGACTTCCTGGACCGTATGCTGACTCGGGACCCTCTTCAGCGGGCCAGTGCCACTGACCTGCTGGAGCACCCTTTTCTTCTGCAGAGCGCCTCACCTCAGTGCCTGGTCCCCTTGGTGGAGCAGTATCGCAAGCGCATGTCCCGCTGCTGACCCGCGGTTCATCTCTTCGTGTACATCCTCGTCACTGCGCCCTGAGCTCCACGGAGGGCGATGGCCAGGACGGCGAGTTTATGTTGCAAGACACCGCATGGTTTTTTGGGCATGAGAGAAGCACTTTAAGAGTGAGTGAAAAGGCAGCATGCAATTGCTCACCTCTCTACTCAGTCACAACACTGATTGGCTTCCTGTGACATTCTGTGGGTGTCAACCCACACACAAGATGGTGCATATCAAGTCAATATTCCACGTAAATACATGTCATGTGCTACTCTGAAGAAATCACCTTTATATTTTTATAGCGGGCATTATTTGTGGTGCAAGTGGACGGATGTTATGCCTCTGCACAGTCACAGCGTTGTGGTCCCTCAGCAAACAATGATCTTGTGCATGGCCAAATGGAGGCGCACACCTGGTCTGAAGTGAATGCTTGAATATGTACCAAACTGGGATGTGAAAGAGCATCCTCTGTCATTAACATAACAAGTGGTTAGATGAAAGCCATGCTGCTATTATGGGCTCACTGGAAAACCTCCTCTTTATTCCCAACAGTTGTTTTGTGGGTTGTTTGTATGCTGTGAATTTACAAAATGCATTCATTTGATAATTAAGGGCCGATGTCTAAGCAGATAGATGAATAATGTAAATACAACGCTGAATAATTAGGTCCAAATTGTATTAGTTGGTCTACCTTCTTTACAGAAATACGTGTAGATAGGTGTGTATGTGCATGTGTTTGCGAGAACATGGTCGTCTGTGTGATGGCACATAGCTGTTTGATTCCGAAACAAGCCCCTTTGTATCGAAGCTGACTTTTTACCAAAAAAAAAAAAAAAAGGAATACCCATGTGTTGCTCCTGAAGATTTTTTCTAGATAAAGCACACAGGCCTGGCATGTGATGCTGTGAGACGTCCACCTGCTGAGAAACACTTTGCACATGCACTCGTCTCTGGCTCGTGTATTTTTATTCGTGTGTGTGGATATCATTGATGAGAAAGAGAAATTACACTGGATTTTTATTTTGTACAAAGCAAATAAATGATGCATATTGAATGAGAGTGAATCCTCACCTTCTGACACGTCCAGCATGACAACGTGGTGGAAAGGGCTGGTGTTTATTCAGCGTGAATCATACACTGTCACCGAACACAATCGGGCGAAAAAAATCCATAGTTTCTAAATGCAGAAGCAATATCAAACACTAGTCTTTTTTTTTTTTACAATATAAATATGTTTTTTTTTTTTCAAAGCGCTGTATACATTTTTTCAAATATAAACTCAATAGCCAACGTATTAGGCACACCCACTACATTTCATTAGAGTAATACAAGAGCTGAGAAAAACATTTTGATCAGAAAAAAAAAACCTAAACATTTTAGTTGTACCTCTTTAAATGTTATGGTAGTATGCAGCAACCACATTTAAAACATATTTTGTCATATAGTGTCAAAGTGATTCAGTTCTTCATGGAGATCTCATAATTTGCAGGTGTACCTAATGTTTTGACCGCTAAATAATAAACAATGCATAAACACTTTAAATACAAAAAAAAGAAAGAAAAAAAGAAGACATTACCGCTTAAAGAATGAAACCAAACTGCATTATTTCTATTTACTGTAAAAATAATGAATTTGGTTGTTGAACGCCTCCTGCCTGTCCTCCCTAATCGAGGGCGGACTGAGACGAGGAGCTCTCAAACTCACATTTGACCCCGCTGATGCTGTCGACACTTGGCTGGCTGTTGACCTGCTGGTGAGCGTGGGAAAGAGGGAAGGTTTCGGAGCGGGACATCCGCCCTCTGCCATTGGAGGAGCCAGCTGAACAGTCCATCACCATCCTCATGAACTCAGGCGCCGTGAATCGACGGAGTAGTCTAGTCCCGAGGCCCACGAACCCTGGGCCACGTGCGGGCATCTTGGTCTCCGTCTCCTGTCGGCCAAACAGCATTTTGTTGTGCCTGCCGCTCGGGGCGAAGCTTCCTCTCTTCTGCAGCTCTTTTCGTCTTGATGGAGTTGTATCATTCAACTCTTCCATCTTGGACTTCTCCTCGAGGGCTCTTGCCGATGGACTCTTGATGCCTAAAGGAGCTGTTGGAACTGAGGCAATTTTGTCAGTATCGTTTAGCAGGACCCGGGAGTTGTCCAGAAGACATCGGTCATCCTGTAGCGAGGCTCTCTTGAACTTGCTGGCGGACAGACTCATGTCGTGTACATCTCCCTGGTAGGACTGCTTCCTGCTGTTCAAAATCTCCAAGTTAAAGGATTTTGCCTTCCCACAGGGAGGAAACCTCTGTCCTGCTTTCTCTTGGAGTCCAATGTCCTCCTTGATTTCTTTCTGGCAAGGGTCAGAATTGAGTGTTTTTGCCTCTTTTGGATCCCTAAGCTGGCAATTTTGGAGTTGTTTGGCAGTAAAGAAAACAGTCTGATCAGCTTCGATCTGGCTTTTCTGAGGAGGCCAATTGTGGCAATGGTTCTCTTCGTGGAGCTGGTTCCTGGGACACATGAATCGGTTCCACAGCCCGTTGCCATTATTTCTCTGAAATACCCCCGGTAGGTGGTCTTCTTTGTTGTGTTGTTTGGAGAACCTCTCCAGGACGTGCCGGGGCAGTCTGTTAGGTAGCTCTCCCTCCCCAATATTTGCTTGGTCAGCAGTTAGATCATCGGTGCCTACACTGCGTCTGCACTGAAAGTTCAGTATCTGGACACACTGGTTATGTCCGAAGAAGTTGGCTACCTCGATGGCTGTGTGTCCAGCGTTATTCATCCTGTCCAGTCTGAGTCCGAGTCTTTTGAAAGCCCGGACAAAGAACTCTAGCACTTGGCTTTGCCCAGAAAATGCAGCATACATCAAAGCGCTGTTACCCCACACATCGGAGACGTCTGGATCGGCGTTGAACTGCACTAGAATCTTCACCACGTCCAGGTGACCCAGCTCGCAGGCATGGCTCAGAGCCGTGCGCCCGTCTTCATCCTGGCAATTGACGTCAGCCCCTTTCTCGAGAAGGAGCCGGGCAAACTTGGCTCTGGTTCCAGCTTCTTGCAGACAAATGGCATAGATAAGCGGGGTACGGCTGTTTTCAGTCTTTGAGTTGATGATACGTCCATCCAAGGCATCCAAGATGAAACGCGCCAGGTGAACTTTGCCACCGTGCATAGCGTCCAGGAAAGTCTTGGTGCCGGAGCCCTGGCGTAAATCTTTTGGTCGCATCATTCTTCAAAAACTACTTTAGCCGGAGCTGAGACGGAAAGACGACCAACCAAGGTTTTCAAAGGTCCCCGCTTGGACTGTGCGAGTGCTCCCTCACTTTAGACTAAGACTCGGAAAAGAGCTGGCTGTGTTTTATACCTCCCTCTCCACACATGCCCTCTCCATGTTGCCAGGGAAACACACGTCTGAGGACCATTATGCAGTGGCAACATCCATTCAGCCCCAGCACTCTCAGCTTGGAGAGAAATATTTGCTATTTGAAAAGAATAATAACTATAAAAAAAAAACAGGGATTTTCACAAGGTTTAGAAAAATATGTATGTGCTTTTTTTTTAAAAACAAATTAATAGAACTACCAATCTGTGTCTGTGGATAGAATGGCCCAATATAGAAAAAAAAATCTAAGATAAATTAGAATGTGGAAACTACACTTTTTTCTGCAGAATCCTGGATTCACTTTCAAGGTTTTTTCCTGACAAAAACATTTTTTCGTGGGTGGTGATTTTTTTATAGTGAGCCCTACAAACTCCATCGTGTTTTGAATTGATAAATAGATTTATAGTATTTACGCTAAACTGTTAAATGTTGCACAGGCACATCTTTTTTGTTCAACTGCTCAAAAAGGGTTTAAATTTGAAACATATCTCTCTGATCTCGAGGATTGGGTATTTTTTTGAGAACTATCAATTGAAACAAAAATAACTCATGCTTTGAAAAATATGCACTGAATGACTCAACTGACTTCCATGCAGAGTGTGAGTTAAAGGCCTACTGAAATGAGATTTTCTTGTTTAAACGGGGATAGCAGGTCCATTCTATGTGTCATACTTGATCATTTCGTGATATTGCCATATTTTTGCTGAAAGGATTTAGTAGAGAACATCCACGATAAAGTTTGCAGCTTTCGGTGCTAAGAGAAAAGCCCTGCCTCTACCGGAAGTCGCAGACGATGACGTCACGTTTGATGGCTCCTCACATATTCACATTGTTTTTAATGGGAGCCTCCAACAAAAAGTACTATTCCGACCGAGAAAATGACAATTTCCCAAATAATTTGAGCGAGGATGAAAGATTCGTGTTTGAGGATATTGATAGCGACGGACTAGAAAAAAAGAAAAAAAAAGTTTAAAAAAAACCAAAACGCGATTTGGACGGATTCAGATGTTTTTAGACACATTTACTAGGTTAATTCTGGGAAATCCCTTATATTTCTATTGTGTTGCTAGTGTTTTAGTGAGTTAAAGGCCTACTGAAACCCACTACTACCCACCACGCAGTCTGATAGTTTATATATCAATGATGAAATATTAACATTGCAACACATGCCAATGAGGCCTTTTTAGTTTACTAAATTGCAATTTTAAATTTCCTGGGAGTTTCGTCTTGAAAACGTCGTGTAATGATGACGTGTACGCAAGACGTCACGGGTTTTTAGGAAGTATGAGCGCTACGCACACACACAGCTAAATGTCGTCAGCTTTAAAGGCATAATTATACAGTATTTTGGACATCTGTGTTGCTGAATCTTTTGTAATTTGTTCAATTAATATTGGAGAAGTCAAAGTAGAAAGATGGAGTTGGGAAGCTTTAGCCTTTAGCCACACAAACACAGGGTGATTCCTTGTTTAAAATTCACGGAGGTGAAACTTTCCTATGGATCACAGCGGATCCCGACCACTTGTCAACCAGCAGGTTTTGGGTGAGAAAATTGTGGTTAAAAAATCGCTTCTTACCGGAGATCAGCTGAGCTTGTGCCTCCCGTACAGCTGCTGTCGACTTCCCCGAGACACTGCGCGTCAACACGCGGCCGTGGACATACACTTCCGACTATCAGGTACTGTTAAACTCACTAAAACACTAGCAACACAATAGAAAGATAAGGGATTTCCCAGAATTATCCGAGTAAATGTCTCTAAAAACATATGAATCCATCTCAATGCAACGCGATTGCAATCGTGTTTTTTTTTCTAGTCCGTCGCTATCAATATCCTCAAACACGAATATTTCATCCTCGCTCAAATTAATGGGGAAATTGTCGTTTTCTCGGTCCGAATTGCACTTTTTGTTGGAGGCTCCCATTAAAAATAATGTGAATATGTGAGGAGCCCTCAACGAGTGACGTCATCGTCTGCGACTTCCGGTAGAGGCAGGGCTTTTCTCCAGTTGCAAACTTTACCGTGGATGTTCTCTACTAAATCCTTTCAGCAAAAATATGGCAATATTGCGAAATGATCAAGTATGACACATAGAATAGACCTGCTATCCCCGTTTGAATAAGAAAATCTTATTTCAGTAGGCCTTTAAATAGTACCTGATAGTCGGAAGGGTGTCTCCACAGGTGTCTTGACGCGCGGTGTCTCAGGGGAGTCAACGGCAGCTATGGACGGCACAAGCTCAGCTTTTCTCCGGTAAGAACTGACTTTTTAACCACAATTTTCTCACCTAAACCTGCTGGTTGACATTCCGTCTTGATTCATGTTCTCTTGACCGCGCTCTGATCCATAGTAAATTTTCACTTCCAGGAATTTTAAACAAGGAATCACCGTGTGTTTGTGTGGCTAAAGGCTAAAGCTTCCCAACTCCATCTTTCTACTGTGACTTCTCCAATATTAATTGAACAAATTGCAAAAGATTCAGCAACACAGATGTCCAAAATACTGTGTAATTATGCCGTTTAAGCAGACAACATTTAGCTGTGTGTGTGCGCAGCGCTCATACTTCTTAAAAACCCGTGACGTCCTGCGTACACGTCATCATTACACGAGGTTTCCAGGACGAAACTCCCGGGAAATCTAAAATTGTAATTTAGTAAACTAAAAAGGCCGTATTGGTATGTGTTGCAATGTTAATATTTCATCATTGATGTATAAACTATCAGACTGCGTGGTGGGTAGTAGTGGGTTTCAGTAGGCCTTTAAGTTTCCGCTGCGTTTGTTTATGTGCCCTGTTTTTGTCAGGTGACCACTACCGAAAATAGTATGTCTTTCGGGCCAAAGTTAGCTACACTCCATGCAAGACTAAACAGGAAAATCACTAGAAAAGGTATACAGTGGTACCTCAACTTAAGATTGTGTTTTTTTTTTTTAAGCTTTAAATCGCAAGCAACCATTTGAGCGACAAGCATCCCCGCATTTAGTTTGCATAGAAAATGTCACTCGCCAGCATTAGCTTACAGTTAGAGAGTGACACAACTTAGTTTTCCAGCCATTGAAGGACAATCCTGGGAAAAAGAAGTGATATTCATTAAATTAAAAGATTAAATCATTAATGTGTTTTTTAAATTAATGCGCCAACTATGCTTAAAATATCAAAATAGGTAAATAATACATGTTATTATAAATGTAACTGATACTACATTACATGTATGCATTACATCCTGTGTATAAAACCTAAATGGAGGTGTTTGGATGTTTTTTAAAGGGGAACTTTTTCACCAGACCTATGTAAGCGTCAATATATACCTTGATGTTGCAGAAAAAAGATCATATGTTTTTTAACCGATTTCCGAACTCTAAAAGAGTGAATTTGGCGATTTAAAAGCCTTTCAATTGATACCCTGTCGAGCGATGACCTTTCACCCGTGATGTCAAAACATGAAGCAATCAGCCATTTTCTCAATCTTATTACACGCACCAAGTCAAATCAGCTGTTATTTTCAGTTTTTTCGACTGTTTTCCCGTACCTTGGCGACATCCTGCCTCGTCGGTGTGTTGTCGGAGGGTGTAACAACACGATCAGGGATGGATTCAAGTTTCAAACAGTGGCCATATGATGCGAAAGTCCCTCGTTTGTTCCGCACACTTTACCGACGACAGCTATGCTACGAAAGAGATGGCGAGATTGTGTGGATATCCTGCGACACTAAGAGCAGATGCATTTCCAATGATAAAGTCAACGAAATCTGTAATATTGGAAAATAGACCGCCACTGAATCTGTCGGAGCGCGGGCTATTCAGGGACAACGGCAGTCTCTTCCCGCAGACTAGCGAGGTAAACCCCCTGGATATGGTGGCTAAGACGTGATTAATGCCACATCTTTTTCTGTCTCATTGTGTCCACCAAACACAGGATAATGGACGGGTGGATATAACGACGGTTAAAATCAGGCACTTTGAAGCCGTTTTTCGGGATATTGCGTGATGGGTAAAATTTTGAGAAAAACTTCGAAATATAAAATAAGCCACTGGTAACTGAATGTTATTTGTTATCAACCCTTCAGAAATTTTGATAATGTTCCCCTTTAAGGGTTTTGTGGAATTGCCACACTCCCATAAGCTCCATTGTAAGCTGACTTTTGATCGCATTTATTTGATATTTAGAATGCAAAAAAACAAAAAACATCCATCATAATGTATTTCATAATGATTGTGAATAATAAGCAAAATTCAAAATAAAGTGCAGTTTCCCCTTAAGTTGAGGTATTACTGTAGCTATGGCCTGTGGTCAGAATCAACTATCAATTGAACAGAGTATGGCTCCACTGCATTTTTTGCATGTATGGTATTACAGAGAGCAAACTGACTGACCTCACTAAGACATTTTTGCACCAACAAAAGAACACCAAAATAAAAGCCGGACCCACCTACTGTAATTTTTGGACACATTTTTAATTTTTATTATTTATTTATCTATTTATTGTGTCCAGTCTAGCTTGTCAGGCAAAACATAGATTTGATGTAGATGCCCATATCGGCTGTTCAGATTTGCTTTACAAAAGGGAAGTGTAGCCGGGCCGGAGCAGGAAGGGCTACAAAGAGAAAAAAAGGAAGACAGAGGGGGAAATTGTGGGTACAAGAGGGGGATAAGACAGAGAGACAAAAACAACAACAGCAAACACAACAATGACGCAGCAACAACAACAATAACAATAGAGCAACATCAGCAAATAGGGTATGTACAAATATGATGGTAAAAGTGATAGCAAAGAAGCAGTTAGAGAAATAAATAATAATACAGAAATGACAATGAGCATATTTACACTACAAATGGAGCAATACAAATACAAATAGAAATAGCGCTATTGATAATGAACAATATAACTAATTTACCTGTATTATCAACAATACAGTTGTTCAAATGCAACAGTACATATACGTAATGATAACTATAATGTAGATACAAAAGAATGCAGAAAAATGGAAGGGAAGAAAGAAAAGCAACCTATATTAACCTTGCAGATTGTTATAGTAACACTAGGTTAAGCTTTGTCAGTGTGCCATGTGTTACCCAGTTTACCCGAGGGTTGCAACGTTAATTTATGTTTGATGAAAAGTGATTATGTGCATGAGTGTATGTATGTATATGTACTTGTATATGTACAGTATGTGTATATGTATGTTTGTACAGTGAATGTATATGTTAAGTATGTGTAAATGTACGTTTGTACAGTGACTGTGCGTGTGTATGTACGAAATTTGAGTACCTAGGTATGTACTGTATTTGTGTATGTATGTGGGAGCATAAGTACCTACTGTATGTATGTATGTATGTATGTATGTATGTATTTATGTATGAATATAACGGTGTGTATGTGAGTATATGTGTATTTGTTTGTACAATATATTTGACTCCAAGTGTATGTGGGAACCAGAGTGCGGCCCCAGTCACCCAGAGAGCCCAACCCACAAACAGAAGGTGTGGCGCCCAGGGAACTGGGAACCACCGGCCCCACAAAGCCAAGCCGGCCAAAGACAGGAACCCCAGAGCCCGGCCCACCGTGCCCCCCGGAAGAGCCAGCAGCAGGCCGTAGACAGACGCGCCCGGCAGAGGACAAGACAGGGGAGAAACAGGGGACAGCCAGCCCTCAAGCCAATGAGAGACCACACCCCACACGGGCAGGAAGGTGGGACACCCCGCCTGGGGGGTTGCAAAGACTCCCCACAACCGGACGGGAAGACCGCCCCCACTCCACCAGCAACCAGGCCCCCACGAGCCCATCCCTAAACCCCCAGAGAGCACGGCGCGGCCCGCCCCAAGTCGGCCGCCGCATGACCACCCAGCACGGGACCACGGAAACCACCCACAAGGACCCCAAGTATGGAAATAGAACACCCAGCAACCGCCATGTCGAATTAACCCACCACCGAGGGAGGGTAAAAAAGAAAAAAGAAAAAAATTAAATATGTTAAAATAAAAATATTAAATACATAATAAATATAAATAAATATATAATAATATTAATAATAGTAATACAAATATTACTAATAATATATCAAGTCTCCTGAACCCCAACCCCCCCATGCATGTGTACAAGGCCCCCAGTGTGTCTACTGTTTAGTTGAAATTAAAAGGTCAGCCGTAACAGCCGACCTCCAGTCCCTATTGATGTGTGTACTGCAGCGTGAGTGAGATATGTATGCTTGTGGGAACTAATAATGTGATTAAAATTAGGGGACATCAAGGTCATGGTGAGTCCCAACCAATACGAGCCCCACAAATTTTTATTTTGTAGTGCCCAGGAGCAGGTGAGCGTCTCGACAACTAATCAGAGGCAGGTGAAAATTATCAGCACCCATGGTAACCAAGAAACACAAACCCGGGTGCTGAAAAACAGAACTAAGGGAATCCTAAACAAAGAAAACATGACCCGGGCATGAATCATTACATGAAGTTCACCACCCCCTAAAAATCCATAAAACATTAGCCGCAGCATTGTATACATTGCCAAGTTCAAAAGGTGGGCAAAGACTTATTGACCGGATGACATATATTCAACAAATACAAAATAATATCCTGATGGTTTTTGCTAAAACTATGGTGAACATCATCATCATTACACAAAGTACTATTTTTTTTTGCACAGGTAATAATTTGCAAGCTGGAGATGACACTTCAGAAGCTGTGATAAAAATTCTTGAAGCTGAATAGTAATGTGTTTCGAATCATGTTTTTAAATACCAACATCCTTAAAGGGCAACGACAACAGTTAAGTCGGGAACCGAAACGACGTACCATAACAGCGCCAGTGTCACGATCTGACATGGTAGTTTGGACTTTGTGCTTTATCTTCCTCTTTGGTACCAATTCCTGTCCTTGTGCTCTTGTTTTAGTAATAATTTATGTTTGGTCTCTGTGATTTGCAACACCTTTACTTTGTGTTACTTGCAGTTGTGTGCCGTCAGGGCAAGCAAGGTAGTCTCTGCTGGCCTATTATAACCAGAAATCATGATCATAATTAAAGATAAAATTATTATTTAATTTACTTTCCTAAATATCTAAATTATTAATATTATTTTCATGTCATATTATGCACGTTCCAGTGCTGTTGTTTTTATTTTTAGTTTGTTTCCAACCAGAATTCAGCTTGCTTATGTTGCCATACTGTACCAAATCTGCCTTCAGAATCAACAATGCTGGCGTGCACTTTAAGCGATTAGGGACATACAGGTGATAGACAGTTGCGATAGCCAATCAGATCACGAGTTGTTGTCAGTATGGCCTTCTAGATGGTTATCATTGAAGTCGGATATCACTGAAGGCCTAGGTGGGAAACGCACGGCCCGCCACTGGTTACTTGTCCTTTCAGCCCACCTGTTTTAAATGATAAATGATAAATGGGTTGTACTTGTATAGCGCTTTTCTACCTTCAAGGTACTCAACGCGCTTTGACACTACTTCCACATTTACCCATTCACACACACATTCACACACTGATGGATGGAGCTGCCATGCAAGGCGCTAACCAGCACCCATCAGGAGCAAGGGTGAAGTGTCTTGCTCAGGACACAACGGACGTGACGAGGTTGGTACTAGGTGGGAATTGAACCAGGGACGCTCGGGTTGCGCACGGCCACTCTCCTCACTGCGCCACGCCGTCCCTACATTCCCTACGTTTTACATTGTTACTTAGTTCTATTTAGTTCCACCTTGTCACCTCCTTCAGTGCTGATTGATTATCTTGTGTTTAAGTGTTCAGCTTATTTCTTAGATCTTGCCAGGCTTTATGAACTTTTTTATCTGCCAGGTACCTAATTAAACAACTTTCTGCCTACACATTGTTTGCCTTATCTGCATCCTGGGATCATCGCACCGGGTTCCATGCAGCATCGTCAAAGTTGGAGTCGGTGAACAGTATTATCAGTTTAAATGAGTGCCAACTGAGTCACCTGCAACATGTGTTTGGCGCTGATATTGTGCAAGTGACGTCCAAGTGACTTTCACATGAAGTCAGGACCTGGGGTGACCACTCCTTATGCATCAGTCGGTGATGTCTCTGCGCCCCGATGTGTCTACATGCCCTGCTGGCCCCTCTATGGACTGGACTCTCACATTATTAATTGTATCTAATTGGGATCCATTGCACCGGTCACCCATGGGTCGAGGGGTCCCCACATCTGTGGTCCCTTCCAAGGTTTCTCGTTGTTCCCAATGGGTTGAGTTTTTTCTTACCCTGATGTGGGATCTGAGCAGATGATGTTGTCGTGGTTTGTGCAGCCATTTGAGACATTTGTGATTAAGGGCTATATAAGTAAACTTTGATTGATTGATAAGTAATGTAGCGTCCCGACAGAGGCATTTTTAAATTTTATTACAGACGTTAACATGCCATTAGCAGCTCAAAAGGTATGAGAGCGCTTGACCACTAGCGCCGCACCACTGCACCTCCTCATTAAGCACCAATCAGGGTCAACGAACAAGCGAGGTGCATTCAAGAACCCCGTAATTATGAGTATCAACATCACTACACAATAGAGATGCGCGGTTTGCGGTCTCATCCGCGGAGTCCGCGGATAAACCGCAGGTCGGGCGGGTGACGTGACGAAAAAATTGATTTTAAGTAGATTCGGGCGGGTGGCGGTTGAACCATCCGGAAATATTTGATATACATGGTTCTGGAATCGGTATCCTTCGCCATTCAAAAAGCCATTTAAGACCCGTGTCACAAAGCGAAGAAGTCAATAGGAGACGCTAATATTCTTTAGAATGACTACCGGCAGTCACCCAGATAATAAATATTAGGGCGTGCTATGAAGTCATTGACTTTGTTGCCCTCTACAGCATGTACGATCTGCTTGTCAGTCCAGCAAATGTGTGTGGCTTCTGCAGCAACACGCACATGACTGCAAGGCATACTGGGTGACACAGAGTACACTAATGGTTGTGATATAAACAATTTTAACACTCTTAGTAATATGCGCCACGCTGTGAAGCCACACCAAACAAGATTGACAAACACATTTCGGGAGGACATCCTCCTAGTAACACAACATAAACGCAACACAACAAATACCCAGAATCCTTTGTATCCATGACACACCTGACTATTTTATACACCCCCCCACCACGTGCGTCGGTAAGGTGGGTGGGGTCGGGGGCGCGGGGGTTTAAAATATATTCAGGGTGTGTCGCGGATACAAAGGATTCTGGGTATTTGTTGTGTTGCATTTATGTTGTGTTACTGTGAGGATGTTCTCCCGAAATGTGTTTGTCAATCTTGTTTGGTGTGGCTTCACAGTGTGGCGCATATTAGTAAGTGTTGAAGTTGTTTACATCACAACCATCAGTGTACTCTGTGTCACCTAGTATGCCTTTCAATCTTGTACGTGTGATTGCGGAAGCTGCACACAACATGTTGCCAGACTAACAATTGGTCTGTAAATGTTGTTGAAGGTGTCAAAGGCAATGGCTTCACAGCACGCCCATATCTTTGTCATCAGGATGAACGCCAATTAGATAATCGCGAGAACTTTAGCGGCTCCAATTGTCTTCTTTACTCTGTAAAACGGGTATAGACAGCTCTGTAAGTGGTAAAGGTTGCCAACCTCTGATGTATTTCAGCGGGCGGGTGGCGGGCGGATGCGTTTCTGATAAAATGTTGGTGCGGGTGGACGGCGGGTGGATGACGACTTTGGTGACGCGGTTGCGGATGATATAATTGCCTATTCGCGCATCTCTACTACACCAGCAAGTTATTATTTTTTTTTTCTTCACATTTTGGACCTGCAGCATAATGTATTAAGAGTTGTATGGATTTCCTATTAAAATGGTGTTTATTCAAATCCAGAAAACAACATACACAGGAAAAATTTAGATGTATTAATGTGTTGACACTTTAACTCCAGCACATTCCATTGTAACAGTCAACATGGAAATGATCGCAGATATTCGCACGGCTGTGACACGCCATGGCCACGCCCCCTTACAAATATGTAAATCATCCGGAAATTAGTTATGTGCCTGAGACCTGCACATTCTGCCCAAACAGAAATTAGTAGGAGTCAGAAAAAGGTGCTTAATTTTCGTATTTTGTGCGAACAAAAAGAGTTGAGTGAAATAAAGTGTGTGAGCCATTGAATTCTGTGGGCTACAAGAACCGCACAAAGGCTGAAATAAAAAAGAAATGGTCTGACGTCAGGAAGGCAGTGAAGAAAAAGATGGATGTGCGTTGCCAAAACAGGCAAGCGGACAGAAAATAAAGTAGCTCACCCCTTTTGAAAAGATAGTCACTGCAATGATATATAAAAACTTTAGAAAAGGTGGGTCACTCTGATTACCCCCAATATAAATATAATACATGTAACTCACTATACAAAAAATGTTCATACAGTAGCCTGCTCACAGCCTGATTGGAGTTTTGTGTGAAAATT
The DNA here is from genome assembly GCF_033978795.1 of Nerophis ophidion. NCBI lineage: Eukaryota > Metazoa > Chordata > Actinopteri > Syngnathiformes > Syngnathidae > Nerophis > Nerophis ophidion. The sequence continues at coordinate 47,879,808 of NC_084613.1, forward strand.
ATTTAATATTTGGTTTGGAATCTTCTAAATTTAAATATGTCAGCGCTATCAAAAAAGATACAAAATATTTTGAATCTTCTTTGATTATTCAATTTTGTGTCTTTGTGACTTTGTGTTGCATGTGACACAAAGTCGGGCCTTTCCTTCACTGTCTCCGGTGCCTTTAATGTGCCGCAACCACCGGAGGCTGCTGGCCAAGCTGTGCTGGAGTAACAGGAACACATTGTGACAGCAATACGTGACAAAATCATCGCCTGGACAAATAAATGGTCTCCTTACAAATATTAATATTAATATGAAGCACTAAAGGCATTGGCAAAAAAGGGATTTTTCTTTCCTTGCCTCGATCTTTTAAAGTTGTTGAAATCAAATGTATTCATTGCCCAAAGGACTACCTCTCTGTTCACAGCGCAAGGCAAAGCACATTCCCACGCTCAGTTTACTCTTGATACATCTGAACTTTACCGTGAAAAAGGGCATAAGCCAGATTTTTGTGCACACACACACACACTTGATACATGAGGCCCTTGATCCACTAGGTTTGCATTCATTAGAACACGTGCAAAATTTATAGCACACTAAAAACCTGATGTATTAAACTGGTGTGCAGAGGATTGCGTCTCTTCAGTGAGCAGTGAGATTTATCAAGACTAAAACTGTACCGTGGAAGCTGTTTTGCATCTATATTTAGTATGTCTCGAAAGGACATGCAAATTGGCAGTTGCGCCATACTTGCAAACCCTACTGATTTTCCCTGGAGTCTCCCCAATTTTAGTGCCCCTCCCGAAAATCTCCCGGGGCAAACATTCTCCCGATTTCCACCCGGACAACAATATTGGGGGTGTGCCTTAGCGTCTTCTCTCACCTGAAAAAGAGACTATTATATATGTCTCCGATATCCATAGCTATTTCTCAGCGTGTGTTTATTCCAGCCGGCAAATTAATACACTGACACACAACATCCGGATTCCCATCATGCATTGCTTCAAAACTGCAGCAAGTAGTAATGTCCAAAAACATAACAGAGATGAAGCAGAACAACGAAGAAGAGACGTGGCGACGAAGAGTAAGAAGAAGTACACTTGCAAGTTCCAAAATGATTGGAAAAAAATAATTTCAGTTCATCCAGGACAGCTCAAAGGGGAAGGGGTATGCTGCCTGCAAATTTTGTAGATCAGACTTCTCCATTGAACACTGTTGCCGAACAGATATACTCATTCATGAACGGATATATATATATATACATATATACACACACACATATATATATATATATATATATATATATATATATATATATATATGTATATATATATGTATATATATATATGTATATATATATATATATATACACACATATATATATATATATATATATATATATATATATATATATATATATATATATATATATATATATATATAGCTCCATATATATCTATATATATATATATATATATAGCTCCAGTCAGGAAGTACCCCACAGCACTGGAGATCTCTCAGTACCGGTGCCACCTCAAGACCTCAGGCGGGATCCACCCCATACCTCTTCAGAGAACCAAACCCACCCTGCGAGAGAACGAATTAAGTGGCCCAAGATCAGTGACACCAAAGAATGGAACCAACTAGACGAAGACCTTGACAAAGTGCTTGAAGCCGCTCTAGCAGGAACAGCTGAACAGAAAGTCAATACACTCACAACAATAACGTACAATCTGGCAAGGGAGCGTTTTGGGATGGAGGACAAGAAGGTTTACACCAAATTGGCGCATCAGCCAAGCAGAAGAGAAAGAGAAATCCATCGCCTAAGGAAGGAAATCAAAACTCTAAACAAACAGTTCAAAAGAGCCACTGTCGAGGAAAAGGAAGGCATCAAGGATCTGACAAGGCAACTTCGGGAACGTCTTTGCAGACTCCGTAGAGTAGAAAACATTCGGAAGAGGAGGAAGGAGAGGAAGAACAGAAGAGCACAGTTCACCAAAAACCCTTTCAGATTCACCAGGAAACTACTGAGTGAAGAAAACTCCGGAATGCTAACCAGCTCTAGGGAAGATGTGGAGGCGTTCCTAAGGGAAACCCATAATGACACCTGCAAAAACCAGGCCCTGGGTGCCAACCATAACATCGGCAGCTCGGAAAAACCAAGAAAGGAGCTCAACATTGGTGAACCATCCTGGAAGGAAATCCAAGATGTGGTGAAAAAGGCCAGAACAGGATCTGCCCCTGGCCCCATTGGTATACCCTATAAGGTATACAAAAAATGCCCGATGCTCCTTCGGAGGCTGTGGATGCTGTTCCGGAGAATCTGGAAAAAGGGCACCATTCCATCATGCTGGAAGAAGGCAGAAGGCTGTTTTGTGCCAAAGGAAGAGAACTCCTCAACCATAAATCAATTCTGTACAATATCACTTCTAAATGTAGAAGGCAAAATCTTCTTTTCTGTACTGGCAAAAAGGATGACCTTATACGTGACTGAGAACGGATATGTTGACACCTCTATCCAAAAAGGTGGAATACCAGGCTTCTCTGGATGCCTGGAACACACCGGAGTTCTCAGTCAGATGATCCGGGAGGCCAAAGCAAGCAAAAGCAACCTGACTGTTGTCTGGCTCGATCTGGCTAACGCCTACGGATCAATCCCTCACGCCCTCATTCACACTGCACTAGACCATTACCACATCCCTCTGCACATCAAGGGAATGATAACCAGCTACTTTGGGGGCATCCAGATACGTTTCAAGACAGCCAATTTCACAACTCAGTGGCAAAACCTGGAAAAGGGAATCGTAACTGGATGCACAATATCCCCCATCCTCTTTATCATGGGTATGAACCTCCTCATAACAGAGGACCAGCAATGGAATCAGGCATTCAACAACCCCCAATAAGAGGTTACATGGACGATCTCACCGTGACGACCACAACCCATGTGGAGGCGAGACGGGTGCTAACAGTTCTGGACCACATGGCAACATGGTCCAGAATGAAGTTTAAGCCCAAAAAATCAAGGAGCATGGTGATCCGGAAAGGTAAATTGACGAACAGGTTCAAGCTGCAAGTGCAAGGAGAAGTGATTCCATTGATTGAGGAGAACCCTATAAAGTGCCTCGGAAAGTGGTTTGACAGCTCACTTACTGACAGGAACAACATCACTAGTACAGAGAAGCAGACAGAGGAGTGGCTGAGGAAGATTGGAAAATCAGGACTCCCTGGTAAATTTAAAATATGGCTCTACCAACATGGACTGTTACCAAGACTCATGTGGCTGTTGACAGTGTATGACATCCCTATGACACGCGTAGAAGGAGTGGAAAGAAAGATCAACAAGAACCTCAGAAAATGGCTGGGAATCCCTCCAAGCTTCACATCAGTAGGCCTCTACATAAGATCAGGACAGCTCCAGCTTCCCTTGTCATCCGTGGTGGAGGAATTGAAGGTAGCAAAGTGCAGAGTCTTAATGACATACAGAGACACCCAGGACGAACAAGTCAGACACGCAGGCGTCACTACAAGATCAGGACGCAAGTGGGCAGCTGACACAACTGTTGCACAAGTTGAGAGCATATTGAGGCTACGTGACATCATAGGGATGCCATGCACAGGGAGACAGGGTCTTCGAACTTCTCATGTCCAACAATGGAGTAAGGCAGAACCCAGGGAAAGAAGAGCTATGGTCCAGGAGGAAGTACGAAACCTGGAAGAGGAAGGTCGGATATCAAGAGCAGTGGAACTAGCGTCCCAGGGAGCTTGGACCAAATGGGACCTCCCTAAGAGAAAGATCACATGGGCAGATCTGTGGAAGCTGGAACCATTCCGCATCTCTTTCTTGCTGAGATCAGTGTATGACACACTCCCGACTCCAACAAACTTGCACAGATGGGGCACGAGAGGGGATCCACTATGCAAGCTTTGCGGGCAGAAGGGTACCATGGCACACATTCTGTCAGGGTGTAAAACAGCACTCACCCAAGGGAGATACAGATGGCGTCATGACAAGGTGTTCATGACACTGGCTAACACCCTGGAGCAGCAGAGATGCAAGAAACAGCAACCCCAAGGGAAAACAAAATCCATCCAGTTTGTGAGGGAGAGAGAAAAGCCACCAACCACAGCAACAGCAAGGAAGAGCCTACTGCAAATGGCACGGTCTTGGGATATGAAGGTAGACCTGGGAGGAAGGCTGCAGTTCCCCCAGGTTGTACAAACAATCCTGAGACCGAATGTGGTGCTGTGGTCTGAAGAGGCAAAGAAGATAATTCTCATTGAACTCACAGTCCCATGGGAAGAAGGTTGCGACCAAGCCTTTGAAAGGAAAAGTGCTAAATACCAGGACCTTTTAAATGACTGCAGGGGAAAAGGATGGCAGGCATGGCTGTTCCCAGTCGAGGTCGGCTGCAGAGGATTCCTTGCCCAGTCGGTATGGAGAATGCTCACAGCTTTGGGAATAACAGGGAAGGAGAGAAAGACAGCAGCTCGCAGGATGGGGGAGGCAGCGGAGAGAGCCTCTTGCTGGTTATGGAGCAGGAGAGATGAGATGAGCTGGAAGCCAGGAGGAGGAGATAGGCTGTGACTTGGCCACCACTGCCGGAGCCACCAGCGGTAGGGTGTTACGGTTCAGGGTCGAAACACCCAATGACCGCTGGACACCGTCTGAAGATATCAAGTTCACCTGGCCAAGGCTCCATTCACCTAAGGTGAATGAAGAAGAAAGCATCTCCGGATGTAATGCAATCTTATATATATATATATATATATATATATATATATATATATATATATATATATATATATCCCAGCTCCATTCGGGCTGAAGGCGGAGTACACCCTGGACAAGTCACCACCTCATCACAGGGCCAACACAGATAGGGAGACAACATTCACACTCACGTTCACACACTAGGGCCAATTTAGTGTTGCCAATCAACCTATCCCCAGGTGCATGTCTTTGGAGATGGGAGGAAGCCAGAGTACTCGGAGGGTACCCACGCAGTCACAACTCCACACAGAAAGGACCTTCATATTGTGAGGCAGACGCATGTACCCCTCTACCACCGTGCTGCCCCGCCCCTCTTACTCCTCAGCCTATTCAACAAACCAACGGTGCTCATAGCTATTATTCCCAAAAGTGACAATAATGTTGTCTAGGATGCTAAGGGCCTCCGCGCTGTTAAAATCTGAACAACAGAGGCCCAATAACAAAGTGCTATCTTCTAAAACAATAACTACTATCAAAGCACATAAATGATTAAAAAGACAGACCGATTATCTGATCAGGGAAATGTAATTCACATTCCTTTGAAGAATACAACTCTCGCTAATCTCAAACACATAGTACTCAATGTCAGATAGTAATGAAACATGTTTAATTAATAGTATTTCCTCTTACAATGAAAATGATTAATAGTATTTCCTCTTACAATCTCGCAGAGGTGTGGACTCGAGTCACATGACTTGGACTCGAGTCAGACGCCAGTCATGAATTTGATGACTTTAGACTCGACTTGACGAAATGTAAAAAAACTTGCAACTCGACTTAGACTTTAACATCAATGACTTGTGACTTCACTTGGACTTGTGCCTTTTGACTTGACATGACTTGCTACTTACCCCAAAACCCAAATATTAAGAAGTTATTCAGGAGCGCTCCGTATCTTTCATTTTGTACGTGTCTGTCGGTCAGCCTGTGTGCTCTCATTACAATAGCCAATCAAATTAGATTTACGTTGTTTTTATCCCACAGCATTCAACCAATCAAATTGCAGGACAACCACCGAACAAGAGTTGTCAAACAACAAGCCAGTGAAAAACAAGTATACCAAAGTTGGTTTTGTTCGGGTATAAAAAATGTTTTATCATTATTTTTTTATACTTCGCCTAGAATTAGAAAGCATCATAATCAGTGGCGGCAGGTGAATTTGGTTTTAGGTGGGGCTGAAAGTGGGCTTCACGGTGGAAGAGGGGTTAGTGCGTCTGCCTCACAATACGAAGGTCTGAGGCCCGAGTAGTCAGGGTTCAATCCCGGGCTCGGGATCTTTCTGTGTGGAGTTTGCATGTCCTCCCCGTGAATGTTTGGGTTCCCTCCGAGTACTCCGGCTTCCTCCCACTTCCAAAGACATGCACCTGGGGATAGGTTGATTGGCAACACTAAATTGGCCCTAGTGTGTGAATGTGAGTGTGAATGTTTTCTGTCTATCTGTGTTGGCCCTGCGATGAGGTGGAGACTTGTCCAGGGTGTACACCGCCTTCCGCCCGATTCCGCGACCCCAAAGGGAACAAGCGGTAGAAAATGAATGGATGGCGGGGCTGAAAGTGTGTAAACAAAACCCCTGTAGGGGCGTCATCCTCCCCCAGAAGATGTATTTGTGATTTTCACATACAAATATCAAAGATCTTTGCTCCTTCTCAACTCTGTGGTGATATTCTTTTCACAAAATACAACCAGTAGTACAATAATGTTAAATCTTACTTGTGAAAAGTAATCCTCCGATTCCTATTTTCAAAAATCCGCTCATTTGAGCAGGAAAACATTGAACAGCCGGGGGGACAGCTTTATAGTCCGTGATGACCTGCATTCAAGATTATTTTTCAAGAATATTTTATTGTCAATTCTTTAACATGCACAAGACACATAAAAACTGAAAATTACATTTCTGACATAGTCCCACTAAGAGCTGACATACGTTACAGGGAGACAAGATGGGACCGCCTACGGATCAGCCATTTTTTACGGCGCTCCTTAAAAAAGGTGGGAAAACGGTGATATTGGGAAAGGAGGGAAGAGTAAAAAAATATATCAGTCAAAGGCTGGACCCCCGGGAGGGGGTCCATACTGAGTCCAAGGGAAAAAACCTAATTTGCCATAGCACACAAACATATTACATATAATCACAAAAACTAGCAACACAGGGTGGGGGATGGGGGGTTGGGGCCCTGGAGGCCGGGCTGCTGCTATAAAGCGCTGTTCAGCCGTCCATGAGCCCGAAAAGGAATTAAGCGGTGGTGAAGGCGTTGGGCGGGGGTGGGTAGTGTGTTTGTATATACTGTATGCCCATAGTCTTTGGGTGAAGTGAAGTAGTGTTCATGAGCCCAGGGTCGTTCTGCATGCAATGCACGCAAAATTCGACTTACGGGTGTCGTTTAGGAGGGAGAGAGGTCAAAAGCGTCCATCTTTGAGATTCCTCGGGGGATGATTACAGAACAGCCTGTTCTTGTCCTCAAGGTCATTCGGGGGAGTCAAATTGTAGATAAGGATTTTTGTTTTTTTCTCGAGCAGGCATAACAATGGCTTGCCTGTTCTATTTGTTCATGCTGGTTGCTCTCATATCCAATCTTTCCTTTTCAAGAATCTCCATAATGTGATCCATCTTGCGATTCAGTTCAGAAATCGCCCCAGACTGTGTTCCCACAGCCCGATGCAATCCGTCCATTGCTACGAGCAGCCTTTGGGCTTTTTGAGTAGCTGACATCATCTTACGAATTTTACGATACACCAGAGCAATGGCCAGCCCAATCAGCATGTGCCCCGCAATCATGGTTCCAAATAGATAGATGTCTTCCACGTCTTCAATGGAAAGGACTGAGAGGCACATGATCCTCCATTCGTCCCAGGAATCTCTCACGTACCCCGCAGCAATGGTTCCATCAGGGCAGCCAGACTCCCCAGAACCTCTTTTCCTCGTCGAAAAGATTTTGTCAATAGAGTCGTGAGTTCAGCTAATCAATTCCATGACTGATGTTTAGATTTGGAGAACAGCGCAAATAAAGAGGTTTCAAAAATGTTTAGACCAGACAAGAAAAAAGAGAGAAACCAAGGAAAAGATGGGAGGAGAAAAAAATGTGAACAACCCTCACCAGAGGCAAGACAGAAAGCCCTGTATGCCCTGCCACATTCCTCTAGTGCAGGAGTCGGCAACCCGAGGCTCTGGAGCCGCATGTGGTTCTTTGATCACTCTGATGTGGCTCAGCTTGTCACGGCCAGGTCCAATGCGCCCTCATCCTTGCACTCCGCTTGTCAAACCTTGGGACACACCCACGGCCCCGGACATCCAGGGACGTGCCGTGCGCGTCTCCATCCTGCAGCAGCCGCCAGTTGCTGCAGGATGGAGACGCCGACAAAGACATGTTGGTGTCCAAGTTAAAGCGCCTGACAGCAGACTTTGAAGAGGTTTCACGCCGGAAGGCCGTTCTTGCTCAGAATCACAAATGGTGTGTGTGGAGAGACGCAGCCGACGGGCCGAAAGCGGGCGGACATTGGTGTTCTGGACCAGGAATTAGCATCACAGATAGATGATCTGAGGACCCGAGGTGGGGGTGTGGTGCAATTTTAAACGCTTGTTTAATATTGCTGAACACCATCTCCAATGTGCTTCCACCCCTGGTTGCAAAATTCACATATTGATGGAAATGAGGGAAAACAGTTTTCATGTTAGCTTGGTTAAAATCTCCTGCCATGATGAAATCTCCCTCCTGATGTGTAGATTGCAGTTCATTGATGGAGCAGTACAAAGCATTCAAAGCTTCTTTGGTGTTAGCACTGTGTTGTGCTACAGTTGTGGGCCTCATCCGTAACAACAATGACACGGACTACAGGGAGGAGGTGAAACATCTGGTTGACTGGTGCAGAACCAACAACCTGGTCCTGAACGTCGACAAGACCAAGGAGATCATCGTTGACTTCAGGAAGCACAGTCCAGCCACACTACACTCTTTATCAACGGCACAGCGGTGGAGATGGTAAGCAGCGCCAAGTTCCTGGGGGTGCAGATGACTGACAATATAACCTGGTCCATACACACCGTAGCGCTTGTAAAAAGAGCTCAGCAGCGCATGCACTTTTTGCGTCGGATGAAAAGAGCACATCTCCCTTCCCCCATTCTCACCACATTCTACAGAGGCACTATAGAGAGCCTACTGACCAACAGCATATCTGTCTGGACTGGAGCCTGCAATGCCTCAGACTGGAAGTCTCTCCAGAGAGTGATGAGGAAGGCGGAAAAGATTATCAGGACTCCTCTTCCTCCTATCCAGGAGATCGCAAAAAGCCGCTGCCTGACCAGGGCTCAGAAAATCTGCAAAGCTTCCCCCCACCCCCACCAAGGACTGTTTTCACTGCTGGACTTTAGGAAGAGGTTCCGCAGCCTCCGAAGCAGAACCTCCAGGTTCTGTAACAGCTTCTTCCCTCAGGCTGTAAGACTCTTGAACACATCATAACTATCCCCTCAATTCCTCCCAAAAGGGATTAACTCCCTGGAATAAAAAGACAATATAACATACAGCCATAAACCTAAATGCATATGCAATATATTTATCTGTACAGTAATCTATTTATTCATATCTGCACGTTATTGCTTTTTTTTGTCCTGCACTACCATGAGCTAATGCAACAAAATTTTGTTCCTATTTGTACTGTAAAGTTAAATTTTGAATAACAATAAAAAGGAAGTATAAGTCTAAGATTGTGAAGCCCTTTGGGGCACTGGCGATTAAGGGCTGTTCAAATCAATGTTGGTGGATTGATTGATTGAATGCCTAAATTAATATTTTGTTCAGTTTGAATATGAAAAAAATCCATTAAATAAAAGGTATAATTTATAGTTTAAATGTTATATTTTAGATTTTGTAAGTGCCTGTTCAGGAACTGTTCAAAAATCCCCTACTGTACGGTAAAGGCAGCCAGTTTGAGTTATTGCATTGCAAAGTGTTAAGCGGAAACTTTGTAGAAACCAGTCCATTCACTAAAAATTAAATATGGGTCCGAGCACAAATGAATGAAACACAGTTGATTGGGCGCCATGAGACTTGCTAATTGCACATATGTATGCAATAAAGCGGAGGTGTCAAGGTAAATACCTAATCTCTCATTCATGGCCTATCTGAAGCAGGCAGCAGCCACTTTGAATTCTTGATTAGAAATTAAAGCCTGTGTCAAGTTCAGGTGTTATGTGCAGCTCATCGTGCCCTAATGAGTCGCCAGGGGACACCGCACACTCAGGGCTGCAAACTCAACAAATCTCTCAAGGTTCTTCATGGAAAGAAAACTTGCTAATGGAAACAAAACACCACAAGGCACTCTCTTGCTCGGCTACTGACACCCGGGACCAAATTAGACTAAAAGCACCAGGTTGGTTCAGTTTACTGTATAGCGTACATGAGGGACCCGAATCATTCCGACTAGAAATCTCTTACAAACGAGTTAACATGCCTTCTACCTCCAGATACTTGTTGTGCTTAATTGAAAAACCTGCATGTCAGGTTTAAGGTGTCCTCTCCATTTCCTGAACCTAATTATGCGATAAACAAGATCAGGTGCTAATGTCTCCTTCCTAGAATTCCCTCCAAACATGACATTGTTGTTTCCCCTTGGTTGTGTAACATGTTTGCAACGGTGACTCTTTCAGTTCTCTTTATTTACCGAAATAGCTGTTTTTGTTGTCATGTTAACATATTCTACATCAAAAGTTGTTCTCATTGAGGGTCATATCATTTATGCTTTATGTCAGAGGGCCACTTTTTACCAGCAAAATAAATGTATAATTGCCTCAAGATTATTGCCTCATGTTATCAAACAATTGTGTATGCATGTGATTATTATTATTGATAGCTTGCTTTAAATTGATAAGTCAAGGTTACAAGCAGATGTACTTATTCTTGAGACCCAAATATATGTCACAAACTCACATGGTTGCAGTAATTGTGACCAATAAGACAAGTATTTTAACTATAATAACACAGGATGTGCAGTAATGCACACAAAATGCAAAATAAATCCTCAAGCCCTGGCGAGAGGGCGAGGCAGGCATTTAAAACAGCCTGATTAGCAATCACGTACAGGTGTCCAGACTACCAATCAGCAACAGGTGAGGGGTAAAAGGCTCAGGGAAACAGACAGGAAAAGGAACTAAAATAGGAGGAACTAAAATAAGAGTGCCGGACAGGAAACAAATGACGTGACAGGTAGTCACAATAAATACATATACAGGTATGTACTGTATGTTCTGTTGCATGATCAGATAATATTTATAATAAAATGTAGTGCATTTTTCTCTCAAAAGTAAAATAAACACATTAGGCAAGAAAACAAGAAGTGCTTAATTTTATTGTTATTATTATTTCCGGACTTTTACATAAAATTATGTGGTGGGCCACATCTGGCCCTTGCGTTGTGTGTTTTAAAACAGTGTGTTTTGTCATTTACAAATTGAGGGAATATGTTCTTGTACAAAGAAGGGTTTTGGTTGGGATGAGTACAGAATCCAGTAATTTTATTAGAACCGATTTACAAACCTCAAAACCAGTGAAGTTGGCACATTGTGTAAATCATAAATAAAAACAGAATACAATAATTTGCAAAGCCTTTTCAACCTATATTCAATTGAATGGACTGCAAAGACAAGATACTTAACATTGGAACTGGTAAACTTTGGTATTTTTTGCAAATATTAGCTTATTTCGGAATTTGATGCCTGCAACATGTTTCAAAATAGCTGGCACATGTGGCAAAAAAGATTAAGAAAGTTGAGTAATGCTCATCAAGCACTTAATTGGAACATTCCACAGGTGAACAGGCTAATTGGGAACAGGTGAGTGCCATGATTGGGTATAAAAACAGTTTCTACGAAATGCCCTGTCAATCACAAACAAGGATGGGACGAGGGTCACTACTTTGTGAACAAATGTGTGAGCAAATTGTCGAATAGTTTAAGAATAATATTACTCAATGAGCTATTGCAAGGAATAAATGGATTTCACCATCTAAAGTTTGGGTTAAAGTTAAAGTACCAATTATTGTCACACACACACCAGGTGTGGTGAAATTTGTCCTCTGCATTTGACCCATCCCCTTGTTCACCCCCTGGGAGGTGAGGAGAGCAGTGGGCAGCAGCGTTGGCCACGCCCAGGAATCATTTTTGGAGATTCAACCCCCAATTCCAACTTTTAATGCTGAGTGCCCAGCAGGAAGGTAATGGGTCCCAATTTTATAGTCTTTCGGCCGGGTTTTTTTCAGGTTCAAACACTGATTACATCTATTAATCAGACAAGAAGCAAGGAACCAAGCAGAAACAGAGTTCAGTAGGGCTCATGAGGAGAACACGGGCACTGCACACTTAGTCACAGTCACGCCCTATGCTTTAAAGTCCAGCTCCCGAGTCCCTCTTTTTATTCAGAGTTCCATAGTCAACATCAGTGAGGCTGCCTCTAAAAGGAATGGTCACATATATTATGCAAAGCAGGTCTAGGACGCACAGTACGTGATGGAATGTGATTTCGCCTTGTCCCCGCTTCGTCTGCGTGTTATCATCTTATCTTCGTTGAGGTCCTTGAAGTCTCTGTCTCGTCTGCGTGCTGTCATCCCATCCCTGCCGAGGTCCTGCAGTCCTTGGCTTCCAGCGGGCCAAAACCATGATAACATCTGTGGCTGAGGCCAGCCCTCAGACAAGAAGTTTTGTCCTTGCATAGATTAGAAAAAAATCTAACTTGAGCACAATAGCTAATAACTAAAGCAACATACTTTAAGCATTCTAAAGTTAGTGTGATAATATATACATAATTATTCTAACAGGTTTGAACTCATGACCTACCGATCTCAGGGCGGACACTCTAACCACTAGGTCACTCAGTAGGTCTACGGTCTATAATATCATAAAAAGGTTCAGAAATCACTGCATGTAAGCAATAAGGCCGAAAATTAACTTTGAATGCCAGTGACCTTCGAGCCCTCAGACGGTATTGCATCAAAACCCAACATCATTGTGTAAAGGATATCACCACATGGGCTCAGGAACACTTCTGAAAACCACTGTCAGTAACTACGGTTCGTTGCTATATCTGTAAGTGCAAGTTAAAACTCTAGTATGCAAAGAGAAAGCCATTTATCAACAATACCCAGAAATGCCGCCTGTTTCGCTAGGCCCGAGCTCATCTAAGATGGTTGATGCAACGTGGAAAAGTGTTCTGGGGTCTGAGAGTCCACAATTGAAACTGTTTTTGGAAACTGTGGACCAAAGAGGAAAAGAGTTAAACAATTGTGATTTGTGATGGAATGGGGGTGTATTAGTGCCCTGACAAACGTGAGATTGCTAAGTATTAACATTGATGAATTTTTCCTCCTCACCAATACCAACAAAGACTACACCGACTGCTCCGCCATATGCCTTACTGAGACTTGGCTGGACAATACCGTGCCTGACGAAGCCAACCGGCTTCTTTCTCCATCAACCCACAGGTTAGTGAAGTTGTCGAATAAATATTAAGGTGGAGCCATCTGCCTTATGGTCATCTAGCGATGGTGCAACAACACCATCAATCAATCAATCAATGTTTATCTATATAGTCCTAAATTACAAGTGTCTCAAAGGGCTGCAAAAGCCACAACGACATTTGCGGTACAGAGCCCACATAAGGGCAAGGAAAAACTCAGCCCAGTGGGACGTCGAACACCACAATTCTTCAGAGTTTCTGTTCTACCCTACCTGGAATGTATCAGTGTTAAATGCAGACCCTACTGCCTCCCACAAGATTTACATCCGCTAATCTCATCGGCGTGTGCATCCCACCACCAGCAAACGCCAATACAGCCATGCCAGAAATCTCTGCCTATATATTTTCTGTGGAAAATTAAAACCTGGATGCGAATGTCATCGTTCTAGGCGAGATTAACCACACTAGCCTGTGGATCTCCCCAACTAATCCAACAGGTCACCAGCGCGAGTAGGGGCGATAACATGCTGGACCTGTCACGATGGTGGCACATATTGGATGCGCGTTTTGTCCACTCCAAGATGCAAATTAACCAGAAGGGACAGGAATAACAGGTAAGAGCTTGGTTTAATATAAAAAAGTGTAACACTGGTACAAAAACAGACAAAAGAAAACGCGTGCCTACGCACGGGAAACTAAGCTAAAACTTAGCAGGGAAAACAGAGTCCAAAAATGTTGTGCCGAGCGCACGGGAAGGTAAGGAGCTACTTAGCATAGAGACAAGGTTTAGGAAATACCAACGTGAGTGTTGCTTACCGCAAACAAAGGATCAAGATCCAACGGAGGAAAAAGGCAGGTTTAAATAAGGGCAGTAATCCGGGATCACAGGTGCGCGACAAAAACCAGAGCAGGTGAAACAAATCAGAAACTATGGTAACAAAGTAAATAAGGAAGAGCTAAACTAGGGGTCGGAAGAGTCCAAAAACAAACAGAAAACACAAAAAGACTAAAAAAACTAAATAACATATGATCCGGGCAGCGGATCATAACATGACCATTGCTATGTGGCAATAGGTGACGCTTACTGTTCATTCCTGCGGGCTCCGCTGGGTTCATCTGATCATGCGGTGCTCCTTCTCATGCCGAAGTACAGACAGAAGCAGAACTGGTAAATGTTTGTCAACGATGCCATTGAGACTCTGAAAGGCTGCCTAAAGTGTTCTGTTCGGGACACCTTCGTTGCAGTTGCTGGCAGCCTGGACAAGCTGACTGTCACAGTGACATCATATGTTAACTTTTGTGTGGATATGTGCGTGCCCACCAAAAAAATAAAAACGCACGGCAATAACAAAGCCTGGTTCACAAAGGACATTCAATTCTTACAGAAAAAGAAAAACTGCGCCTATCTCTGAGGCAATAAGGACCAATATAAAAGCGCAAAATAAGAACTATGATTAGCTATCAGGAAAGTGCAATCCACATACACACACACAGACTGAAGCAGCAAATGGCTTCCAGCGACTCCAGAGCTATGGAGGAAGTTGAAAGTATTTGAAATTACAAAAAGGCAATGGATATTGACAATGATTTCGCAGATACACTCAATCAATTTTACACCAGATTTGACCAGTCATTTGTCTCCACGATCCCTCCTCAACCCCTCCCACCACAACCCTTTGCCATCCAGGGTGAGGAGGTGAGAGCCTCCTTTGATAAGAACAGACAAAATAATGCCGCCCGTCCTGACGGAATGATAGCTGATGTTCCTAAGTTATGTTATGCGCTGCTCAAATTGCCACTATTTTCACTTACATTTTCAACCTCTCTCTAATTCAGTGTATGGTACTAACATTATTTAAAGACACCATTATCATCCCCATTCCTGATTAAAAAATATATTGTGCCTTAATGACTACAGACCCATTGCACTGACATCTGTGATAATGAAATCATTTGAAAACATCATTTTTAACATACTCAAACAACCTGACCACTTAAAAATTGGACAATTATCAGTTTGCATACAGTGCCAATAGATCTGTTGAAAATGCCGTCAACCTTGCGCATCATATGATACTGCAGCACCTGGAGCACCCCAACACTTACGCCGGCATTTTGTTTATCGATTTCAGTTCTGCATTCAGTACAATCAACCCAGCCATTTTCTTAAATACACGGCTAGAAATTATCATTTAAAACTACCATATGCCACTGGATTTACATGTTTCTCTCCTCAAGGTCACCTCCACCCACATCTCAGTCCCCATTATCAGGTATGCAGATGATACCACTATAATTGGACTCATAACAAACAATAACGAACAACACTATCTTCAGCAAAAAGCTCAAACAGTAAACTGGTGCCAAGACAACAAACTCCAACTCAATACAGCTAAAATGCAGGAAAATATTGTCAACTTCATCCGTAACCCCACATTAAAATCCGCCCAGTACAAAAAAGCAAATCAACGGCTATTTTTTCTTCGCCAGCTCAGGAAATTCAGAGTCAGACCCAACCTCCTCCGACAGTTCTACACCTGAATCATCCAAAGCATACTCACCTTCTCAATAACTGTTTGGTTTGGTCATATGGATTCACATTCACGCAAAAAACAACAGCACTCGTGGATCAATCCAGTTGTATCACAGGTCAACCCTTCCTTTCCATAGACACATTGTATCATCCCTCAAAGAGCCCATAAGATCACTTCCGACCCCACACATCCACTACACCTGCTGTTCACGCGCTACTGATCACTGCCGGGCAAGTCTACAAGATTCACTATCAGTTTTATCCTTTCCGGCGTATGGACACTCAATAAAACTTCGGACTAATTACACTATAAACTATAATGCCTTCCTGTTTTGTGTTGTATGTGTATGTTTATTTGACTGTAACTGCACAGTAGACGTGAGCTGTCAAAGCTGTACCAATTGAGAATTCCACCAATTCTTTGTCTGGCCATTATTAAAGATTCTGATTCATGTAAAATCAAGCAGTGTTATAGTTTGATACCTTTGTTGCACATGACGTCAAGTCCGGATGCAGACTTGGCAAAGGAGGCGGTTATAGTTGTTGATTTGGGCAAAAGCTATAATATTTTATATACACATAAAACCATCCTAATCTGCACACATGCTCCAAACTAAATAAATAAACAAACAAAAAAAAGATTTGATCCGAACGACACACCGTGCATGTGTGGAGGCCTTTATTTTATTTATAAACCACTCCATCCATACTACACAGGAAGATAATTAAATAAACTGTCAACGGGAGTTGTGGTTACTCCCTCTTGGGAAATAACTGCTGATTTGGTGATTTAGTGAAGAAATATTTACGACTAAATGGTAAAAGGACACTATTTTTGCAGCTCACATTACTAAAATATTAGTGGGCACGATGTCACGGCGCATGCGCAATCCCTCATGCCATCTGCAGCAAGCACTGCCAGCAGCTCTGCTAGGAGACTCC
Organism: Nerophis ophidion; assembly: GCF_033978795.1. Taxonomy (NCBI): domain Eukaryota; kingdom Metazoa; phylum Chordata; class Actinopteri; order Syngnathiformes; family Syngnathidae; genus Nerophis; species Nerophis ophidion. The sequence continues at coordinate 47,896,480 of NC_084613.1, forward strand.
CGGGACACGCCCTGCACGCTCTTCCTGCATCGCGGCCACGCGCCTGCACGGCTGCAGGAAATATCAACAATCAGCGCACGTGGTTATGGTGAGGGCAGACAGTATAAAGACCAGGGGACCAGAATATCCAGTGCCGGAATGGAATTCACTCTCCGTAGTAAGCATGACATCTATGGCTTCCCTCCTCGTACCTGCTCTCTGTGCCTTCCCTCTGCCCGTGTCTTATATGTTGTATGTGTTCCCCGCAGTTTTCCCTCCGTATCCTGTGATCAAGCTGTGTGCCTCGTTCCCTTGGACTTCCCTCCGGACTTTGGACTGCTTCCCTCGATCCTCAACCCTCGCTCGGACACGAATCTCGACATTTCTCTCCAGACCCTGACTTCTCGCTATTCATCCAACAGGCACGAACAACACCCTCTGGTAACATTTACATTAGTAAATCTTCACATCGTCTTGCACCATAAACTCTTAGTAGTATACACATTCCAACACATAATCAAGTTCAATAAACCTGATGAACTTATCACTGTCGCTGTGTCATCTCCTTCCCCCGCCGTACGTAACACACGAGGCTGAGCCCAAAGTGGTCCTGCTGCCTCTGCACTAATCAATTATCTACTTGTCACAGACTGTGGCAAGGAGATGCTAAACAGCAGCCTGCTCCCTGCGTCTGCCACAGAGTGGGGGCTTTAATATCAGTCCTCAGAAGGCGAGATTGTAGACAAGAGAGAATTAGCTGCCAGCTGAATGTGCTCTAATGCCACGGTCACTGAGGTTAAAAGCTTCAGAAACAAACAAATGTCAGGATTTAACTTGTCAGCAAGAATAGATCTGATTAATATCACAGCACAGTTGGTTGAATCAGCTCAATGATTGCATGCAGAAATCAGCACCAAATACGCTGTTAAAAATAATAATCTGAAATCTGGTAAATCAATAGAGATAAACAATTAGTGTCAACACATGCACGCCGCCAAGCCCCAAAAGTACTTCAAAAATTCAATGCAACAAAGAAAGAAACCTACATTCCAGCTTTTTGTTCGGGTTAAAAAATGACAAACTAATAGTTATTAGTATTCATGCCAGATAATGTAATATTCCATCTTTTCCATCATAATCTTTTAGTATTTTTCTTGTCCTTTTTTGTAATGTTATTTATATTTTTTGTGTACGCTAAAAGCCAATTATAAACAAGTTGCCTGTCACAAATGGCTCCTAAGTCAAACTTTAGGCAAACTAGATGTAAGCCACAGGATTGCTTCAAAGCAGTTAACTTCTTCTTCCTTTGCCTGAAATTATACAAAATTGTATGTGGGTGGTAAGTAAAACCGTCCCAAACATTGGAAAATCCAAGGGCAGAAAACTTAATTTTTGCCAAACACGTTGAAACTGACCTTTAGGAAAAGTGTGAAGGGTCCGAAAGTAATTGCATTGACTCATTGTGAGTGGGCTTCTTTCGAAGAAAATGCGGTGGTATCATAGAAATAAAAGAAACAACCAACAGATGCTTCGCGTGTGAAACTTACTACATTGGCACATGGCAGCCACCACTAAGGAAAGCTGTGACTAGTTATCAAACAAATTGTTGAAAAATTACTTTTTCGACCCTAATTAATTGTTTAATCCATTTATGGAAGTGGGTTTCGGAACCACTCTAAACTCCAAATGATATCCGCCAGTGTAACACAGTTGGGGGTGAGATGCCGGGGAAATGTGATGCCAGGGGTGAGGGTGTCACGATCATGCAATATCAGCTCTGTGCTCTTTTTATGTCCTTTAAAGTTTCCCTCTTGATTTTACAGTATGTGGTTTTACTAGGACTGTCAAATGATGCATTTTTAATCAGATTAATCACACTCTTGAATTGTGATTAATCATGATTAATCACAGTTTACTGTCATTGGCTTTCATGAATAAGATTTGCTTAAAAATGTTCTATACAGAATGTCACACAGGACGTTTATTAAATGTCTTACTCAACTGCAAGTCATTCAGTATGTGCCCATGCACTAAATTAGTCTGATTTCTGAAATAGTTCGGCTCTAAATAATTATTCTACAGCCCAGGAAAACTCCTTAATCTTATTGTGTTCAGTTTTTGAAAAGCCGGATTAACCCACCTGGATTTTGCAATTGTAAACCAGATCTCTCGAGAGGATGTGTGCGCAAGGGGGAATCCTCGCATGCACATTCTCAAAGTGTGGGATATAACCTGGAGGCAGATACCATTGATTAAAAACGTATGCAAAAATTGTAATGAAGAGTGACTGTTTATTTGCTTCACAAATTAAATTAACAGAACATTTTCAAGTACATCGATGGTCAAAAAAAGAAACACATTTATTGAAGGAGGTACCTAAAGAAATGGAAAATGCCGTCTTCATTCGCACACCTGAAAGAAATACGAATGAGATGGAAGAGAATGAGCCAGGTATATATATATATGTATATATGTATATGTATATATATATATATATATATATATATATATATATATATATATACGCTGTTAAAAATAATAATCTGAAATATGTATACAGTATATATATATATATATATATATATATATATATATATATATATATATATATATATATATATATATACTGTATATATATATATATATATATATATATATATATATATATATATATATATATATATACTGTATATATATTACAAGGCAAATAACAAAGCATACACAAACCTGTTCATGCTGCGTTTGTGCACTCCAAACTGATTAACTATCCATACAACTGGCAAGATAGTTCACAACAACAGCAACCTTCATCCGGATCAGTATCGGCTGTGGCACAAACAGTCTTTTCCTTCGGATTTACAGTAAAACTCCTTCCATCAATCCACAGAGTCTTATGAATTAACACCCAAACTTTCAAAAGTTTTGTTTCCAAGATTCTCCCTCTGAAAATTCCTTTAAAAAAACTCTGCAGACGTTTTTTATTTGTATTGGAGCTGCATCCAGTCAAATTCTTGGTAGCGTCATGTTCATAGCCCAATTTAAGATGATTTCTTGATGCTGTCTGCTATTTAACATCAGCATAGCCATTAGAGACGTAATGCTTGTAATCTGTGTCAAAATTACAGCAGGCATCATGTACCACAGAGCTAGGCTGGTAACTTGTAAGGAGTCACAGAGGCCAGTTTTATAGGTCAATCAGAAAAGCTATATACTGTATTTATCTGCACTAAAATGTACGGGAGGCACACGGCGTATGACCAATAGTGACGATAGAGAAAGTGCATGGACACTCTTACCTCACATTGTAGTGTGAAAATATAATGAACAAAAATATAAACGCAACACTTTTGTTTTTGCTCCAAATTTTCATTAGATTAAATATATACACAAAACACTTATTCCGCTCAACTATTGTTCACAAATCTGTCTAAACCTGTGTTAACAAGCATTTCTGATTCTGATTCTGATTCTTCTTTTCCAAGATAATCAAACACCTCACATGTTGCATATCATGCTGTTTAATCAGCATCTTGGTTATTGCACAGGTGTGTCTTTGGCGCCCCACAACAAAAGGCCAATCAGAAATGTGCAGTTTTGCTTTTTGGGGAATCTGGAGCGTGTCACAAAAGCAGTCAGTATCTAGTGCGACCAATATTTGCCTCACACACTGCAACACATCTCCTTCGCATAGAGTCAATCAATCAATCAATCAATCAATCAATCAATCAATCAATCAATCAATCAATCAATCAATCAATTCATTTATTGTCATTGTCATAAATAAACAGAGCTGATCAGGTTGTTGATTGTGGTCGGAGCCAAGTTGCTGGATAATGGCAGGCACTGGAACACGCTGTTGTGTACGATATATACATGTCCGGTGAGTATGCTGGCCATGCAAGAACTGGGATGTTTTCAGCTTTCAGGAATTGTGTGCAGATCCTTGCCACATGGGGCCGTGCATTTTCATGCAGCCACATGAGGTGATGGTCTCGAGTTAATAAGCACCAAAAATGGGCCTCAAGATCTCGTCACGGTATTTCTGAGCATTCAAAATGCCATCAATACAATGAACTTGTCCTCACACTCCATAACATACGCCTCGATTCACAATGTTGGCATCAGGAAAACACTCTCCCACACAACCCCTCACACTCTTGTCTGCCATCTGCCCTGAACAGTAAAAACCGGAATTCATCCTTGTAGAAAACACCTCTCCAATGTACCAGACGCCATCAAGTGTGAGCATTTGCCCACTTCAATTGGTTACAACAACAAACTGCAGTCAGGTCGAGACCCCGGTTAGGACAACGAGCATACAGATTAGCTTGACTGAGACAGTCTCACAGTTTGTGCATAAATTATTTGGTTATGCAAACCAATTGTTGCAGAAGCTGTCCAGGTGGCTGGTCTCAGACGATCATGGAGGTGCACATGTTGCGAGTGGAGGTCCTGGGCTGGTTCAAGGTTCAAGTTTATTTGTCACATGCAGACTACACTGCAGTGAAATGTGGTTACACCTTGTTTGCTGTTGTGAGGCCGATTGGATATACTGCCAAATTCTCTGAAACGCCTTTCGAGACGGTTTTTGGTCGAGAAATGAACATTCAATTCAAGGGCAGCAGCACTGGTGGACATTCCTTCAGTCAGCATACCAACTGCACGCTCTCTTAAAACTTGCGAAATCTGTGTGATAAAACTGCACATTTCAGAGTCGCCTTTGCACTCATGTGCAATAATCATGCTTTTTCATTGACATCTTGATACGCCACACCTGTGAGGTGGATGGATTATCTTGGCAAAGAAGAAATAATCACTAACACAGATTTAGGAAGATTTGTGAAAACTATTTGAGAGGAATAGGTCTTTTGTATATATAGTAAAAGTTTTAAATCTCTGAGTTAAACGCATAAAAAATGGGAGCAAAAACAATAGTGTTGCATTTATATATTTGTTCAGTGTACAAAAAAACAAACTCTTTGAGAAATCAAACTAATTTAGTGCATGGAAACGTATTGACTGATTTGCTTAAAACTTGGTGACAGTAAGTTTAGTAAGAAATAAGTGCATATTTTGAAAGTGTTTGTAATAGTGATGCAAACAAGGCACAGATGTACACTAAGAGATAATGTAGTAAACAGACACATATACAACTTAACACAGTGCACCCTTTAAATCTGCATTTACTCTTTACTTTAACCAGCTGTTTAATCAAACATGCCTATTCACCTTTTCAGATGACAATGCTGATATTTTTTTTTTTTTTTGAGGCAATGTGACCCCAGCTTGTTGTGATTACTTACAAATGTCCAATGTTCTCCAGTAAGTAATTCACATTCTGCCAGTTCTCGCAACTTGTTGCTCGTGTTTCTGTAGTACAGTTGGTTTATCCCTGTTGTTTAGTGTCTCTCTGAGGTATTGTATGACAGACCAGCTGTAGGGATCTTAATTACATCTTTTTGCCGATTTTGGTCTTCACAGATGTTAAATGGTTTACATCTGGTGGCTGTCCGTTTAGCAAAGGCATTGTTTAACTTTACTTTAAATAAATAAATAATAAATGGGTTGTACTTGTATAGCGCTTTTCTACCTTCAAGGTACTCAAAGCGCTTTGACACTACTTCCACATTTACCCATTCACACACACATTCACACACTGATGGAGGGAGCTGCCATGCGAGGCGCCAACCAGCACACATCAGGAGCAAGGGTGAAGTGTCTTGCTCAGGACACAACGGACGTGACGAGGTTGGTACTAGGTGGGAATTGAACCAGGGACTGTACTTTTGTTGACAACATTGATGCGGGTAAACTCTGCCAGTGTAGTGATCTCTTCTGCTTGTTGTCGATGTGGCATTCATGCTCGGTGCGCTATCCTCGAGTACGAGTTTTGCTTTTAGGTGGTATTTTAAACTTGATGTGCGCCAATGATAACAAAAGTTTGCTGCTGCAATATCAAACAGTTACCTCAGTTTTATATGAAGTTCTGTTTTGAAGTGATATTGGCCACCTGTCATCGGGAACACAGACCGTATAACAATGTGCTCGTGTTTTTGGGGTAAGCTTTATTATTTTTTATTAATCACATGCGTTAACGCGTTAATGTTGACAGCCCTTTTTTTTTTTGCCTATTTTTGTATATTGCAACCTCATATTTTCCCTACAGTGGGATATGTACAGTCTATCCTTCTACTACATGCTTCAAACCCCGCTTCGAAAAGCTGTGCATTACAAAATGTGCTCAATGTATGTGTGCCATAAATCCATATTTTATTTTAGTGTTAAGTCAGTCATAAAATGTTTACAATTTAAATGAGGATTTTTTTTTTAAATGGCAAACTGAAGCATTTTTTATTTTTGCTGTAACAGACTAAAAAACAATGGTTTTCGTCCTGGTCGTGGTATTGCAGACCAGCTCTATACTCTCGGCAGTGTTCTTGTAGGTGTATGGGAGTTTGCCCAACCAGTCTACATGTGCTTTGTTGTCTTGGAGAAGGCATTCGACGGTGTCCCTCGGGAAGTCCTGTGGTGAGTGCTCAGACAGTATGCTTTATCAGTCCTCTCCCTGTATAACCGGTATTAGAGCTTGGTCCGTACTGCCGGCAGTAAGTCGGATCAGTTTCCAGTGAGGGTTGGACTTCGGCAGGCCTGCCCTTTGTCACAGATTTTGTCCAGAATTTTTAGGACAGAATTTCTAGGCGCAGTCAGGGCGTTGAGGGATTCCGGTTTGATGGCTGCAGGATAAGGTCTCTGATTTTTGCCAATGATGTGGTCCTGCTGGTTTCATATGGCAAGGATCTTCAGCTCTCACTAAACCGTATTTCATCTGAGTGTAAAGCAACTAGGATGAATATCAGCACATCCCCACCTGTGATCCTTGCCCAGAAAAGGGTGGGGTGCCATTTTCGGGTTGGGGAGTTGATCTTGAGCTCCTCCGAGTGGAGGAGTTCAAATACCTCGAGGTCTTTTTCATGAGTTAGGGAAGAGTGGATCGTGACCTCGGAAGGTGGATCGGTGTGACTTTGATACCGTTAACATATTTAGGAGGTCGGAAATTGTTTTTTATGCTTTAATTAAGAACATGTTTGATTTATAATTAATGACTGATTTAACAGGTATAAACGAGGGATGACTGTCAATACAGAACCAGAATGACCAATAATGCTACTGATACTGAAAACAATACTTTTTACTTGACATGTTTACCAAGACAGTTAAATAAGTTAAGTTAAGTTAAAGTTAAAGTACTAATGATTGTCACACACACACTAGGTGTGGTGAAATATGTCCTCTGCATTTGACCCATCCCCTTGATTACCCCCTGGGAAGTGAGGGAAGCAGTGGGCAGCAGCGGTGCCGCGCCTGGGAATCATTTATGGTGATTTAACCCCCAACTCCAACCCTTGATGCTGAGTGCCAAGCAGGGAGGCAATGGGTCCCATTTTTATAGTCTTTGGTATGACTCGGCCGGGGTTTGAACTCACAACCTACCGATCTCAGGGCGGACACACTAACCATCAAGCCAGTGGTCCCCAACCACCGGGCCCAGTACCGGGCCAAGGCTCGATCGGTACCGGGCCGCAGAAGAATTTTTTATTCATTTTAAATAAAAAAAATCAAAAAATATATATATATTTAATTTTTTGTAATTAAATCAACATAAAAAACACAATATACACTTAGAATTAGTGCACCAACCACAATAACCTCCCTTTTTCATTACAAAAACGTCCCTTTTTCATGACAAAGAAAAGAAAAAGAAAAAAAAAAGAAAATAGGATCCACCCCCAAACCCCCCGAGCCACGGAACAAATTATTAAGCATTGACCGGTCCCCGGATACAAAAAGGTTGGGGACATTTGCACTAGGCCACTGAGTAGGTCCTAATTTTGTGATGTTGCTTTCAAAATGATCACAAAAAGGCGGTCTGCAACACTTTTGCACTTGTTATCAATTGTTTATGCAGTCTTGGATCACCTGCAACACGCAAACTAATAGTACACAGAATTTTATAATTCGCACATTATTTAGCACGTGCTATTTAGATGTTAGTAGATCAGGCCTTTTGTGTTGTGAATCTATCTCCTTAAAATGGCGGCTTGAAGTGTTTCATAACAATTAATGACATTATTTTATTGGCCACACAAACCTTCACGGAAAAACTCATTGTAGAGTAGAAAATAGACAACGTAACCTTTTCCTGGTTTTTCTGTTTAACAAGAGGCTATCAGCCGGAAAGCTTTTTTTGCCTGGCTGTGCCTTGGTGTTGTTCCCCATGCACCACCTGTGTACCTTCCTCTTTAATCTGCCTGGCCTGATGGAAATTTCTTTCCTGCAATGATGCGAAGGAGATGGAAGGTCCGGGTAGCTTCCTCTCAATCTCCCAGTTGACAGGGCCTATTTGTGGCCTAGCAGGCCCACTCACCCCTGACAGCTCAATAAATTGTAAAAATGGGTAGCAAATATATTTGTTTTATAGCCACACTGAGCAGACATGGAGGGAAAGTCTGCTGCACAGTCACATCCAGAAAATAAAGCACTCAAGTGAAAAGTTGAACAAAACAAACATTTATTCACTACAAATTGGACTTTTGCCAAGCAGAAATGCCCAACACAGAAATGATTAGATGACTATTACTTGTTTTTGTACCACAGCTTATTATAAAAATAATCCTCATGCAAAATGCAAATATGTACCATTACAGGCTATCAATATAATTGGGATAACATAAGAAAAAACTGATTGAGACCTCTTAAAAATGATGAAAAACAGTAGATACTGACAGTATGGTCGTGTGGATGGATCCAAACATTGTTAGTATTGCTAACAAGGATGGTATCGATACAAGCTTGATCTGGTCTATCTTTTTTTTTTTTCCGATTTGAATAAAACCCAATAGTAGCTTATTTTATTCTTGTATTATAAATGTATTTTTTGTTTGATTTGTCACTTTTATTTTGCCTTATCTCTAACAAGTGGATGTAAAAAAGGGTAGATATGGAAAATATGTCTTATTTTGACAGGGACGGCGTGGTGAAGTTGGGGGAGTAGCTGTGCCAGCAAATTGAGGGTTCCTGGTAAAATCCCCACCTTCTACCATCCTAGTCACGTCCGTTGTGTCCTTGAGCAAGACACTTCACCCTTGCTCCTGATGGGTCCTGGTTTGCGCCTTGCATGGCAGCTCCCGCCATCAGGGTGTGAATGTGTGTGTGAATGGGTGATTGTGGAAATAGTGTCAAAGCGCTTTGAGTTCCTTAACAAAAGGTAGAAAAATGCTCTACAAGTATAACCCATTCACCATTTTTCTTATATTTTATACATCAAATTGCTCAAAAATTAGTTGGTTGATATTTTTGGGGATTTTCCTAAATTTTCCCCATGTAGTTTATTGTGATTATAATCATGATCAACAAAAGAAAAGCAACATCACAAAATTATTCAATAATCTTGCCAAAAATGTCAAGTAAAAAGTATCGATTTGTCACGCCTGTAAGTTTATGTTTTGGTTTTTGTCAGGTTATGTTTAGTTTTTTGGACATTTTAGTTCCGTCTTGGCACTTCCTGGTTTGTTTTCGTCTCCATGCCAACTCATTAGTTTTCACCTGTCATGTCACATCCTTGTTCTCAGCCTCACACCTGTTTTCACTAATGATCACGGCTACTTAAGTCACTCTTTTTCTTGTCTTCATTCTGGGATCTTCACACTCGCACGCACCCTACCCATGCTGCACTTTCTTCACGCCCTCGTTTATCTGCTTCATGCCTTGCTACGCTGTTCATTTTGTCCAAAAACAATCCATGTCCAAGCCAAGTTGTGACACGATTTGGAGAATTACATATATCCAGTCACAATTTTTTTTTTCCCATATCAGTAACAATAGTTTTTTATTATACAGAGCATCCATACAATTGTCAGGACTTGTACTATCGGATAGTTTGTTTTTCCAATGCAAAGGAAAATTGGCACTAGCCAGGCGAGAATGTGAGTACATATTTATTTAACTAACAAATTACAAACAAAGGAAGCAAACAAAAGGCGTGCACAATGGCGGAGAACAAACTTGACTAGAAAACAAGAGACTAGCTCAAAGGCTATAAACTATAAACATGAAACAAACACTTGCAATGTGGCATGAATAACAAAAAAATTATGTGGCATGGAAAGGATGAATGAACAGCATGATATGGCATGAAGGGGGTTGAGAAATACGAAGTTGCCAGACTGATCACTTGGCAACTCAAGGGTTAAATAATACCAGTGATAATTACAAACAGGTGTAAGAACTGAGGACAGGGGCGTGATATGAGGGCAAGGTGAAAATCAATTATTTGCTATGGTAACAAAGAAAACAGGGAAGTGCAGGAACAGGAACAGAGTGTCCAAAAAATAAAACCAAACATGACAAAAACAAAACATGATTTCATGGGTGTCAAGGACAGATCCCAGATGTCCAAAAAAGAAACCATGATCAAGCGTCATGGAAGGGCGGGAGGAGGATATGGCGGTGGGTCGCCAGACCACGTGTCCCCGTATCCATGGGGGCAGAGTTAGGTGGCGGTGACGCGTAGAGGTCCGCTGTATCTGACGAGGTGGGCGGCCCGGGAAGGGCCATATTCGTGGCCGACGAGAAGGTCGGTGGCCGACGAGAAGATCGGTGGCCGACGAGAAGGTCGGTGGCCGACGAGAAGGTTGGAGGCCGACGAGAAGGTCGGCGCCCTTGGCGTGGCGGACGACCACGTAGTTGCCACATTCGTGGCCGACGAGGAGGTCGGTGCCCTTGGCGTGGCGGGCGACCACGTAGTAGCCATTTCCGTGGCCAACAAGTAGGTGGACGCACCGTCATCGTGGCAGGCGGCGAAACTTGACATGGTGCTGCTACTGGTGGCACTGGAGCTTGGCGTTTAGCATGCACTGGTACCTGTTGTGGTGCAGGCACTGGAGCTTGTCGTGGTGCAGGCACTGGAGCTTGTCTTGTTGCAAGCACTGGTACCTGTGTTGGTGCAGGCACTGGGGCCCGGCGTGATGCAGGCACTGGTACCTCTTGTGGTGCAGGGACTGGAGTTTGGAGTGGACTTGGTGCTAGCCGTGGACCTGGTGTTAGTCGTGGACTTGGTGCTAGACGTGGACTTGGTGCTAACCGTGGACTTGGACTTGGTGCTAGCTTTGGACTTGGTCTTGGTACTAGCTTTGGAGCAGTGACAGGTGCTAGCCGTGGTGCAGCTAGCCGTGGTGCAGGTGGAGGTGGCCTAGCTGGGGGTTGCAGCTTGGCAGGCTGAAAGACCGGTGGCGGCGGGTGTGCTGGCAGCTGTGGCTTGCTAGGCCGAAGAACTGGTAGTGGCGGCCGTGCTGGTGGCTGTGGCTTAGCATGATGCTGGGCAACACAATCTGAACAGACCCCAGCCCTAGCCCCCCCCCCCCCCCCCCCCCCCTCAAGGGGCGGATACCAGACACGCTCCCTGCGGTCTGGAACTGTTTTTTGGGGTGGGCGGAGCGAGGTAAGGAGGGGGGCAGAATCTTTCCCTTTAATTTGTCCAAAAAGTATTTTTTCTTCAGACCTGGATTGAGACGGTGAAGATTTTTTTGGGGGGAGGCGGGGCATGAAACTTAGATGACTGTGATTGATTTGATCTGATTTTCAAAATAATGTCTTGATAATGTTTAATCAGGGTTATTGGGCTAGAATCTTCTGCTGGAGGTGGGTGATCAAGAGAAAACGTTTTGAAAAAAAATTCCAGGTCTGTGGTGTCGTCTGCTGACGGTGGTATGGCGTTGTCATGGAGAAGCCGGGCAGCCCGCGGCTCACTTCCACCTGAAGGGGGAGGAGCTTGCGGAGACGACGCATCTAGTCCGCTCGAGGAAGTCCTCCCTGACATCCTTCGTTGGGAGCGGTGCTTCCGGGACCGCGGCAACATGGCGCTGTCCTCGGACCAAATGGAACCCGATGGCACCAGTCTTCCATCTGGCCCCCACATCAGTCCTCTTTGCTCCATGGAGGAATAACGCTGAGTTTCTTCCTCCACCGCACGCAGGACCGCCCAGGAAGTCTCGTACAACTCTCCTGCAAAGAAACTTCTCTGCTGGCAACTTCTGTCAGGACTGGGACTATGACTGGGATTGTTTCTTTCGACGCAAAGGAAAATTGGAACGAGCCAAGCGAGAATATGAGTACATATTTATTTAACTAACAAATTACAAACAAAGGAAGCAAACAAAAGGCGCGTACAATGGCAGAGTACAAACTTGACTACAAAATAAAAGACTAGCACAAAGGCTATAAACTATAAACATGAAACAAACACTTGCACTGTGGCAAGAATAACAAAAACTTATGTGGCATGGACAGAATGAATTATTTTAGTTTTACTGAGATTCAATGATAGTCTGTTTTTGTCAAACCATTTTTCTAATTTGTTAATTTCTTCTGTTATTCTTTGTATTATACTCTGTGTGTTCTCTCCTGAACAAAACACTGTTGTATCATCCGCAAATAATACTAACTTTAAATCTCTTGTTACTTTACAAATGTCATTTATATAGGGATTGAATAATTTAGGTCCTAGTATTGATCCCTGAGGTACACCACAGGATATATTTAGCATTGTAGAAGTGTGTTCGCCTAGCTTCACGTATTGTTTCCTGTTCGTTAGATAACTTCTTATCCAGTTTAAGACTAACCCTCTGATGCCATATCATTCTAGTTTTTTTATTAAAATATTGTGATTAATTGTGTCAAATGCTTTAGTTAGATCCATAAACACTGCTGCCGCACATTTTTTTTAACCATCTATTGCATTAGTAATTTCTTCTGTAATTTCAATTAAAGCCATTGAAGTTGAAACATTAGCTCTGTATCCATATTGGTTCTCTATGAGTATTCTATTTTTATTTATGAAACTCTCTAATCTGTTTTTCAATGATTTTAGAAAATTGTGGAAGTAAAGAAACAGGTCTATAATTTGTAAATAGATGTTTGTCTCCAGTCTTATAAATTGGTGCAACTTTATTTATTTTAATTTTGTTTGGAAATATACCTGTTTGAAATGATAGGTTACTAATATACATTAATAGTCCTGAGATCTCTTCAATAACTATGATTGTGAACACTTACATGCAAACTGCTTTCTTTCATTTCATACTTCTTCTAGTCAGAATGATAAAATAAGAAAAGATGCAAACAGAAGAGAAAGATCACATCAGTCAAAACTCACCCGAGGACACAAACCTCCGCTACGCTCCCAGCAGGAAGTTCACATCTTTTTAAAATAAACGAACGGCCCTGAGGCCCACATTTATCTATTCTCTCCCACACATCACCATATTCAGCCTCCATGCACACACTCACATCCTCCGGAGCTTCTCTTGGGGCAGAGTAAATGCAGCTCTGTGAGAGCAGGGCCGGCCCGTGGCATAGGCCGTATAGGCAAATGCAAAGGGTGCCGTCCATCAGGGGGCGCCACGCCAGTGCCAAAAATGTTGGAGAAAAAAAAGTAAAACAAGTTGGTACTATTATTTCTAAATACAAAAAATAATCCCACATTAATCAAAATGCAAAGTAAAGCCTATTTAATAGAAATGTTATTAGTTATAACATTACGATGTCAAAACGGCCAAAACTGTCAGGTGCCCAGGGAAGAAAAAAGAGAAAGGAAGAGTAGGAGAAATGAGAAAAAGACAGAGGTAGGTAACGTTAGCCTACATACATGAAATGATTTGTCTGTTACAGAATGTGATAGTAACCTGGCTTTTTAGCATTAAGCTAATAATACATGATTCGGCAATTGCTAATCAATAAATAGCTAGTTCTGTTTTAGCGTCGGGTTAATATTGTGGAGGGGGATAAATTGTTATGGAAAATAATAATGTAATGTTAGGTAATTACAGTACTCCCACCTTACATTCCTCAGGGACATTTGTATTAGATGCAATATTAAAAAGCACAACTAGAGAACTCTGTAGGATCCCCTTTTTGTGTAATATAATTGTTAAAGTCATACTGGTTTGATATCTTGTTTTGTGCAGTGCCTTATTTATATTGTATTTTTAATTTATTTTATGCAACTTGTTGACACGCTTTATTTTGTGTTTATGTATGTCCAATATTGTATTTCATATATTAATTTTTTATTTTTTGTATTCATTCATTTATTCATATTTTTTTAATCTTGTTAACTATTCTGATTGTTAATTTGCTTTCTTCAAGTAAAAAAAAAAGGTCAAAGACAAAGCTATTCGGTTTCTTGTGAGTATATACACTTCACTGCCGATGTGGGGGGGCGCCACCTAAAATCTTGCCTAGGGCGCCAGATTGGTTCGGGCCGAGCCTGTGTGAGAGCATACGTTTCATTGTAAGACTTAACTGGCGAGAGATGACTCATTCTGCTCAAGTGCATAACTTAATGCATGTTGTCATGACTTGGTAGATGAGCCATCTCACACCCACCCGTCATCTGCCGCGTCACAGAGAAAACAGTGTCCATGAATGAAAAGTTTAACATTACTGCACAGTAGAATTGTTTGTAGATCACCACAATATATCCCAGTGGGCACCACCAGTTGCGCAAAACTGTGTGACATGGACCACAACGTTACCAATAATATACCAACAGCACGTACCTATTAGGCCAGTCTCTTCCTATTAAATGGTAAATAGTAAATGGTTGTACTTGTATAGCGCTTTTTTGCCCCTTTTTAAGGAGCCCAAAACTCCTTAAAAAGCTGCTCAGTACAAACCAGGACAGGGACATAGTACACACTACTGCAATAAAGTCGTAATTATGTCCATTTTCTCTTTTGATTATCTACGTCCTTTTCTGGTGTCATAACAAACATTTTTGCAGAAAAATCAAAGAAAAATCCTAACATTTCGATAGACAATCCTTTAGATCAGGGTGTCCAAACACCTGCGAGGGTCCCATACATTAAAAAATGCGAGGGCCATTTTGATGCATTTTATGCATTAAAAATGCTAAAATCAAGCCAATGTATGCCAAGCTAACTGAACAAAGCATTTGCATGTTAACTTTGTGTTATGGATGGAAAATTATTGTAATGTTTTGTCATTTATCACATGGATAATGAACTTGTTTTATTAGAATATGTTGAGAAACAGTAAAAAAAACAAGCTACTTGTTAAAAAAAATCCTTTAAAAATGTTCTTTAGCAAAAGGTTTAAAATGAAATGTTGGTTTTGCAAAATGACAGTAGTAACTTGAGTTATTGTGTGGCTTTTATTTTTGCAGGAACTTGTTCTTGCTTTTCAGCACTTACTGTTACAATGTGGTGTTTGTCTGGACCTCAGGATGTAGGGATGGCAGGCGAAGTGCATCTCAGAGGCCCTTTTATTATGTAAACAAAGAACAACAACGGAAATGTGCAGCAAGGAATGCACAAAGGGCAAACAGGCGTAAGAATCTTAAAGCACAAAACAAAAGGCAAAGCAAAGCAAATGATCTAATCCAATCCAGTCTCTCCTATTTATATAGCACTATTACCAACAACACTGTCTCCAGAACGCTGCACATAGAAAAACAACAACAAAAGTAATCAAATTACAAGGATTTAAAATTAAGCAAGTAAACAATAAACAAACAAATAATAATATCCATCCATCCATCCATCATCTTCCGCTTATCCGAGGTCGGGTCGCGGGGGCAGCAGCCTAAGCAGGGAAGCCCAGACTTCCCTATCTCCAGCCACTTCGTCTAGCTCTTCCCGGGGGATCCCGAGGCGTTCCCAGGCCAGCCGGGAGACATAGTCTTTCCAACGTGTCCTGGGTCTTCCCCGTGGCCTCCTACCAGCTGGACGTGCCCTAAACACATCCCTAGGGAGGCGTTCGGGTGGCATCCTGACCAGATGCCCGAACCACCTCATCTGGCTCCTCTCGATGTGGAGGAGCAGCGGCTTTACGTTGAGCTCCTCCCGGATGGCAGAGCTTCTCACCCTATCTCTAAGGGAGAGCCCCGCCACCCGGCGGAGGAAACTCATTTCGGCCGCTTGTACCCGTGATCTTATCCTTTCGGTCATGACCCAAAGCTCATGACCATAGGTGAGGATGGGAACGTAGATCGACCGGTAAATTGAGAGCTTTGCCTTCCGGCTCAGCTCCTTCTTCACCACAACGGATCGATACAACGTCCGCATTACTGAAGACGCCGCACCGATCCGCCTGTCGATCTCACGATCCACTCTTCCCCCACTCGTGAACAAGACTCCTAGGTACTTGAACTCCTAGGTACTTGAACTCCTCCACTTGGGGCAGGGTCTCCTCCCCAACCCGGAGATGGCACTCCAGTAGAATAAATAGAATAAAATCCATTTTTTCTTCTTTTTCAGTTTTACATCAGTTGGAATCCACATTGCAGTCCAGAGGTCAGAAATGGCATAAGAGACAACCAGGAACAGGTGAAGGAGCCTGCATTCAGACCAGACGGGTGGCAAATGAAAGTGGAACATTACACATAGGCGCTGGTGAGGGAACACTACAAAGTACAGGAAACTAATAATAACTGTCATGTGAGACCATAACACGTTACAGAACAAGGAGAAAAAGACGGCACAGAATGCATCAATGTACTTTTAGCTCTATTTATTTGATTTACAAACGTATGAAGTGTAAAACTAATCCAAAATGTGTATGATGTGCGACAATGTGTAGCGATAATCTGATGACTACTACCGGAAGTGTTGAGCGATGAGCGAAAGTCCAAGGGGGCAAAACAAGCTCGGAGGTTCGTGGGCAGGCGCTAGGTCAAGGGCATGGGTGAGGCGTCAGAGTCTGTGTCCCGATGGGAGGTCGAGATCCAAGAGGCAGCCAGGGAACCAGAGGGAATAGTGGGAGACGAGACACATAGCTCGTGATGCGGGAACAGAGGGATGCTGCTGAGAGACTACAAAGGAGGGAGAGAAACACAGAGAGGGAGAGAGTGTCCATAGAGCTAGAGATATTCAGCTTACTGTAACAAGTCGTTACGTTCTGGACCGCAACGCTGGTTTGAACTGGCTTAAGAAGCCCCGGAAGCTCATCAGCGACAGGTGTGTCGAGTGTTGATTGAAACACGTGCAGGAGCGCTTGGAGGTGCGCCCAGCGCAGCGCACAGATAAATGCGCACTGATGTGCCTCCGGGACGCGACACACGTATGACCTTCAAATATGGCTCCATTATGTCATTTTCCAAACGTAAAAAAATGTTTTTTTTTCCCTTGTTGTTGTTATTCTTAAAACACAGCAATTTCCAAATCACACCGGGACCTGTATTGTGCATCCAAAAATGACTACAGTTAACATCATTGTTGTTTATTGATGCAATATTTGAAAAATATTTGGTGGTCATTTAAGTACTTTGCAATGTAGTCCACATTTCAATGTTCTTTAATTTGTCTCTTCCTTATCTTTTTATTCCAGTTGCATTTCTCAGCAAATAAAACCCGCTTGCCAAAAAAACACTTAAAAAATTCTGGATACGTGACAGCCCGTTATACATCTCGTTCACTTTTTCCTTACTATATTAAGATTTTGACATTTATTGCCTTTCATGCAAACACAGCTGTCACATGTCACCTTCCCTCATAAGAATGAACATCCTTAAACCTAACTTAAACTAAAATAATGTTTTCTGTTAACAGTAGAAGGGAAAGTCAAACAAAAAATACCAAATAAGACGGAATAGAAATTGAAAGAGTAAATGAAACCACATTTTTCGGTATAATGATTGATGATAAAATGAACTGGAAATCTCATGTAAAAAATATACAACATAAAGTAGCAAGAAACACGATGAATAAAGCGAAACATGTTCTAGACCCGTGTTTTCCAACCACTGTGCTGCGGCACAATGGCGTGCCCTGAGATACAGACTGGTGTGCTGTGGGAGATTATTAACAAACCCCAATTTCATATTAGCTGGGAAATTGTGTTTGACTTAAATATAAACGGAATACAATTATTTGCTAATCATTTTCAACCCATATTCAGTTGAATATGCTACAAAAACAACATATTTGATACTCAAACTGATAAACATTTTTTTGTTGTTGCAAAAAATCCTTAATTTTAGAATTTGATGCCAGCAACATGTGACAAAGAAGTTGGGAAAGGTGGAGATATATACTGATAAAGTTGAGGAATGCTCATTAAACAGTTATTTGGAACATCTCACAGGTGTGCAGGCTAATTGGGAACAGGGGGGTGCCATCCCAAAAAATGCTCAGTCCTTCACAAGAAAGGATGGGGCGAGGTACACCCCTTTGTCGACAATTGCGTGAGCAAATAGTCAAACGGTTTAAGAACAACGTTTCTCAAAGTACAATTGCAAGAAATTTAGGGATTTCAACATCTTTGGTCCATAATATCATCAAAAGGTTCAGAAAATCTGGAGAAATAACTCCATGTAAGCGGCATGGCCGGAAACCAACATCGAATGACCGTGACCTTCGATCCCTCAGATGGTAATGTATCAAAAACCGACATCAATCTCTAAAGAATATCACTACATGGGCTCAGGAACACTTCAGAAAAACACTGTCACTAAATACAGTTCATCGCTACATCTGTAAGTGCAAGTAAAAGCTTTACTATGTTAGGCGAAAGCCATTTATTAACAATATTCAGAAATGCCGCCGGCTTCTCTGGGCCCGAGATCATCTAAAATGGACTGATGCAAAGTGGAAAAGTGTTCTGTGGTCTGACGAGTCCACATTTCAAATTGATTTTGGAAATATTCAACATTGTGTCATCCGGACCAAAGGGCAAGCGAACCATCCAAATTGTTATCGACGCAAAGTTCAAAAGCCAGCATCTGTGATGGTATGGGGGTGCATTAGTGCGTAAGGCATGGGTAACTTACACATCTGGGAAGGCACCATTAATGCTGAAAGGTACATACAGGTTTTGGAACAACATATGCTGCCATCTAAGCGCCGTTTTTTTCATGGACGCCCCTACTTATTTCAGCAAGACAATGCCAAGCCACATTCAGCTCGTGTTACAACAGCGTGGCTTTGTAAAAAAAGAGTGCGGTTACTTTCCTGGCTGGCCTGCAGTCCAGACCTGTCTCCCATCGAAAATGTGTGGCGCATTATGAAGCGTAAAATACTACAGCGGAGACCCCGGACTGTTGAACGACTGAAGCTCTACATTAAACAAGAATGGGAAAGAATTCCACTTTCAATGCTTCAACAATTAGTTTACTCAGTTCCCAAACGTTTATTGAGTGTTGTTAAAAGAAAAAGTGCTGTAACACAGTGGTGAACATGCCCTTTCCCAACTACTTTGGCACGTGTTGCAGCCATGAAATTCTAAGTTAATTATTATTTGCAAAAAAAAATAACGTTTACGAGTTTTAACATCAAATATCTTGTCTTTGTAGTGCATTCAATTGAATATTGGTTGAAAAGGATTTGCAAATCATTTTATGCCGTTTATATTTACATCTAACACATGTTCCCAACTCATATGGAAACAGAGTTTGTAATTTCACTTATTTCGGTTAAAAATATTTTATGCAAACCAGTAATTATAATCTGCAAATAAAGTGCCGCTGTTGCGTGTCGGTGCCGTCTAGAGCTCGGCAGAGTAAAAATGTAATACTCTTGCATATCAGCAGGTGGCAGCAGGTAGCTAACTGCTTTGTAAGTATCGTATGTAATTCTTAAACCAAAAATAAACAAAAGGCCAGTGCCCCTAAAAAGACATTGAAGCTTTGTGATGGCTCTGGAAAACGAAACTAAAACTGAACTGGCTACAAAGTAAAGAAAAACAGAATGATGGACGACAGAAAAGACTTACAGCGTGTGGAGCAGACGGCTTCCACAAAGTACATCCGTACATGACTTGACTGCAATCAACAATTTCCACACAAAAAAGGAATGTTCTGCACAATTGAAATAGTCTTGATTGCTAAAACAAAGCAGGTGCGGTAAATAGCGCTCAAAGGAAGACATGAAACTGCTACAGGGAAATACCAACAAAACAGGAAAAGCCACAAAAATAAGAGCACAAGACCATACACAAAGGAAAACACAAAAAAACTCCAAATAAATTATAGCGTGAAGTGACAGGTCGTGACACTCACTTTGAGACAAGAGTTATAGTGATGCATGGTTGGTTATGGTTTGAATTCATATCCAAGAATTGCAACAATTACTTTTTACTGTCAATATCAGCTACTGAGTTTGAATTTTTAATGTTTTCTGCTGGTGGTGTGCCTCCGCATTTTTCAATGAACAAAAATGTGCCTTGGCTCCAAAAAGGTTGAAAAACACTGTTCTAGACCAAAAATAACTCCATATTCTCTACTGCTCGCTAGTGTTACCATATCTGAGTTATTGTGCAGAAATAGGGGGAAATAACTACAAAAGTACACTTCCTTCATTAACGGTGTTACAAAAAAGATCAGTTAGAATAATACATCATGTTGGATATAGAAGAAATACAAACACCTTTTTTCATTGAATCGAAAATAGTGAAATTCCATGACATAGCAAATTTGCAAACAGCTAAAATTGTACACAAGGAAGGCAAACTTTAATCTGCTACCAAAGAATATAAAACAATTCTTCTCAAAAAAAGAGGAGAAATATAATCTTAGAGAAAAATGTAATATAAAATGTGTATGCACGTACAACACTTAAAACCTTCAGTGTATCAGTATGTGGAATTAAATTATGGAATGGATTAAGCAAATAAATCAAACAATATACTAATATGATCCACTTCAAGAAACTCTTCAAACTTATAGTGTTTACAAAGTACAAAGAAGAAGAACCATGATAAACATTCGGAATTTATTTCATCCATCCATTTTTTTTTTTTTTTATGTAATCGTACCAAGCCGTCCTTGACTTCCTCGCTCATTCCACGACGGTATGCAATCAAAAGGGCCTTGTTGTCCCTCCCACTTTCTGCTGCGAGGGTGTGGAATTCCAAGGTGTATTCCGCAACTGAGCGGGGGTCCTGCTGGATGGAGTGGAGGCGTGAGGGGGCGTCCCACAATCCACGGGGGGATGAAAGACGGCCCGGAACTCAGAGCGAAAAGGGGGGTAGTCTGTGCCCAGACTTTGGTTGCGGTGGACTGCCGCTGTGGCCCAATGTTGCGCTTTTCTGGTCAAGAGTAAAAATATTAAAGCTATCTTGACCCTTACAGATGTGTAGCGGGAGAGCTGGTGCTGGAACACCATGTCGCAATGGACAAGGAAGCCACGACAAAATCCAAAATCCTCTTCAAAATGCGTGGGGCTAGAAATCTTCGGTTCACGGGATTGAGGGGAATGCCAGGGGCGGCGGCTGCGCAAGTGGCTCGTTTGAGCGCCGGAGGAGCGGAAGTGCTCGGGGAAATGGTGTCCAATCTAGCCAACAGTTTGGCGAATGCAGCCTCAAGCTTTTCCTCCAGTGAACAAAAACGCTCTTGGTGCTGCTGGAGTACTGCGTGCATGGCCGCGTCGCCTGGGCTCGTGGGGGCTCGGGAAGAGAGATTGGGTCGCGCCTTTTCACTGCCGTCTGGTTCTGTAACGGTACAGTGGGAGAAGGAGACGGCACGGAGACAGTGACGTTGTGAGCTAGCAGCGTGTTTATTGAAATAAACAGATGCACGTGAAGCGTGTACTTAATCCAAAGGAATAAGGTGTGACAATGTGTAGTAAGTATCTGAGGGGTGTTACCAGGTGGTGTTGAAGTTACGTGTTGAGATCGAGGCGAAAGTCCAGATTGGGCAAGGCAGGCTTGAAGGCCCAGAGACAGGCAGGAGGTCAAGGGCTGGAGGGAGGCGTTGTGGTCAAAAAGCAGGCGTGAAGTTGAGATCCAGGGAGGCAGCAGAGAGTCCAGAGGGGATCCGGTGAGACGACACATACAGCTCGAAACCAGGGAAGGATGACCGGTTGCTGGATGATGACACAAAATGAGACACAGTGAGCATGACGGGGGAATAACACAAAGAGCCAGGAAGCACTTTGGCAAGGAAAGCTGGAGACGTATGAGGCCTACTGTACGTGTATAAGTAGCTACGTTCTGGCACTGAAACGCAAGACACACTGGGTTATGAAGATAGGTCTCTCATCAGCGTCAGGTGTGTTGATTGCAGAGCGGCTGCAGCTGTGCAAAGGCCTGACCGCAGCCGGAGAGGAACGGCCGTGGGCGTGTCCCGAGGTGCATACAGCAGAATGAGAGGCGTCGGGTTAGGCGGATTAGTCTCAAGATGGCGGTGCCCTGCTCGGCTGTGGCTGCAGAGGCTCTTGGTAGTAATAGAACATTTTGGCAAATCTACCCGTAAATTCTGTGAATTTCATGGCTGGCTGCCAGCGTGGACACTCCGTGGTAACGTACGACCGCCAGACAATTTTGGATGTGGATGGATCGGGCCGTATTGGACCAAAAGATGCGTATATGTTGGACCTCCTCGCTAGTCTCGGAATACTGCGCCGGCTATATCCAGCGGCCTGTGAAGTAGCGGAGCCTAGTACCACAGGGGACCGTAGACAGAGGAGACGAAAGCGGTGTGATCGTAAGCAGAAACAGGGATGCGGAGCGGGGCTAACAGCAAAGCTAAAGGCTAATCCTCACAGAACGCCGCTTCCTTCCATCCTGCTCTCAAATGTCCGCTCACTGGAGAACAACTGGACTATATGAAGCTGGATTTATATGCAAGACTCGAGATGAGAGACTGCTGCGCCATGTTTCTCACAGAAACGTGGCTGAAACCATCCGTTCCGGACGAGGCAGTTAGCATCGAGGGGCTAACTATGTTTCGGTCAGATAGGAGCAGCACTCTCACTGGTAAATTCCGAGGAGGTGGTGTTTGTATATACATCAATAACAACTGGTGCAAAGGGGAAGATAGTCTCATGTCACAGCTCTCCCGATGTAGAAATATTAACTATAAATTGCAGGCTATTTTATTTATCCCGGGAATTCCGTGCTATGATCTTCACAACAGTTTACATTCCACCCAGTGCCAACACCAAAGAAGCTTTGAATGCTTTGTACTGCTCCATCAATGAACTGCAAACTTCACATCCCGAGGGAGTTTTCATCGTTGCAGGGGATTTTAATCAAGCTAACATGAAAACAGTTTTCCCTCATTTTCATCAATATGTGAATTTTGCAACTAGGGGTGGAAGCAAGCTGGACTTGGTTCATAGTAATATTAAACAGGCGTATAAAGTTTCACCACGCCCCCACCTCGGCTCCTCAGACCATCTATCTGTGATGCTAATTCCTGCATACAAGCCCCTGTTGATCAGGAAGCAAGCTGCAGTGAAGCAGGTGAAGACCTGGCCAGAGGGAGCAATGGAAGCATTACAAGACTGCTTCGGAACCACAGACTGGGACATGTTCAAGGAAGCCGCCACCGATAATCAAAACACATGTGTGGAGGAGTATGCAGAGTCTGTGTCAGCATACATTCAGAAGTGCATGGAGAATGTGAGTGCGATCAAGAACATCCCCACACGGGCCAACGAGAAACTCTGGATGAACAGTGAGGTACGTGCTATGCTGAAGGCTCGGAACAAGGCTTTCAAGTCTGGCGACATGGTGGCATTAAAATCAGCCAGAGCTGACCTGAACAGTGCCATTAAGGTTGCAAAGCATGCTCACTGTCAGAAAGTGCAGGACTTCTTCAAGAACCCCACGAACACTAGACGAATGTGGCAGGGCATACAGGTCATCACGGACTATAAAGCTTCCCCCCCGTCGCTGTGACAACAGTATCAGCTTCCTAAATGACCTAAACAACTACTTTGCAAGGTTTGAGGCACTTAACACCACTCCGGCGAGAAAATCCATCCCTTGCCCTGATGAGCAGCTGCTCAACTTGGACAGAGCGGATGTCCTGAAAACCCTGAGGAGAGTGAACCCCCGGAAAGCACCCGGACCTGATGACATTCCGGGCAAGGTGCTTAAGGGATGTGCAGACTAGCTGGCGGGGGTTCTCACAGACATCTTCAACATCTCGCTGACCCAGGCTGTGGTAGCATCATGCTTTAAGACGGCCACAGTAATTCCCGTGCCTAAAAAACCCACAATCTCCTCCCTCAATGATTATCACCCCGTGGCACTAACCCCCATCATAATGAAGTGCTTCGAGAGGTTGGTAAAGGAATGCATTGTCTCCAGACTTCCCCCCACATTCGACCCATACCAGTTCGCTTATCACCCACACCGCTCCACAGAGGACGCCATCTCCTCTGCACTCCACCTGAGCTTAGAACATCAGGAAAGAAAGGTCACACACGTACGGATGTTGTTTCTGGACTTCAGCTCAGCATTCAACACCATCATCCCGCAGTATTTGGTGAGCAAACTGGCCTCCCTTGAACTCAGTATCCCCCTATGCAACTGGCTGCTTGACTTCCTCACAGACAGACGCCAGTCTGTGAGAGTGGGCAACAACACCTCCAGTGCCATCCAGATCCACTACTAGCCACATTGTGAAGTACGCAGACGTCACGACAGTAGTGGGCCTCATCCGTGACAATAACGACATGGACTACAGAGAGGAGGTGAAACATCTGGTTGACTGGTGCAGAACCAACAACCTGGTCCTGAACGTCGACAAGACCAAGGAGATCATCGTTGACTTCAGGAAGCACCAGTCCTGTCACGCTCCACTCTTCCTCAACGGCACAGCGGTGGAGATGGTAAGCAGCACCAAGTTCCTGGGGGGATAGATCACTGACAATATACCCATTTCCCTACACACCGGAGCTCTTGTAAAAAGAGCTCAGCCGCGCATGCACTTTTTGCGTCGGATGAAAAGAGCACAGCTTCCCCCTCACATTCTCACCACATTCTACAGAGACACTTTAGAGAGCCTACTGACCAACAGCATCTTTGTCTGGACTGGAGCCTGCAATGCCTCAGACTGGAAGTCTCTCCAGAGAGTGGTGAGGACGGCGGAAAAGATCATCAGGACTCCTCTTCCTCCTATCCAGGAGATCGCAAAAAGCCGTTGCCTGACCAGGGCTCAGAAAATCTGCAAAGACTCCTCCCACCCCCACCAAGGACTGTTTTCACTTCTGGACTCTAGAAAGAGGTTTTGCAGCCTCCGAAGCAGAACCTCCAGGTTCTGTAACAGCTTCTTCCCTCAGGCCGTAAGACTCTTGAACGCATAATAATTAAATTATTTCCTCAATTCCCCCCTAAATGGATTAACTCGCTGAAATAAAAAAAGACAATATAACATACATCCATAAACCTGGATGCATATGCAAAAGTGCAATATATTTATCTGTACAGTAATCTATTTATTTATATCTGCACCTTATTGCTTTTTTTTATCCTGCACTACCAAGAGCTAATGCAATGAAATATCGTTCTTATTTGTACTGTAAAGTTCAAATTTGAATGATAGTAAAAAGGAAGTACAAGTCTAAGTCTACGTCTAAGTCTAAGGGTGTGTGTTTTGTAACATATTCAGGAATGATGCAAATTCAAAAGTGGGATTATTCTGATTAACCAATTAATCATTTGACAACGCTAAAAAATAAATAATTCAATGAGCTTGAACTTTAAATACCTAATAAAAGTATTGGCTTTTGCTCATCCAAAATGAGTGTATAAGAGCAGGATAAACGACTTTTATCAACTACTGAGCCAGCGATGAATGTGAAGAAATCCTTAGAAGTGCTCTCTCCCTCAGGTTTATGTGGGTGTTTAATTCAAAGTATCCTGAATACATGGAGGAAATATATTATTTACATCTGTGATACGGTGCAGACTGCAGTGAACTCATCTAACGGCCTTTCCAGGTATTAAACTTCCTGCTACATGATAAAAGCGTACTAGAAGACTACTCGTAAAGTGTTTTTTCAAGAGTCCTCCCATGAGCTTTTAGGTGCATGGTGGTGTATGCAGAATTATACACACACACACACACACACACACACACACACACACACACACACACACACACACACACACACACACACACTCGCTCACATACACAGCTTGCAACAGGAGATCTTGAGCAGGCGGAGGATGTGTGGGAGGTGTGGGGCGCTGCTTAGTATTCATCCAAGATGGCATCCTCTTCATGTCAAGATGGACTCAAGATCATGACACGTCCACCTCCTGTAGCTTCACACAAAATACACGAGGAACAAACACTCTGCTACTTTACATTCCCGTCATTTGAGAGATTATGTAACCCAGAAATGTCGTTTGTCAGACCAATACAACTCTAAATTAGAGAGGTAAAATGAGTAGAGAGGAGTTTGGATGATTTAAAGTAGGTGTGAGAAATATTAAATGTACAATATATCCATAAGATAAAAAAGACCCAAGCTGCAGCTTTCTTGGAAATATTTTGTGTAGAATTGAACCGATATTACTGATGCTAGTATTAACACTTTTCTGTGTTCCAAATGAGAGTGAAGGTGTGTTATGTAATTTTCAAACAGGCACTGCTTGCCGTCTTGAAATAATTCCCATCCTTCGACATTATTTGTTTTCTATTTTGTTTCATTATTGGCATTTAGATCTATAATTATCATAACCAACTGCGTCTGAGTGCACTGTGCTTAACTTGTGTTGTCTATAGTTACAGTTTGTTTTTGATTGTATTGATACTTTAGCATTTTTTGTAGGTGTGTAATTTTATGTTTTAAATTATCTTAACTGTTTGCCTGTGGGATCATGCGCAAAATACTTGGTCACTTTGTTTGATTTTTTTTTTAGACAATTTCTTCATTTTTAATGACAGAAAATTTCCTGATCTGTTAGGGTTGTACCTACACAGTGCAGAGACAAAGGCAATGTGCAGGAAAAAGGATCTTTAATACTCGTCACCCTTTAAGGAATCCAGTTGCAAAAGACAAATGCGAAAAAAACATAACACCAGGGGCCTCATGTAACAAGCTTACTTATGCACAAAAACCTGGTTTACGCCCTGTTTTCACAGCAAAGATGAGATGTATCAAGACTGATGTTGGCGTATAAATGTGCGCAGCCTCATGGCTGACATACGCACATTTCTACAAGCTGTGGATACTTTGGCGACACTCAGAGTGTGTTTTTCTGGCTTTGCCAACACTGGATTTTAACAATGTAAAAAAGATTGAGAAAAGGACACATAATTATTTTTTCACCAACGCATTTAATGCTGCATATTCATATTAATGTTTGTGGGGACATTTTTTAATTTATCCAGGCGACCATTTCGCCACCTATTTCTTTCAAAACATGGTTCTGTTACTCTTTGGCAATGTCAGGCGAACAGCAACACTGGGCGGTCTCAGCACACCGGCACTGGAGGATGTCACGTATATGGATGCTTTCCTGGGTTGTAATAATAAACAAAGGTCAAAGTCTTTTGTATCCTTCGTGATATGCTGGCATGTTTACATTTAAACAAATTGCAAGAGTACATAACTTTGTTTGCTAGCACTGAGTGCTGTGCTTTAAACAATTGTCTGTTTTGGCGATGTACATCCGTCTTTTCCCTCACCTTCTTCATGATGCCCAACCTTTTTCTTTTTTTATTTTAGCCTGCAGTTCCCGTAACACACAGATATTTTAACCTGCTGGTGATCGCTCCAAACACTTGTAAGAAGCACCTCCTACTACGATTGGCGCTTACGCGCTTTAGCACAATGCTACTTTCAATATGATTTGCATATTTAAAAGGGGACGTAAACTGATCGTGGTCTGGGCATGTCATGTCAAGCCAACTTGACATGACATGTTGAATGCAATGCAACAAAGAAATCTGCTTGGTTTTGTGCATGCACACTTTTCTGGATTTAAAAATATGTCTATGTGGAGGCAGGTGTGGCCAGCGCTGCCTGCAGGAGCGGAGGTCACCGCCTCTGTCCATGATGTTGAGGACAGAGCACCATCAGACGAGGGGCGTGGTAGTGCTGGCTGCGAGACACAGCTGAACAGGTGATTAAATTTCCCAGGTGGTATGAGTTATCTAATCACCTGTTGTCTTCAACATTAGTGGCCAGGAACAGGGGGAGGAGGACGTTTGGAGAGAGACTGAAAATTATTGGATAGAACCTGTCACTGATGAGTGTGTTCAAAAACATTAAAACTGTTGTACAACTCCGTACGCCTGGCTACTCTGACGGGTGTATTAGTGGAACCGCGAGGCAGCGACTTCTACATTTTTTGTAGGAATGCTGTTACGTCGGTGTCGCACGTTTATGCGGTGGACGTATCCCCAAGATGCGGATGGACGTCCAGAAGCAGTGTGCAGGTAAGAAAGATGATTTATTTCCATAAACAAGCCAAAATACAAAACGGTGCCGATGGCACGGGAAGCTACGGTAAATCTTAGCAAATGTCTAGCCTTAACAGGAACAAGAAACAAATAGAGCCAATCGTCACGTGTTGCAAATAAAACTGCCAGACAGAGGGTGGCGAGAGGCAGGAATAAGTAGCTCACTGATTAGTGACCGGGAGCAGGTGAGCTTCCTGACCGCTAATCAGAGGCAGGTGACAATAATTAGGACCCGTGGCAACAAAGAAAACAAACCAGGGTGCTGAAACAGAACTAAATCAACATCTAAGGAAATACTAAACAAAACAAAACATGATCCAAGCAGTAGATAATGACAAACGCCATGCAACTTAGTTATATGAGGCCCCAGGAAACTGGAAAAAGGCAACAAGAAGTGCAAAAGTAGTATATCTGACATACAAGATACACTCAAAATGCTAAATTAATCAACCAACGTCGTGCTTAAGGACGCCCTGATTAGAGATTACAAACAGCTGCACACTGCAGCCTCCTCATACGGAAGTAAAACCAATTAATTCAACACAAAACTGGAAAAGGGCAAAATAAAAGCTCAGAAAAGACGGACCACGTCATGCAGTGTGCAACAAAACAACACTTTGACAAAGAAAGAGAGAAACAATACTGAACTCAAGAAATATGGTTCTTCGCCATCTCAGTAAAAAGGTAAAAGTGATGTATTTGTGTTATTATTTAAATTTACTGTATTGTGTTGATAATTTTGGCTGCCTAGATTGATGTTATTTATTTTAGGAAATATGAGAAAAAATGTTGCACGTGCTGGTTTTCTTTGTAAGTTTTGGTACTACAGTACCCAATTTGGTACTAATAACTACTGAAAAGAAAGATTGTTCAGAGTCATTTTAGTTTTCCTCTCAAATTTGCATATTGTTTCCTAGTGTTGGAGAAGTGACCTTGGCCGGTTTCAGCCCCCTCAATCCAGATTTAGCTGTGAATCCTTAGGTTAATAAAATGTAGACACAAACTGTTTTTTTGTCTTCAAAACGACACAAGAGCCACGGTTGTCCGTGAAAAGAGCCACGCGCTTGTTACGTTACTTACGTAACTGGAGACGAGAATAGACGTCGATAAATGAACTGGATATACAGTATCTTTAAAACAAAGCATGAGTCACGGCCGCGATCAGCGACCATTTTAATAATTCTGACTTTGAAGTAAAAAAGTTTTGGTTGGAATTTGGATGGAAAACATTTGAAAGACTCAAGCCAAATGCGATCCCTTAAATCAGGAGCACTTTTGAGGGGAGACAGACTGTGTCAGAACCTGTGGAAAAATGGAAAAAGAAGAGCAGAACCAACGCTCAAACACCATAGACAAAAACAACGTAGGCACTTCTATTTTGTGTCCTCTTCCACTGATTTTTTCCTTAAGATGCTTGAGGAAATACTGAGGAACACATGCTATGGTGTCTGTGGAAGAGCAGTTGGATATGCATGGAAGTCCAGATATGGTGAGTCTTTTAAGTTTCTCTTTTTGTTGATGTTAACCACACCAGTTTTTAAGGAATCACGGAACAAGGCTACAAAAACATGCAATTGTGTGATCAAAATAATAGTTTTACCTGCCTTTGTACACACATTCTATGCAGGGAAATGGGCCCCAGTTCTGTAGATCTGTGTTTTTCAACCTTTTTTGAGCCAATGCACATTTTTTGCGTTGAAAAAATCCGGAGGCACACCACCATCAGAAATCATTAAAGAACGAAACTCAGTTGACAGTAAAAAGTCTTTGTCGCAAATGTTGGATATGACTTTAAACCATAACCAAGCATGCATTACTATAGCTCTTGTCTCAAAGGAGGTGTACTGTCACGACCTGTCACATCACACCCTGACTTATTTGAAGTTTGTTGCTGTTTGTTTCCTGTGTCTAGTGTTTTAGTTCTTGTCTTGCACTCCTATTTTGGTTGCTTTTTCTCTTTTTTTTTTGGTATTTTCCTGTAGCAGTTTCATGTCTTTCTTTGAGCGATATTTTCCACATCTACTTTGTGTTTATCCCTCTTCGTGGGGACATTGTCTTGTCATGTTCGGATGTACATTGCGGACGCCATCTTCGCACCACAGTAAGTCTTTGCTGTCGTCCAGCATTCTGTTTTTGTTTACTTAGTAGCCAGTTCAGTTTTAGTTTCGTTCTGCATAGCCCTTCCTAAGCTTCAATGCCTTTTCTTAGGGGCACTTACATTTTGTTTATTTTTTGTTTAAACATTAGATACCTTGGGCTTCACGGTGGCAGAGGGGTTAGTGCGTCTGCCTCACAATACGAAGTTCCTGCAGTCCTGGGTTCAAATCCAGGCTCGGGATCTTCCTGTGTGGAGTTTGCAGGTTCTCCCCGTGAATGTGTGGGTTCCCTCCGGGTACTCCGGCTTCCTCCCACTTCCAAAGACATGCACCTGGGGATAGGTTGATTGGCAACTCTAAACTGGCCCTAGTGTGTGAATGTGAGTGTGAATGTTGTCTGTCTATCTGTGTTGGCCCTGCGATAAGTTAGCGACTTGTCCAGGGTGTACCCCGCCTTCCGCCCGATTGTAGCTGAGATAGGTGCCAGCGCCCCCCGCGACCCTAAAAAAGGGAATAAGCAGTAGAAAATGGATGGATGGATTAGATACCTTTTTACCTGCACGCTGCCTCCCGCTGTTTCCAACATCTACAAAGCAATTAGCTGCCACCTGCTGATATGGAAGAGTATTGCACGGTTATTCTGCCGAGCTCGAGACAGCACCGACACTCAACAACAACACATCATTTGCCGACTATAGTTACTGGTTTGCAAATAATATTTTTACACCAAATAAATGAAATAAGATGATCTCCCACGGCACACCAGACTGTATCAACACGGCACACTAGTGTGCCGCGGCACAGTGGTTGAAAAAACACTGTTGTAGATGACTTCATACCAAAAGCAGGCGGCATTTAGAGTCTGGGTGTGAAGACTCTTCTTCGGCATTGTAATGCCGGTGTGGTTTTCCCGTGGATGCGTCGAAGCAGAACACAGCATAGGTAAGATAAAGGGTATTTAATAACAAAAGTCTATGAACAAAAATACTGGTGTACAGAGAAAAAGTAAACAAAAGACGCTAGCGTGAAAGCTAGGATAAAACAAGGAAAACTAGAACTTGGTACGAGGACACAAAAGAGTAAACAAAACATTTAGCATGAAAGCTAGACAATAAAGTGGCTTGGCGTGAGAGCTAGCGAGAAAATACATACGAATGATGAGAGTCGTCACTGATGCGCGTGGGCAAATTAGGATCCGAGAATGAGTAAACAGAAAAGGTGAGCTTAAATAGGAGGGTGAAAATTAGTAGCAGGTGTGCGGGGCGAGACTAACAGGTGGACTGATGTGTAACCATAGTGATGGACAAAAACAGGAAATAAACGGGTCAGACTGAGAATGAAAAAACAAACACGTGAAGATCTGAGCAGCAGATCGCAACAGTATTCCCCCCCAACAAAAGACAGATACCAGATGTCTTAAAAAACAAACAAAACTTGAACCCCCTCCCCAAAACCAGAAAGTTCACAAACGAAGGGAGGGCGGAGGGAGTCCACGGTGGAGGGTCGCCAGATCGCATGTCCCCGAATCCACCGAGGACACATCATGTGGCGGCGGCGGGTGGAACGCTGCTGCCGAAAAAGTTTTGGCGGGCGACCTCGAAAAGGCCACATTAGTGGCCGCCTCGCAGGATGAGGTGCCCGGCGAGGCGGACGACCCGGGCACGGCCACATCCGTGGCCGACATGGAGGAGGGAGTATCTGGCGAGGAGGATGACCTCGCAGAGGCCACGCCCGTGGTCGACGTGGTGGACGACGCCTCAGCACCGAAATCCCAGCAGGCTTGGAAGCAGCAGACGAGGGTGCGGGGACTGCAGCCAAAGCAGGCCCGAGTGCAGCTGGCGAGGATGATGCGGGTGCTGCAGCCGAAGAAGGCGTCGGAGGCGGCCTGGGAGCCGCAGGAGTCGTCGGAGGCGGCCTGGGAGCCGCAGGAGTCGTCGGAGGCGGCCTGGGAGCCGCAGGAGTCGTCATCGACGTGAATGCAGGCGTAGTCGTCGGTGGTGCTGGTGTGGGTTCCAGCCCCGTCGTCGACGCTGGTGTGGGCTCCAGCCCCGTCGTCGGCGCTGGTGTGGGCTCCAGCCCCGTCGTCGGCGCTGGTGTGGGCTCCAGCCCCGTCGTCGGCGCTGGTGTGGGCTCCAGCCCCGTCGTCGGCGCTGGTGTGGGCTCCAGCCCCGTCGTCGGCGCTGGTGTGGGCTCCAGCCCCGTCGACACAGGTGAAGGTTCCAGCCCCGTCGTCGACGTAGGTGCCGGAGTGGGCTCCAGCTCTGGAGCTGGTGCTGGAGTGGGCTCCAGCTCTGGAGCTGGTGCTGGAGTGGGCTCCAGCTCTGGAGCTGGTGCTGGAGTCGGCTCCAGCTTTGGAGCTGGTGCTGGAGTCGGCTCCAGCTTTGGAGCTGTTGCTGGAGTGAGATCCAGGTTAAAGTCTGTAATTGGTATGAGAACCAGTTCTGGGTCGGAGGCTGGTGTGAGAACCAGGCTAACATCAGTTTCTGGTGCGAGAACCAGACTAGAGTTCAAAACTGGTGCGAGAACCAGGCCCGAAAAAGCTGCTGGTGTGTGAACCAGGCGAGAGTCGAATTCTGGCGTGAAAACCAGGTTAGTGTCATGTGCTGGTGTGAGAACCAGACTGGGAGCAGGTGTCGGCTTCAGCCGAGGAGCAGGTGTCGGCTTCAGCCGAGGAGCAGGTGTCGGCTTCAGCCGAGGAGCAGGTGTCGGCTTCAGCCGAGGAGCAGGTGTCGGCTTCAGCCGAGGAGCAGGTGTCGGCTTCAGCCGAGGAGCAGGAGTCGGCTTCAGCCGAGGAGCAGGAGTCGGCTTCAGCCGAGGAGCAGGAGTCGGCTTCAGCCGAGGAGCAGGAGTCGGCTTCAGCCGAGGAGCAGGCACAGGGGTCTGCCGAGGAGAACTAGGGGACTGGCTGTGAGCAGGACTAGGACTATGATGAGTGATAAGACAAACACTAGGACTCGGGCAAGGATTTGAGAGAGGACCAGGACTTACAATCACACTAGTGCTTTGAGAAGGGCTTGGGCAACGACCAGGACTTACAGTCATACCAGGGCTTGGGCAAGAACTAGGACAAACGGTCAAACTAGGGCTTGGGCAAGGACTGGGACTAACAATCAAACTGGTGCTCGGGCAAGGACTAGGACAAAGACTAGGACTTACAGTAACACTGGGGCTCGGACAAGAACTTGGGTAAGGACTAGGGTTCGGACTAAGACCACGAGGGGAATCAGTACTAATATTACAAAGGCAAGAAACAAGACTCGGGACCGGACTCGAAACAGGACTCGGACTACGGATCAGTCTACGAGTGGAACTAGGACTACGACGACTACGAGAAAGACTAGGACTACAACTAGAATCAGAACGGAAACTCGGACCAGGACTTGGACTACGACTCAGTCTACAAGTCGGTCTACGAGTAGGACTAGAGCATGGGCTACGAAGAAGGCTGGGACTCGAACTCTGAGAGAGACTGTGACTAAAACTAGAACTAGGGCACAGATGGAACACAGGTGGAGGAGGTCTAAGAGGGCGTGACTTGACCGGGGAGAACACAGGTGGAGGAGGTCTACTAGGAGGAGCTAAGCGTTTAGCGGGCCGAAAAACAGGTAAAGGTGGCCTACATGGAGGTTTTTGTTTAGCAGTTTTAAGAACAGGTAGCGTCTGCCCTACCTCCGCAACACAGCTATAGGCCATAGCCCCCCCCTCCAGACGGGAATCCCAGACCCGTTCCCTGTGGTCAGGGACTGACCATAAGGGAGGGTGGTGGGAGGTTTGTAGGCGGGCAGACCCCTCCCCTCTATATTGTCCAGAGTGTCCCTTTGAAAAGGGAGAAAAAACCTTGGACTTGGGCAGAGAATGAGGTTTAAACGGTGGGTTAGAAGAAAAACTAGGTGACTGAGGTTGACTAGAATAATAAGAAAAAATATCCTGATACTTTTGTATCTTATTATTAATGTTATTGTCATTTGAAAATGGCTGAGAAAACGAATCTTCCCCAAAAAATTCCTTGTTGATGACATCATCGGAAGACGGGTTTGCGTTACCGGGGGGCGTCGACGAAATGACGTCATCTGCGCGGGACACAAGTTGGGAATTTGCCCAGTCGGTAAAACTGTTAGCAAAGTGTGTTATTGGGTCCCCAAACAATGGTGTAGGGGTTTTGTGTGCTGACTGTAGGTTGCTGTGTTCGTGAGGAGGGAGACATGGAGTGGGCAAGTCACTGTCGCCCGACGAAGCCATACTTCGCGGCTTCCGCCTACGCGGACGAGCGCGAGCGCTGCGGGAGGGAAACTCACCGCTCCCGGAAGCATCGATCGGAACCAGTTTTCCCTCCAGGTCCCACATCATGCTTTCGTCTGGATTGCATCGGAGAGTTTCAGCCTCCATCGCTCGGAATACCCTCCATGTGCCTTCGTCGAAGGTCTCCTCGTGGTTGCCAGACGCGGAAAAACCTTTTAATGCTCGGATCCTACTGTGAAGACTCTTCTTCGGCATTGTAATGCCGGTGTGGTTTTCCCGTGGATGCGTCGAAGCAGAACACAGCATAGGTAAGATAAAGGGTATTTAATAACAAAAGTCTATGAACAAAAATACTGGTGTACAGAGAAAAAGTAAACAAAAGACGCTAGCGTGAAAGCTAGGATAAAACAAGGAAAACTAGAACTTGGTACGAGGACACAAAAGAGTAAACAAAACATTTAGCATGAAAGCTAGACAATAAAGTGGCTTGGCGTGAGAGCTAGCGAGAAAATACATACGAATGATGAGAGTCGTCACTGATGCGCGTGGGCAAATTAGGATCCGAGAATGAGTAAACAGAAAAGGTGAGCTTAAATAGGAGGGTGAAAATTAGTAGCAGGTGTGCGGGGCGAGACTAACAGGTGGACTGATGTGTAACCATAGTGATGGACAAAAACAGGAAATAAACGGGTCAGACTGAGAATGAAAAAACAAACACGTGAAGATCTGAGCAGCAGATCGCAACACTGGGGATGGAAAGGGCTATGTTCCAAGTACAGTTATTTAACTACAGATTACTCCAAAATGTAATGATATTATTGGAAATGACTGGGTGATTTAAATACATAAATAGTTGGTTATTCGGACGCTAAGGGTTCTGTAAGCAAATTCAATAATACTGTTCAGTCTATCTTCCCCCACCATTTGCATGCTGTTTTCCTGGCTGCACAACAATCCATGTGTAAAAATGTGCTTCCTCCTCTAATTGGCTTGCTTTCCAGCAACGTGTGTCAGCGTGTGGTCACTTGTTGACCGGTCCAAACCCTTTCTTGTGCCACCTCCCACCAGCTGGTATGAGATGAGTTATCGGGGAGCTTCCTTCTGTAAATCAATGAGCCCAATGATTCACCGTTTCAACGCTCGAGGACTTCACGGTTCATCTGGGTTGTGCAAGAGGTGGCGGTACTCTCGGGGACAAGCTGTGTCTCCCACACGAGGCTGTCGACAGCTTTGATCCAATTTTAAATGTCAGTCAAGTCAGTGGATCGGGAGGAAGATTTTACCAATGAAAGAGAACAACAGGAAGTAAGGGAACACTCCAGATTGCTTGGGTTGTTGAGTCAAAGAAAAAGCTGTGTTTATTGCAAAAACCCATTCTGGTGTGTGTCGGCACTTGAAGAAGTACGTGGCTCTCATTGTCGAGAACATTGGCGGGTTACTGTAATTCAATGTACCATGTGTGGGGCTGAGATCTGCTGAGAACAATTTACAAGTGACAGCAAGAGGTAATGATTTCATCCCTGTTAGTTGGTTTGGCTGTTGGCTACCTATACACAACAAGGACAGAACCATTTTGCCATGAATCGTTGTGATTGGTGGAACATGTAAATAGCAAAAAGACATTAAATCTATCTGCATATCACAATAAAAATGCGCAATGTATTGTTGAAAAATAATACAATCTTTTTTTATTTTTTGATAATACTTATGTGAAGTCCTCTTGTCACTGAAAATACTAAAACACCACTGCTGTTTGTTTGAACCGTAAAATGTTTCGAATTTAATTTGTAATTGTGTCTAAATCTCATCACACTTGTCTAAAAAGTACATTTGTGCTTTTCTGGGTTTAGTGTAATTACAGCTTATTCACACGTGATGTTGATGCCTGTTTTACCAGCGGTTCCGGCGTCATGGGCGGGCCTCGGTGGGGCCAGGCCCGCTGAAGGGATGAGAACTTATGTTCCTATGCGTGTTCGTTTAATCTCTAATAAAGCTCACCAAGCCGCTGTAAATTTTCAGATCCACTATTTTATATTTCCAAAGTAATTGTTTGAAGGAAAGAAATACAATTCCCTCATTGCCACACACAGGGAAAGGGAGACATCCTGCTTACTCTGGCTCGAGGCAATATGTCTGTCTTCTCCTTCTCAAAAAAGTCTAATAAACTTTACCAAAGGGAGGTTGGGTTGTCAATGTCCCACCTGACTCCGGTTTCCATTATAACTGCTCCTCCGCAGGCTTATGTTGATAATTATTGCTGCTTGCAAATACCTCACACCCTTATTTCATGCCTGTATATGTATGTTTTTTTAAAACTAACCATTCACAGTAATACCTAATTATATAGTATAATACCTACTGTATATGGTAGTTAGCATGCAGAAATATGAGGGGAAGATCAATATACAAATGGTATTAGGTGTTCGTGTATGCTAGAAATATTTGTGGTTGGCTTAAAAATATTCCAATCCTTCAATCCTTCCTTTCACACTACATAGGTCATGTGAACAAAGCCTATGATCAACTTCAGTGTCATCCTTTGCGTCAGATGAGTTAGAGTAAACATGAACCCATCACGCCTCACCTCAGTGTGCCCAACTTGCTCCATAAGTTCTCCATTCAGTTTTTGGTCCCAAAGTCTGTAGCTGTTTATGCCAGCTTCATATTGTAGTCTCAGTCTCTTTTTTAGATGGGTCATTATCAAAATAGTACTTTGGATCCCTTTTTGGCAACCAAGAGTACATTGACTTGATGAAAACATCCGAACGCTTTATAAATATGTGATATGTATATGAACAAGGAACAGTTAATGTTGTATGTAGCTTTTAAACAAGAAATAGGTTTTTATCACATCATCATTGGATATTGCGACAAAGTTACTGTAATTTAACCTGGTCCTCTCCAAGGTTTTTCATTGTCATCCCAATGGGTTGAGTTTTTCCTTGCCCTGATGTGGGATCTGAACCAAGGAAGTCTTTGTGGCTTGTACAGCCCTTTGAGACACTTGTGATTTAGGGCTATATAAATAAACGTTAATTGATGTTTCAGCAATAAATACATGTTTTTTATCACAATGCATTGTTTAAATTAGGGATGTCCGAGGGCCTCTATTTTATTGGCCCTCGGCATACAGTAAGTCCCCGCTTAGTCGTGGTTCTGCATTCAGACACCCAAATATTTACAACATTTTTACTATCTGCTGTAAATTAGTAATTGTAAATTAGACACTTTTTAGGGTGACTTAACCCTTTGGGACATAAGTGACACCAGGACAGTAAAGGCCCCTGGGAATTACAAGTACATAAAAATATTTGGATTTACATCACATTCCTAATATCATCATCATCATCATCATCAACCTCAGTCCTAAATACAATGTCATGTTTTCATTTTTATTTTAACCCTTTAATTGACCATTTGAACCAATGATGTATTTTTGTTGTTGATAGATGTGCATAACATGAGTTATCATCCATATATTGCTAGGGTACTGGGGTAAACATTAGGCCTGAATATACATAAGATTAGTAATAAACTAATTTTGATGTGTAATTGTATTGTTATTTTTACTGTGTCAGACTCTAAACCTAAAAGCTGTTTAATATGATGGGTCAAAAAAGTCCCCATTGACTACCATTACAACTACAATTTGTTTAACCGCATAACCATTACAGTCTTCACAATTGGCTAAATAAACAAAAAATGTCAATAGTATTGGCCACTATAGAAGACGTAACCAATCAGAGCACACTCTTCACTGCCGTGGCCACTGATTGGCTCATCCTCAGACAGCATTAACATATAAAATTTATGGAAATAATGTGACTAAAAAGGTGTTGTTTCATATCAAGAGGGCTCTCATAATGTTGAAAAACTTCTTTGGAAGGTGGTAAACAGGTGTTTTATGCCCCATCTATGCAAATACAAGACTTATAATTAAGAGTTCTACTTTGCGGAAATTAATTTATCGCGATCATGTTTGAAACCAATTAACATCGGTAAACAAAGGACAACTGTACACACTTTAATCATGCATTTTCTAAATTCAGGGTTTAATTTTGGAAAAAAATATGAATCCAAATGACTTTCATACATCCTTACCTCCCTGAGGACTTTTTCATCCTGGCGAATTTACCTTGGCTTAAATTAATTCTTAGTGTATTGTTACTATCCGAGAGGAATCAAAACAAAACCATTAACTTGAACATGAAAAAAAAACCTTGGGAAAAAGTAATTCCAATCGGAGTAACACAACCAACGTTATGGCCAAAAATAAAGCACAAATGTACCTGAAAGGACAAAAAAAAAGTCCCCGATATACAATATAAGGGTTAACTAAAAAAGAGTTTTGGTTTGTTACACAAAACAATTCACAAAATATTTCCCTGATGCCTTGTTGTGTACATGCATGTTTTGTGAGTACAATAGTGCAAATGTGTGATGAGGACCAACTCTATGTGTGATGCTAAACCTGAAACACATCATATTAACTCCTAATACAGAAAAAATATACGGCACCACAAACATGTTGACTTTTGAGCTCAACCAAAAAAAAGGGGCAGCTTTAAGAAAAATCTAGCCCAAAAAGACATCTCCATAGAAGTTGGCACCCTCTGCTTTATCGTTGGCCGCCTGGTCGATGAGTTCAGGAAAGTGAAGGCCGACACAGGCGTTAACACCTTTCCTTACTTCAGCTGACAGACACTTCATTTTATCTTCATGCTCCTTCAGAGCCTCCTGATTAAGCTGCAGAGACACAAATGGAGGTTAAATGTTAAACAAAAGGGCAGGCTGACAATTTGCTAGTTTCTTTACAGGATCCTTTGACACGTCAAGTTAAGTATTTTCAAGCACTCTGAGCTCAAGGTCTATTCGGGGTCCAGGTCATGGTAACATAAAGGATTAATAATATTACAAGGCTGGCATAAGAAGGAGGTGAGGGAGCCAGAGTAAACAAATGGTGGCAAAATAAAGGAAAACGGACGTAGAAACAAAAGAAAAGCGCTGGACAGAAAATACAATTAAATTCAAGAAATGAATAATAACTGTCACGTGAGATCATGACACACTGAAATCTATGCAATATCAAACACCTGAAAATCAAGGCCAAAAATATGATCTTTTTTATCTGAGATTTTAGCTAACATTACCAAAGAAAAAGGTTGCATGGTGGACCAGTTGTTTGCATGTTGACCTCACAGTTTGTTGGAGCTAGGTTCCAAAAACATTTCATTTAATGGAGACTCAGAAGTGTCCATAATGTGAGTGTAAATTGTTGTTTGTTTATGTGTTTCATGTTTTGGCTGTACCCCGCCCTGCGCCTGAAGTTGGGATAAGCTCCAACTCAACCATTGCCCTAAGAGGACAACATACAATATGGACAGTAGTGGATTGGAGAGGAAACAAATGTTGCCTCTTTGGGGTGTGCCCAAATGTTGCAGTGTCTTGTCAACCAAGAGAGCCCCACTGCATCCAGAGCCTTAAGTAACTCCGGGCCGATCTCATCCTCCCCCGGTCTTACCACCGAAGAGCTTTTTAACTACCTCAGCAACCTGAGCCCCAGAAATAGGAGGGCCCACCACAGATTCCCATGGCACTGCTTCCTCTTAGGAAGACGTGTTTTGTAGGATTGAGGAGGTCTTCGAAGTATTCCCTCCACCGATCCACAACATCTGCAGTCGAAGTCACCAGAACTCCATCCTCACCATACAGAGTGTGAGAAGTACACTGCTTCCCTTTCCTGAGGCAGCGGATGGTGTTCCAGGATCGCTTCGAATCCGTCCGGAAGTCGTTTTCCATGGATTCCACAAACTCCTCCCATGTCTGAGTTTTTGCCTCCGCGACCGCTGAAGCCGCAAACCGCTTGGCCTGTCGGTACCTGTCCGCTGCCTCTGGAGTCCCATAAGCTAAAAGAACCCGATTGGACTCTTTCTTCATCTTGACGGCATCCCTCACCGCTGCCAGCGGGTTCTAGGATTATTGCCACGACAGGCACCAACTACATTGGGGCCACAGCTCCAATCAGCCGCCTCGACAATAGAGGTGCGGAACATGGTCCACTCGGACTCAATGTCCAGCGCCTCCCTCGTGACATGTTCTAAGTTTTTCCTGTGGTGGGAATCGAAATATTTTCTGACAGGAGACTCTACTAGACGTTCCCAGCATACCCTCACAATACTTCTGGGCCTGCCAGGACTGTCCGGCATCCTCCCCCACCATTGCAGCCAACTGGGACCGGTAGAAAGCTATGCCCCTCGCTTCATCCGAGTGTCCAAAACACAATAAAAAAACAAAAAAAAAAACGCTTGTTTTTGGCTTTTTTTAATTTTTTTTACCTGCAGTAGGATTATGATAATTCTTCATCTAAATCAGAAGATATAAACATCCCATCTTTTGGCATCCCAATGACAGCAGACATTGGAAAGCAAGTGATTGTTTTATTATGTTTCTATATCTTGTCTAGCTCTTAGCAATACTGCTGCATGACGCTTATGCATGATGCACACGTGTGTTGTGATACGTCTGTGAAATTATTATGCCACGTATGCTTAATATTAGCTAAATATGTAAATATTACATGTAATTATGAATATGCCTGGTACTACATTACATACATACGTACAGTGTGTACATAAAACGATGATGGAGACTTTTGGATGTTCTTTAGAGCACTTCATAGGCGAAATAGAGCGACTCCCATTGGCTCCATTGTAAGCTGACTTTTGCTAACATGTATTCATGAGTTAGAATGCATAAAAACATTATAAACAGGTGTGCTTGTCTCATGTAAGGATTGTGAATGATAGAGGAAAAAAGTGCAGATCCCCTTTAAATAGGGCAGTTTACACGCAGGCTTAGTAGATTACACGCAAGACACTCACTATTGTAGTACACACATTTTATAATTATGTAATAGTTTGCACACGCTGTTTAGCATGTGGTATTTGGGTCTTAATACAAACCTCGTTTCCATATGAGTTGAGAAATTGTATTAGATGTAAATATAAACAGAATACAATGATTTGCAAATCATTTTCAACCCATATTTAATGTTCAAACTGAAAAACATTTTTTTTTTGCAAATAATCATTAACTTTAGAATTTGATGCCAGCAACATGTGACAAAAAAGTTGGGAAAGGTGGGAATAAATACTGATAAAGTTTAGGAATGCTCATCAAACACTTATTTGGAACATCCCATAGCTGTGGAGGCTAATTGGGAACAGGTGGGTGCCATGATTGGGTATAAAAACAACTTCCCAAAAAATGCTCAGTCTTTCACAAGAAAGGATGGGGCGAGGTACACCCCTTTGTCCACAACTGTGTGAACAAATAGTCAAACAGTTTGAGAAGAACGTTTCTCAAAGTGCAATTGCAAGAAATTTTGGGATTTCAACATCTACGGTCCATAAAATCATCAAAAGGTTCAGAAAATCTGGAGAAATAACTCAAAGTAAGCGGCATGGCCGGAAAACAACATTGAATGACCGTGACCTTCAACCCCTCAGACTGCACTGTATCAAAAACCGACATCAATCTCTAAAGGATATCACTACATGGGCTCAGGAATAGTTCAGAAAACCAATGTCACTAAATACAGTTCATCGCTACATCTGTAAGTGCAAGTTAAAGCTCTACTATGTTAAGCGAAAGCCATTTATCAACAACATCCAGAAACGCTGCCGGCTTCTTTGGGCCCGAAATCATCAAAGATGGACTGATGCAAAGTGGAAAAGTATTCTGTGGTCTGACGAGTCCACATTTCAAATTGTTTTTGGAAACATTCGACATCGTGTCATCCGGACCAAAGGGGAAGCAAACCATCCAGACTGATATCGACGCAAAGTTCAAAAGCCAGCATCTGTGATGGTATGGGGGTGCATTAGTGCACAAGGCATGGGTAACTTACACATCTGTGAAGGCACCATTAATGCTGAAAGGTACATACAGGTTTTTGAACAACATATGCTGCCATCTAAGCGTCGCCTTTTTCATGGACGCCCCTGCTTATGCCAGCAAGACAATGCCAAGCCACATTCAGCACGTGTTACAACAGCGTGGATTTGTAAAAAAAGAGTGCGGGTACTTTCCTGGCCCGCCTGCAGTCCAGATCTGTCTTCCATCGAAAATGTGTGGCGCATTATGAAGCGTAAAATACGACAGTGGAGACCCCGGACTGTTGAACGACTGAAGCGCTGTATAAAACAAGAATGGGAAAGAATTCCACTTTCAAAGCTTCAACAATTAGTTTCCTCAGTTCCCAAACATTTATTGAGTGATGTTAAACGAAAAGGTGATGTAACACAGTGGTGAACATGCCCTTTCCCAACTACTTTGGCACGTGTTGCAGCCATGAAATTCTAAGTTCATTATTATTTGCAAAAAAATAATTAAGTGTATGAGTTTGAACATCAAATATCTTGTCTTTGTAGTGCATTCATCTGAATATGGGTGGAAAAGGATTTGCAAATCATTGTATTTCGTTTATATTTACATCTAACACAATTTCCCAACTCATATGGAAACGGGGTTTGTAGATCGGGCCCTCTATCTAATAGCTTAGCTTGGGAACATCTTGGGGTCACCCGGGAGGAGCTGGACAAAATAACTGGTGGAAGTGTTGGTTTCTTTGCTAAAGCTGCTGCCCCCTTAACAAGACCTTGGATAAGCAAAAAAAAAAAGGATAGATAAATTCTTCTACCGGTATATTTTTTTAATACTGTTTGTCCTCATTAGGGAGACGAGTGGGCTTGAGCTGATCCCAGCTTACGTCATGTTCTGACCTGTACTAGTCATCAGCCAATCACACAACAATTCACACTTAGATTCACTCTTACAATTAAAGAACTCCAATTAACGTGTTGTTTTATCAGAAAAATGTTCCTTTAATCCTGCGTTCAATATAAACATGGTATCTAATAATTAGCTCCATGAGGTACAGTCGTACTGTATAAGTGTAGAATACAGTATACCCTTAGATTACTATTTGTGCAGTTTATCTCTTCAGTCTCATTTGAATTGTTCTAAACCAGTACAAGTGTCCATCTGGCCTTTACACCTCATTGTCTAAAACCACCCAATGCTTGCTGTTTAACAAAAGATACACGATTCAAAACAAAGCTCTGACATTGTTCACGCCTTTACTTTCTCAATCACTCAAACCCAATGTGTCAATCACTCAAACCCAATGTCTCACATTGCAACAACCACACATGACCCCACATCACCCCACTTGTACAAACCCTGTTTCCATATGAGTTGGGAAATTGTGTTAGATGTAAATATAAACGGAATGCAATGATTTTCAAATCATTTTCAACCCATATTCCTTTTTTTTTGCAAATAATCATTAATTTTAGAATTTGATGCCAGCAACACGTGACAAAAATTTGGTAAAGGTGGCAATAAATACTGATAAAGTTGAGGAATGCTCATCAAACACCTACATGGAACATCCCACAGGTGTGCAGGCTAATTGAGTACAGGTGGGTGCCATGATTGGGTATAAAAGCAGCTTCCATGAAATGCTAAGTAATTCACAAACAAGGATGGGGTGAGGGTCACCACTTTGTAAGCAAATTGTCGAACAGTTTTAGAACAACATTTCTCAACGAGCTATTACAAGGAATTTGGGGATTTTTACCATCTACGGTCCGTAAAATCATCAAAAAGTTCAGAGAATATGGAGAAATTAAACTGCACGTAAGCGATGATATTACGGACTTTTGATCCCTCAGGCTGTACTACATCAAAAACCCACATCAGTGTGTAAAGGATATCAGCACATGGGCTCAGGAATACTTCATAAAACCACTGTCAGTAACTACAGTTGGTCGCTACATCTGTAAGTGCAAGTTAAAACTCTGTTATGCAAAGCTAAACCCATTTATTAACAATATCCTGAAACGCCGCTGGCTTGGCTGGGCCCGAACTCACCTAAGATGGAGTGATGCAAAGTGGAAAGTTGTTCTGTGGTCTGACGAGTCCACATTTCAAATATATTTGTAAACAGAGGACGTGGTGTCCTCCAGAACAAAGAGAAAAATAACCATTTGGATTGTTATAGGCGCAAAGTTCAAAAGCCAGCATCTGTGATGGTATGAGGGTGTATTAGTGCCCAAGGCATGGGTAACTTACACATCTGTGAAGGCACCATTAATGCTGAATACAGGTTTTGGAG
The DNA here is from genome assembly GCF_033978795.1 of Nerophis ophidion. Taxonomy (NCBI): domain Eukaryota; kingdom Metazoa; phylum Chordata; class Actinopteri; order Syngnathiformes; family Syngnathidae; genus Nerophis; species Nerophis ophidion. Next base: position 47,941,190 of record NC_084613.1, read on the forward strand.
CAACACATGTTGTCATCCAAGCAACGTTATTTCAGCAAGACAAGTGTTACAACAGCGTGACTTCGTAAAAAAAAGAGTCCTTGTACTTTCCTGGCCCGCCTGCATTCCAGACCTGTCTCCCATCGAAAATATGTGGCGCATTATGAAGCATAAAATACGACAGCGGAGACCCCGGACTGTTGAACGACTGAAGCTCTACATAAAACAAGAATGGGAAAGAATTCCACTTTCAAAGCTTCAACAATTAGTTTCCTTAGTTCCCAAACATTTATTGAGTGATGTTAAACGAAAAGGTGATGTAACACAGTGGTGAACATGCCCTTTCCCAACTACTTTGGCACGTGTTGCAGCCATGAAATTCTAAGTTCATTATTATTTGCAAAAAAAAAAAATAAAGTTTATGAGTTTGAACATCAAATATCTTGTCTTTGTAGCATATTCAATTGAATATGGCTTGAAAAGGATTTGCAAATCATTGTATTCCGTTTATATTTACATCTAAAACAATTTCCCAACTCATATGGAAACGGGGTTTGTAATTGATGCCCTAGTTTATATTGTGAATATGCATTTATGTCAGTGGGTTGCATTGTGAGAGTTCAAATCTCACAGTGTCGTTGGAATAAGAAAAAAGCCACCCCACACAATGTGGTTTTAGATGTGTGGGCTTTTTATTGTGTGAATGAAAATGCAACATTTCAAGGTGGGTGTATGCAAATATGCTATGCGTAAAAAGGCAAAAGCATGTCAGCGTGTACCTCAGAGCTATTCAACTGGCAGGCTTAGAATGACACCATACAAACATTTTGCAGCAAATCCCTAAAAAGCACTAGAGTGCTCCAGTTATATAAAGAACCTGTTATATAGAGAAACCTGGACACATTGTAGACACATTGGTAGATCCTTGCATTGACATTTTAACCTCGCTATAGCTAGAGGAATATTTTCCACCAAAAGATTCGCATACTGCTGCTCAGTGCTCCCTTTACCTACCAGGGTGTGGAACATGGGAATGGGTCAAAGGCACAGACGAAATTTCACCACACCTAGTGTGTGTGACAATCATTGGAACTTTAACTTAAAGCAAACCGAAATGCACCGTGAGTCTCACCCTCTATTCACTTTGTTTCAAATAGACACATATAGGACCTGATTTTACTGTACTGAAGGTTTACATGTACTAAAACATGTGCAAACTTGATAGCACACGCAAATCTGATCTACTAAACGTGTGCAAAGTGGATTGTGTCTGTTAATGGCCTACTGAAACCCACCACTACCAACCACGCAGTCTGATAGTTTATATATCAAAGATGAAATATTAACATTGCAACACATGCCAATACGGCCTTTTTAGTTTACTAAATTGCAATTTTAAATTTCCCGCGAGTTTCTTGTTGAAAACGTCGCGGAATGATGACGCGTACGCGTGACGTCACGGACTGTTAGGAAGTATTAGCGCTGCACCACTCGCAGCTAAAAGTCGTCTGCTTTAACCGCATGATTACACAGTATTTTGGACATCTGTGTTGCTGAATCTTTTGCAATGTGTTCATTTAATAATGGAGACTATAAAAAACAATGCTGTTGGTGGAAAGCGGTGGATTGCAGCTGTCTTTAGTACCGAGACACAGCCGGTGTTTCTTTGTTTGTTATGTAGCTTCAACACAGAGCGGTCAAGCGAACATGTTTCTCTACGTCAACCAGCATGTTTTTGGATGGGAAAATTGTGATATATATCTTACCGGAGACATCAGTGGGTTATTCGTCGTCCTGCAGCAGCTGTTTAAAAGGCAGCTGTGACGCTTGGCTCCTCGGCTTCTCCCTGAGACACTGCGTGTTCACAGCAGCCATCTGACCTCGAGGTATGTCTTTACAATATTTTAAAATCTCACAAAAAAAATATTAAAACAATAAGCAGATAAGGGATCTTCCAGAATTATCCTAGTAAATGTGTCTAATTACATCTGAAACGTTCACTTTGCCGCCGCTTGGAGCCGTCGCTTTTTTTTTTTTTTCCCCAGTCCTTCACTATCAATATACTAATTCAACAAATCTTTCATCCTCGCTCAAATCAATGGGGAAATTGTCCATTTCTCAGTCCGCATTGCTCTTACTGATGGTGGCTCCCATTATAAACAATGTGAATTTGTGTGGAGGCCTTTAACTCGTGACGTCACGCGCACATACTTTCGGTAAAGGCAGGGCTTTTCCAAAAGTTGCAAACTTTATCGTCGATGTTCTCTACTAAATCCTTTCAGCAAAAATATGGCAATATCGCAAAATGATCAAGTATGACACAAAGAATGGACCTGCTATTCCCGTTTAAATAAGAAAATCTCATTTCAGTAGGCCTTTAAGTGAGCAGAATAAGGCGGTCGATCCATTTTGTGTCTCTGTCTTTATTAATATGCAAACTATATGCTGACCATCAAAACACCCTAAATAGTGGGAGGAGAAGATGCAAATAAAATTATTTAGCATACACAGTGTGATTCATCAACATTTTTCACAATTTTGTGATCACTCTTTTGTGTTTTATTTAGCACGTGTCAGAAGGACGTGCGTCCCACGCACGGCTGCAGGATCAGTGCTCACGCTGCAAAGTCAAAACGATTGTGTGTGTGTGTGTGTGTGTGTGTGTGTGTGTGTGTGTGTGTGTGTGTCAACATTTTGGATGGTCAGAAATAAAAAAAAATCTTACAAATATCGTCTATTTAGCAAAATAATTTTATAATTTTGTAGCTGCAACCGTATCTAAGGGGTTGATTAAAATAAATTTGATTGATGCATTTTGGTGTCCTTTTGTATATTTTTATATATGTTCGTTCTTTTTTTTCCCATGTAGAATATATATTATTAAAAGATTTCTTCTATTAAAAAAAACCACGTAACTTTAAGTGTGAATTTTTTTGCATCGTCAGAGGCAGCCACCCTCTCATGAGTGCACCTTTGGGCATAAAAAATAAAACTAGTGTCAATGTAGATGCACTCCACGACTGCTTCAAAAATATCAATATCAAGTGGTACATATCTCCTGCACATCTGAAAATATAGCAAAACGCAGCAGGTAGGTACACACAAAATCCTCATTTAAAGAAGGCGGTCTGCACTGCTTTGCAATTGTGCACACAGTGTTAGTAAAACAAATGCAACACGCTCACTATAGTACACGCAATTTTATGGATTGCACACTGTTTAGGGGGTGTTGTGTGCTAATCTGAATTTTCCTTTTTCATTTCTGTTTTTGTCTGCACACCATGTTCACTCTGTCTCTCGTCCACAGTATGGAGTGCAGCTGGCGCAGGGCAGCAGCACACACCTGATGTTGACTAGGGTCAGCCTATTTAACCTGGCTGCTGACGGCCTGTGAGCGCCGGAACTTTGTCAACTGCTTACTACACACCCATGTGTCATTTGTCTCGCCAGCAGACTCTCTAGTTCATCTTGTGCATCATCTCAGGTTTGCCTGTATTAATCTAGCCTAGTGTAGTGCCTTTATTTTGTATCTAGTTTTTTCTGTTCAACTTCTTTTTTTCTGTTTAACTTTTTTCGGTAACAGTTCGAGATGCCACCTCAGTAGAAGCATTTAAGTCTCTCCTTAAAACTAATTTGTATACTCTAGCCTTTAAATAGATTCCCTTTTTAGACCAGTTGGTCTGCCGTTTCTTTTCTTTTTCTCCTATGTCCCACTCTCCCTTGTGGATGGGGTCTGGTCCAATGGCCATGGATGAAGTACTGGCTGTCCAGAGTCTGGAACTTGTCACAGTATCATGTTAGACCCGCTCGACATCCATTGCTTTCGGTCCCCTATAGGCGGGGGGGTTGCCCACATATGTGGTCCTCTCCAAGGTTCTCATAGTCATCATTGTCACCGACGTCCCACTGTGTGTGAGTTTTCCTTGCCCTTATGTGGGCCTACCGAGGATGTCATAGTGATTTGTGTTGTGGTTTGTGCAGCCCTTTGAGGCACTAGTGATTTGATTGAAGTATTTTTCCTAGCCTCGTCTAGCGCTTTTATTTTGTACTTTGTTTCTCTGTTTTACTTTTTTTCGTTTAGTATTATTCCTAGCCTTGTCTAGCGCTTTTGGTTTAGTGTTGGTAATTTATCGTTGTAGTTTTACATGGTGTGTTTTTGTGCTTCCACCATCGCCTTTGTTTTGATACGTCATCTTTCCTCCAAAATAAAAGGAAGAACACTTCTCCACTTCTCCACAAACAAAACGTCTCTGCATCCTTAGGATCCACCGCACCAGTTCATAACATGTTGTTTGGATTTGAGTAAATCAGGCCCATAGTATCTTATTTGTTTTTGATGGTGAGACAAGGTGTCAGGAACGAGACAAAGCCAGAGTAGACAAATGTGTGTCCATAACACACGCTCAGGTTAACTTATGGTTTCATTGGACAAAACTCAAACAACTCTGCCACAAACATTGAACACTCGGGTCCAAACGTGAGGCGTTCCTCAAGGCACATTTTAAGTCCTCTCTGTTAGTGCAGATACATACTATCATTTATCTAAGTAAGGTGTTGCTGTACCTTATTTACTTAGTATGCAGTCAGTAGTCATTTGTTCAACTTATTTGGTTGTATTAGTAGTGTTCCTAAAAGTTCCATCTTAGGTCCCGTCAGAGTTTGTTTGTGACGAACCCCAAGATGCAGAGAAGGAGGCAGGCATTGAATAAGAAAACGTAATTTAATGTCCAAAATAAAAGGTACAAAACACAAACCAGGAACTGGGTATAGCCAAAACTGAAAACAGGAACCAGCAAACAGAAAAACTGGAAACAGCTAATGGCTAACAAGAAAACACAAAACAAAAGAGCTAGGAAAAAGCTAACTACAAATAGCCAACAGGAACAGCTTACTGCTACGATGACAAGGACAAATAGTAGCACGACAGGTACTAGCTGTAACAATGACATTGACACGACAAGTCAAAATGACAATGATCCAGCAACTGACTGGAGGACAAAAACAGGCTCAAATAGAAGCGGGCTGATTGACATCAGGTGTGGCCAGGTGCCAAACAGCCGCAGCTGAGGCAAAACAGCGCACAGGGAAAAAAACAGAAAACAGACAAAATAAGAGCGCTGACAGGAACTAAAAACAGGAAATACTGAACACAGAAGAAACCAAGACAAATGCAGAGGAAAAAACTAAAACACAAGCAAACTGTTAGGAGAAAGCCTGACAGTAGCCCCCCCTCCCATAACGGATACCAGACGTTTTACGAACCCCCCCCCCCCCCAGAAAAAAAACAGTCCAAAGTCAAGGGAGGGTGGAGGGAAGACCAGGCGGTGAGCCGCCAGGCCGAGTGTCCCCGCACCCAGCAGGGAATAGTCAAGTGGCGACAGCGAATAGAACGCCGCTGCAATTTGCGAGGCGGTCGCCCATGAAACGATCACCTCAGTGGCCGACAAGAGTATGGTGGCGCCCAGAGCTGGCCCACCGGACAGGATGGTGGCGCCCCCTGCTACTGGCCCACCGAAAAGGATGGTGGCGCCCCATACTGCTGGCCCACCGGAGAGGATGGTGGCGCCCTCTGCTGCTGGCCCACCGGAGAGGATGGTGGTGGCCCCTGCTGCTAGCCTATCGAAGTGCGTGGTGGAGTCTGCTGGCCCACCAGAGTGCGTGGTGGAGTCTGCTGGCTCACCGGAGTGCGTGGTGGAGTCTGCATGCTCACCGGAGTGCGTGGTGGAGTCTGCTGGCTCACCGGAGTGCGTGGTGGCGTCTGTTGGCCCACCTTAGTGCGTGGTGGCGTCTGGTGGCCCACCAGAGTGCTAAGTGCCGTCTGCTGGCCCACAGGAGTGTGTGGTGACACCGTAGGTTGCAGACCCACCGGATGTGATGGCACTGTAGGTTGCAGACCCACCGGAGGTGATGGCGCCATAGGTTTCCGACCCACCGGAGGTGATGGTGTTGTCTGCCGGCCCACCAAAGATGATGGTGGCGTCTGTTGCAGACCAACTGGGACGCGAAGTAGCTGTGCCTCCCCATCTGCACAGCTACTGATAGCCCCCCCTCAAGGGACGGATCCAAGATGTCCCCAGATAGGCCCACAGACAACAGGGGTGGGTGGGAGAGGGCTTGAAACGTGTCCGAACTCTCTTTAATTTAGCCATTAGCTTTAGCGCTAATTTAAGCCTCTCCGCCATAGACCTATATGTGGGGTTCGAATTTGGCTGGATTATTCTGTCAGAGTTTGTTTCTGACGGACCCCAAGATGCAGTGAAGGAGGCAGGCATTGGATAAGAAAACATAATTTAATGTCCAAAATAAAAGGTACAAAACACAAACCAGGAACTAGGTGTTGCCAAAACTGAAAACAGGAACCAGCAAACAGAAAAACTGGAAACAGCTAACGGCTAACAAGAAATCACGAAACAAAAGAGCAACAAGAAAGGAAAATGCAAATAGCCAACAGGAACAGCTTACCGCTACGACGACAAAGACAAATAGTAGCACAACAGGTAGTAGCTGTAACAATGACATCGACACGACAAGTCAAAATGACAATGATCCAGCAACTGACTGGAGGACAAAAACAGGCTCAAATAGAAGCGGGCTGATTGACATCGGGTGTGACCAGGTGCCAATCAGCCGCAACTGAGGGAAAACAGCGCATAGGGAAAAAAACAGGAAGCAGACAAAATAAGAGCGCTGACAGGAACTAAAAACAGGAAATATTAAACACAGAGGAAACCAAGACAAATGCAGAGGGAAAAAACTAAAACACAAACAACTATCAGGGGAAAGCCTGACCGGTCCAGTCTTTTCATAATTTTTGTGACCCGCGGGTTCAGTTAAAAAAAAACTTGTAACTGACTCACATATTTGCAGGAGATCCTTAAAATCAGGAGAGCGCTCCTGTAACCCCAACATAATGAATAGACCAAAATCAAATGTCTACAGGAGACGACGCCAGTTCTCCGGATTATACAAAATAAGACTTACAGTGAAGAGAGAAGTCCGCTCGACCGGTACTTAGCTTTCTGTATATGTGGCCCCAAAAAATAATTTAGTAGACCTGGTGTACCTGAGTCGTCAGAGCCTTGATCTCCTCCAGTGTCGCCGCCTGTTTCGCCATCAGAGTCTCTTGCTGGGTGCTGTAATCGCAAGGCTGTTAAAGACAACACAACATGTCAAAAACACCATCGACTTTTAGCTTCCAAGCAGTTCATCTTCTCATGTAGCTGTCTCACTCTATATACTGTATGAGTGTGTCATCTGAATAGGAGTGTGCCCGTGGGATGAAACCAGAACATGACAATCAATACACAGAGTGAGCTTCTCTGCCGGCCTGTCTTTCTAAAACCGAGGCGTAGTAGTCCTAATTGCACACAGCAAGACAACAGCTGATTAAACATGTTATTGGTGTAATTAATGGGCCGATGCTGATTCAGTGGGACAAAATCAGCTGTTGCGTGGCCTTAATGAGTGGAAGTTAGGATGACTGGAGTGGATGGGAGAGGCACTGAGTACCAAAAAAATAAAGACGAAACAAGAGCTGCTCAGTCTTTACCTGGAATGCTACAGGTCTGAATGTTGATCAGCCAACAGAGGAGAGCTGGGTGAGTCATAGACCACACTTGGATTAGCCCTCTTACAATAAACAGCGTCTGAGTCATGGACCAGCCTGGCCAATCATCAGAAAGTCTGAGTGTGTGTGTGTGTGTGTGTGTGTGTCACTGAGCAACACGTGGGTGCCTGAGAACATGTTTGCAGATGTGTGTCAGGATGACACGCCAGGAGTGTTTTTTTTTAATGTATTCTTCAAATCACAGGACTCACTGTCTTGTTGTTACCATAGTTACAATTGTCAGAGATGGATAAAGATGTATGTCACACACACACACACACACACACACACACACACACACACACACACACACACACACACACACACACACACACACACACACACACACACACACACACACACACACACAATATATTAGTGCTGTTCCTAACACACACACACATAATGCAGTTTGAGTGATTTCCTCTTAGGTAGGGATGTAGACCAAATAGCGGTATGATTTGAAACCAGGTCCTAATTGGGTGGGTTCTGGACAAATGATACCGCTATTGTGTCTTTCTTTATGCAGCTGACTGTCCTAATGTGACACGCTGTCATATTTACTTCAGGTGCCGTTGCTCTGCATGAAAAGAAAAGACACAAATAGGATATGATAATCAGTTTGGAATCATCATAGCAGTCTGTCGGGCGCGACAATGACTGTTTCATTTAGGTCGGATCATAGACCTCCACTCAGCCCTATCTTTTGCCTTCAGCTGCCAGGTTGCAGTGTCCATCTTCAGTTCCCTCAAATTCCGTTTAACGGTGTCCTTGCTCCGTAGCCTTGGCCTCCCTCGTGAGGAGAGCAGATGGCGAGGGAGCTGCTTGTGACTCATTCTCTCTACATGCCCGACCCATCTCAGGTTAGTTTGGGTTAAGATGTGATCCATTGACGGCAGTCCAGCACGACTTAGGACCTCTGTGTTCGGGATTTTGTCTGTCCAGGAGATATCCATGATGGTCCGAAGGTGGCGCATAATGTAGGCGTGAAGTTTTCTGACTTGCAACCTGTAGATGCTCCAAGTTTCAGCACCGTACAAAAGTGTAGCTAGCACAGTTGCTCTGTACACCTTGCACTTGAGGCAAATAGAGACATGCCTGTTGTTCCAGAGTCTTTCCCTTAATTTCCCAAACACAGCACTGGCTCCCCTCATCCTGAGTCTGATCTCATCATCAAGCTTGGCATTTTCAGTCACTGTGCTTCCGAGGTACTTGAATGTTCGGCATTGCACAAGTGGGTCTTCCATGACACGGACCTCCCCTGGTAGGGATGATGTGGGCTCATACTTGGGTGGCTGGTACAAGCATTTTGTCTTCTTGATGTTTATTTTGAGGCTGAACTGACTAGCTGTTGCTGAAAACTTGTTTACAAGATCTTGTATGTCCTCTACATTGTGCGCAACTATAGCACTGTCGTCCGCAAACAGTAATTCTCTCACAACCTATACTGTTGTCTTGCTCTTTGCTCGAAAATAAGCAACCTTGAGCAGATCTGCATCTTTGCTTGTCCGGATGTAGTCCCCCTTCGATGTGTCCTTGAAAGCAACCTCGAGCATTTGCCTAAGTCAGACGGTTCCTGGCGCCCTTGTGGGGATTTTCGCCACCTTAATAACATCACAACGCACGACCGCTACCCTATCCCGCACATCCAGGACTTTTCGGTGCGCCTGGCTGGTGCAGCCATTTTTTCAAAGGTAGACCTACTTCGCGGTTATCACCAAGTCCCGGTGCTCGCCGAGGACGTGCCCAAGCCCGCAGTAATAACCCCGTTTGGGCTTTTTGAGTTCCTGCGTATGCTTTTTGGCCTAAAGGGGGCAGCACAAACCTTTCAGAGACTAATGGACTCAGTGTTGCGCAGGCTCAATTTTGTGTTTGTTTATCTTGACGACATTTTGATGGCGAGCCCTCCAGCCGAGGAGCACTGGTCACACCTAACACAGGTGTTCAAACGTCTTGACGAGCACGGTCTGATCGTAAATCCTTCTAAATGTCAGTTTGGGCTGTCGGAGATGGATTTTTTTGGGTCACAGGGTGCGATTCCTTTGCCTTCGAAGGTGCAGGCGGTGGCGGATTTTCCTCGTCCCTCCACTGTCAAAGCTCCACAGGAGTTTTTGGGCATGATTAATTTTTATAATCGGTTCGTCCGCTGCCCACCTCCTGCAGCCTCTTTATGGTGCCCTGCGTAACAAAAAGGCTAGCCATTCCCTCAAATGGACTCCTCAGCGGGCCGAAGCTTTTCAGCCCCCGCGCTGGCGGGGGCTGCTCTTCTCGCCCACACTGTTTCCACGGCGCCCGTGGCTTTGACAACAGATGCGTCTGATGTCACCGTGGGTGCTGTGGTTGAGCAGCGGGTGGCGAATGTGTGGCAGCCCCTTGCAATCTTCAGTCGTAAACTGCGGGATAACGAGCGGAAGTACAGTGTATTTGACCGAGAGTTGTTGGCACTGTGTCTTGCAAAACGGCATTTTCGTTTTCTGTTGGAGGGTCGGTCCTTCACGACTTTGTTGACCACAAACCCCTGACGTTTGCCATGTCAAAGGTCACGGAGCCTTAGCCAGCCCGTCAGCAGCGTCACTTGTTGTCCATCTCTGAATTCACTACGGACATTCAGCATGTGGCCGGTAAGGCCAACCCTGTGGCTGACTGTCTCTCACGCGTACTCGTGTGCCCCGTGCAGCTCGGTTTGGATTTTTCAGGAATGGCCGCTGACCCCCGCATCCGCGCACCCAAAGCTGAGGGTACGGCGCTTGTGCTCAAGGAGGTGGTGTATCAGGATGGCGCACCCGCCCTCCTCTGGGATGTGTCCACTGGCCGCCCTCGGCCGGTTGTCCCGGTAGACTGGCGCCACCAGGTTTTTGACACAATACACTCCGTCGCACCCTGGCGTTCGGGCTTCCGTCAAGTTGGTTGGTGCCAAGTTTGTTTGGGCTGGCCTTAGGAAGGATGTTAGGCAGTGGGCAGCCGCATGCGTGGCATGTCAGTTCGCCAAGGTCCACCGGCACACTAAGGTGGCCCCTGAACCATTTCTGATTCCGGCCAGGCAGTTTGACCAAGTGCATGTAGATTTATTTGGCCCCCTACCTCTGTCGCAGGGTTATACACACTTGCTAACGATGGTAGATCGTACTACCAGATGGCCAGAAGCAGGTCCTCTTTCCTCCACTGCCTCTGTAGACATTGCCAGTGCGTTTCTGTCGGCCTGGGTTGCGCGTTTTGGCGCGCCATCCGATATCACCTCAGACAGGGGATCCCAATTTGTGTCGGAGCTTTGGTCAGCGTTGGCACAGTCATTGGGTGTGCAGGTGCACCGTACTGCGGCCTGCCATTCCCAAGCTAACGGCTTATGTGAACATTTTCAACGGTCGCTTAAGGCGGCTCTGCGTGCAGCGCTCGTGGATAACAATTGGGTTGACCGTTTGCCTTGGGTTATGCTCAGGTTGCGCTCTGCCCCTAAAGAGGATCTCACTGCAGCCCCCGCTGAATTGGTGTTCGGTCAACCACTCCGCGTTCCGGGAGAGGTTTTACCTAAGGGTTGTGCCCCACGACTGTTTCCCTTTTAGCCGACGGAGTCCTTGGATCCTGGCCCGGTCCACCACTATTTCCCTAAGTCGTTCGTGCCATCGGAGCTTAAAAATGCCCGTTTTGTCTTCGTACGTCACGACGCCCACCGTTCGCCACGACGCCCACCGTTCGCCACTCCAACCCCCCTACGATGGCCCATTTAGGGTTCTGGAACGCGGTCCTAAAGTTTTTGAGCTGGATATGGGCGGGCGCAGGGAATGCCTTTCGTTAGACAGACTTAAGCCGGCGCATTGTGTTGCAGGTGAGGAAATACTGCAGGGCCAAGTCCCCCGCCGAGGTCGCCCTCCAAACTCTTAGAGTTGGATGTCCTTCGCCTCCACTGGGCCCTGGTATTGGTTCTTCCCCTCACAGTACACCCGCTCCCCCACGGGATGGACATTTTATCCGTTACGGCAGGCGAGTGAGGCCCCCTGAGATTTCTTCCCCATAACATTGCTTCTTCCCCATAACATGATTGATGTAAGTTTTATTCCATACGATGAGATAAGTAAGATTATTTTGAGAATGAAAGAATGAATGGGTGAATAAATTCAGAATGTTTATCATGGTTCTTCTTTTTTGTACTTTGTAAACACTTTAAGTTTGAAGAGTTTGTTGAAGTGGATCATATTAGTACATTGTTTGATTTCTATGCTTAATCCATTCCATAATTTAATTCCACATACTGATATACTGAAGGTCTTAAGTGTTGTACGTGTGTACAAATGTTTTAAATTACATTTTTCTCTAAGAGTATATTTCTCCTCTTTTGTTGAGAAGAATTGTTGTATATTCTTGGGTAGCAGGTTATAGTTTGCTTTGTGTATAATTTTTGTTGTTTGCAATTTCAATATGTCGTGGAATTTCAGTATCTTTGATTCAATAAATAAAGGGTTTGTATGTTCTCTATATCCAACATTATGTATTATTTTAACTGATCTTTTTTGTAACACTGTTAGTGAATGAGGTATACTTTTGTTGTTATTTCCCCATATTTTCACGCAGAAACTCAGATATGGTAACACTAGTGAGCAGTAGAGAATATGAAGTGATTTTTGGTCTAGAACATATTTGGCTTTATTCATTACTGACGTGGTTCTTGCTACTTCGTTGTATATTTTTTACATGAGATTTCCAGTTCAGTTTATCATCAATCATTACACCTAGAAATTTGGTTTCATTTACTCTTTCAATTTCTATTCCGTCTATTTGTATTTGTGTTTGACTTTCTCTTCTACTGTTACCAAATAGCATTATTTTAGTTTTACTGAGATTCAAGAATGTTTTTTTTTTCAAACCATTTTTAAATTTGTTAATTTCTTCTGTTATTATTTGTATTATCCTCTGTGTGTTCTCCCCTGAACAAAACGCTGTTGTATCATCCGCAAATAATACTAACTTGAAATATCTTGTAACTTTACAAATATCATTTATATAGGGATTGAATAGTTTAGGTCCTAGTATTGATCCCTGAGGTACACCACAGGATATATTTAGCGTTGTAGAAGTGGGTTCGCCTAGCTTCACGTATTGTTTCCTCTTCGTTAGATAACTTCTTATCCAGTTTAAGACTAACCCTCTGACGCCATATCGTTCTAGTTTTTTGATTAAAATATTGTGATTAATTTTGTCAAATGCTTTAGTTAGATCCATAAACACTGCTGCCACACATTTTTTTACCATCTATTGCATTAGTAATTTCTTCTGTAATTTCAATTAAAGCCATTGAAGTTGAAACATTAGCTCTGTATCCATATTGGTTCTCTTTGAGTATTCTATTTTTATTTATGAAACTCTCTAATCTGTTATTGAACAGTTTTTCAATGATTTTAGAAAATTGTGGAAGTAAAGAAACAGGTCTATAATTTGTAAATAGATGTTTGTCTCCAGTCTTATACATTGGTGCAACTTTAGCTATTTTCATATTGTTTGGAAATATACCTGTTTGAAATGATAGGTTAATAATATACATTAATAGTCCTGAGATCTCTTCAATAACCTTTTTTATCGTTTCCATATCAATTCCGTTACAATCTGTTGAAGTCTTAGATTTATATTTTTTCACGATTGTGACTATTTCCTCCTGTGTCACATTACTGAGGAACATGGAGTTGGGATTTTGATCTATCGTATCATTATTGTCCTCAATTGAAACTGGGTCTGGAATCCTATTTTTCCAATTTTGGTCCAATATTTACAAAGTAATTATTAAATCTTTCAACTACTTCCTTTATGTTGTCATTATGTTTATTTCTGTCTAAGAAGTATTGGAGGTAATCCCTTTTGGTGCCATTTTTAATAATGCTATTGAGAATGCCCCATGTTGCTCTTATATTATTTTTGTTCCTGTCCAATAATTCACTGTAATATTCTTTTCTACATGATCGTAGTATGTTTGTTAACTTGTTTTTATACTTTTTGTACTTAACTTCTGCCTCTGTAGTTCTTTCTGATATACATTTTCTATATAGCGTATTCTTCTTCTTACAAGTATTTTTTAATCCTTTTGTCATCCATGGTTGATTATTATTTCTCTGTTTACTACTTAGTTGTCTCAATGGACCATGTTTGTCATAAAGTATTATGAACTTGTTTAAGAAATGTTCATATGCTTCATCAACCTCTTTTTCATTGTACACATTGTCCCAATCTTGCTTTTGTAGCTCAATTTTAAAAGCAATCATCCTCTTCTCTGTGCACAGTCTTTGAAATGTCCTTTTGTCTTCCATATTGTTTTTGCAGTTTCCATCATATATTGTAAAAACTGGCAGATGATCACTAACATCGGTTATAAGTAGACCATTTATAGTGTTATTATCAAAATCATTGGTAAAATATTATCAATAAGCGTGGCACAGTGTCCTGTGATTCTGCTTGGCTTTGTGATTTTAGGATATAAACTGATGCTGTACATTGTGTCAATGAAGTCATCAATAGACTTTTGCTTGTCAGGGTTCAATAAGTCAATATTAAAGTCACCGCATAAGAAACTTTTTTTTCATCATTGTCCATTTAAGTTGCCTTGATCCATTCTTCAAATGTTTCTATACATTACTTAAGTGATCTGTATATACAACTGATGACTATGTTTTTGCTTTTTTCATGACATATTTCAACGGTAATATATTCTAAGATATCTATACCAAATTACATGTTTTTTTTACCACTTTGTAGTTCAGGTTCTTCATCACATACACAGCTACCCCTCCTCCATTTTTGTTGGTTCTGTTGATGTAGTTTAGTTCATATCCTTCCAGATCAAAATATATTCCTTTTTTATCATCAATCCATGTTTCTGTGACGGCGATCACTTTGAAGGGTTCGTTGATGTGTTCCAAAAAGTTCTTAATGTTGTTGTAGTTTGCATACAAGCTCCTTTTGTTAAAATTAATAATTGACTATTTGTTATCACATTTAATGTTGCTATTATATTGCTCATCTGTGTACTAAAAACAATTATTACTGATGTGGGAGAAAAAATTTGTACCGGGATATATATAGTTTTCCAAATCCTGGTTTTTGTGATCTTTGTTGCAGAAGTTTTGTAGTTACATATTTTCTTGTCCAACAATCTTTGATGTTGTTTCAATAATCTCTATAAGTGTAGGTGGATGCAATCCTGAATCTAGGTCTTCTTTTTTAGTCGTCCCTTGGAGCATAGTAGTGTTGATGTTGAATTTAGGTGCTTGTTTTCTGTCAGAGTCCATTATCATCGTTGTTGTGGAAGCTGTGTAAACTTTAAAATTTGTCCAGGTCCTTGATGTCATTGACAACAAGTACTCTTGCTTTTGGACCTTCATTCAGCTTGATGTAGATTTTACAGTTGGCGCTCCAAAATCCCTGGATTTTTCCCTGCTTTCTCAAGTTGCGTGCTTTCTTGGCGATCCCAGCATTACGTTTTGTGAGATGCTCATTCATGTACACATTTGTTTCCTTCAGCTTCTTTCCCTGTCTCAGCAATGCCATTCTAGATTTTCTGTTTACGAGTTTCATGAGCACGACTGGAGTGGCGTTGTTGTTTCTTCTGTTCAGTGGGATGCATGTTTCGATGGTATTAATGTCTATTTCAATTTCCTTTGATTGCAGAAAGTTGACCACTTGCTGTTCCGCTGAGACAAGATCCATTTAATCTAGTTCACCTTCATTATTCACATCTTTCGCATAGGATCTTGGTTTAATTCGGTGCCCTGTCACGATGATATCATTCATTTGTTTATCCTGCTCCATTTCATCTATGATATTCCACAGCATGTAGTTGTCTTCTTGAAGGGTCTTCATTTGTTGGCGCATTTCTTCTTGAAAGGTCTTCATTTGTTGGCACATATCAGAGACTTCATTTTTTCTGGTGATGATTTGAGTTTGCAGACGTTCTATATTTTGCTGCAGCCTTTTTACATCTTGTTTGTGTTCTGTCATTGCTTTTTTCAGATCTTTTTTTATTTCTTTAATTTCTTCTTTCATTTCTTTCCATTCTTCTTTCAAATCTTCTTTAAATTCATGGAGTATTTTTAGTAGTACCCCTTTTTGATTCCCATCATGTCCTGTGTCCAGTCTCAAATCTTGGTCCCAGTTGTGTCCTGTGTCGGCTGACACTGAACGTTTCGGGATTTCAGTCTTCCCTTTAGCTTTTGGCATCGTGGCAGGTCGATGACGTCAGTGCCTCTTGTGTCTTAAACGGCAGTTACTTTAGCAACTTCCGGCAGGTTTAACTTATTTGTTTCAACAAATGTGTACCTTGCGTTGTTCACAGATCAATTTGAGGTGTTAGTCTGTCAACTTATATCACTCTGTGACGTTGGAAGCACTTTAAAACAGCTGTAAACTCGCCGTAGCTTTTTGTTGCTCGGTAACCGCTTTGAACTGCGGTAAGGCGCCGATGGCTTGAGGCTAACGGCTCTTCCAACTTGCCTTATCTCAGCGTATCATTGCCTCTCAACTGACCAAAATCAGGTCGGAGATGCCAAGTCACCCTCCTGTGGCTGTGATCGCAAATCAGCGGTCAAAATCTCCAGACTAAACAAAAACTCCGGTAGCAGAAGCAGAGCATTTTCCTTTGCGTCCTTTCTCATGAACAGGAAGTGACAAAATATCATGTCCAATGTGCTTCTTCCTTGTCTGAAGCCACATTGAGTTTCTGGAAGTACCTCTGGAAAGATCTGTTCATTTGACCTGTTCAGAAGCATTCTTGAGAAGATTTTACTAACAGTGGCTAAGAGTGAGATGCCCTAGTAATTCTCACACTCTTTTCTGTCTCCTTTCTTGAACAGTGGTACAATGCTGGCATTCTTCCACTCCTGGGGTATCTGGTGAGTTGCCCAAATATATTTGATCATCTTATACAGACAGGTCAACAACTGGGCACCCCCAAACTTCCACACCTCAGTTGGAATGCCTTCACGACCTGGGGCTTTATCTTCCTGCATTGTGTTGATTGCTCTTGTTAATTCGGAGATATCAGGCGGCTCATCCAGACTTTCTACTACCGGGCGCTGTGCTACCGCAGAAGTGGCATCCTCTGCTAAATCTCCAGGGTGGTTCAGTAGTTTCTCAAAATGACATGCAAATCTGTCCAAGATCGTATCATTTTTCTGCTGGACTGTCTCGCTGTCTTGTGCTTTCAGCTGGATCAACCTTCTAGATGTTGGGCCATATATTTCTCGCAGACCTGTTAAGAAGGTTTTCATATCATTCCTATTGGCGGCAATCTGCAGTTCTTCTGCCTGTCTTTCCCACCAGTCAGATATTAGTTTTCTGGTGTATCTCTGTGGTTCACTTTGGGCTCTACTGTAAGCATGCTTTTTGGAACTTGTGTTGCACTGCAACCTCTCTTGCCTAGCTTTGTTCCTGGTTACCAGCAACTCCTGCAGATGTTTGTCCAGAACATCGAACCAATCCTGATGTTTCCTCTTTGAGTGGCCCAAAATATTGCAGGCAGTGTTGTACACAGTTTCCCTCATTGCAACCTATTTCTCATTTATGTCTAACCCTGCTGTCATCCTGTCCTATTCTCGCAAACTACATGTTATTTCCTCAGCCAGCTTTACTCTCTTCCCTTGAACTCTTAGTGCACCAGTATCCAGCTTGCGTGGAGGTTTTGTCCCTGTCTTGTGGCAATACTTCCGCCTGTAAAGCTTCAGTTTTGTTCTCAACATTACATGATCCGTGCCACAGTCAACGCCCCTCATTGCTCTGGTGTCCAGTACTTCTTCCAGGTCCCGTTGTCTCACTATGGTGTAGTCCAGCAGATGCCAGTGTTTGGATCTCGGATGCATCCAGGTCTTCTTGTGTGATTCTTTGTGCTTGAATACGGTGTTAGTTATAACAGGGCTATGTTCTGAACATAGTGCGAGCAAGAATTCACCGTTTGTGTTGCACCTGCCGACCCCATGGCTACAGAGGACGCCTTTCCATTTCTCATTGTCTGAGCCAACTCTGGCATTGAAATCACCCACTAGGATCAGTCTGTCATCTGTTGGGACAGATATTATAGTTTCACGTAGATCACTGTACAACCTCTCTTTTGCCTCTACTGGAGTTGTCATAGTAGGGCATACACACTGATAAAAGTGGCATTCAGCTTCTTCTGTAGTGGGAGCCTCATTGTCATAATCCTGTCGCTAATCTGTATGGGAGCTTGGTCCAGCATGGTGGGCAATTCCTTCTTGACTGCAAGTCCAACCCCTGCCTCTTCCCTGTCGTCAGCAGCCTTCCCACTCCAGAAGAATACATATCACTGATCTTCCAGAGAGTTGTAGTCTAGTCTCACTGAGTGGGGCGATGTCTATATTATACTTAGCCAGCTCGAGAGCTAAGAGTGCGGTCTGAGGTTCTGGGCGCTCAGCTGATATTCGGTCCATCAGAGTGCGTACAGTCCACTCTGCTAAGCACAATGGTGTCAATATACTCTTTCTGGTTTCTCTTCCTGTTGTTCTTCGTCTTCATATTTATCTTTCTCCTGACTCACGTTCCACTGTCTGCCGGAGTGTGAACAAATCAGCGCGGACCTTGGTAACCCGGGCGATGTCCGAGCTGGTCCATCCATCCATCCATTTTCTACTGCTTATTCCCTTTTGGGGTTGCGGGGGGTGCTGGTGCCTATCTCAGCTACAATCGGGCGGAAGGCAGGGTACACCCTGAACAAGTCGCCACCTCATCGCAGGGCCAACACAGATAGACAGACAACATTCACACTCACATTCACACACTAGGGCCAATTTTTTTGTGTTGCCAATCGACCTATCCCCAGGTGCATGTCTTTGGAGGTGGGAGGAAGCTGGAGTACCCGGAGGGAACCCACGCATTCACGGGGAGAACATGCAAACTCTACACAGAAAGATCCCGAGCCTGGATTTGAACCCGGGACTGCAGGACCTTCGTATTGTGAGGCAGACGCACTAACCCCTCTTCCACCGTGAAGCTGTCCGAGCTGGTATGAAATCTATTTCTCCTGACCATTTTCATGAAAACTGCTTGCAAGAGGTTTCAAGTACTGCTAGCTTTTGCAGGACTAACAGCAAAAACTTGGCGAATGGAGGTTTCTTAGGGGCAAGGCCAGGCCGAGACAGACTGATTCCACGACTCGTTGCAGCAACTGACCAGATGATAGGTTTTTCTATCTCTGCTCTTGTGTAGAATATGTTGCTATGCTCTGACTGGCATGGTCCACCACAGACCTTGTGACAGTAACATGATTGGAACTGCCAGGATGTCTAGCCTCACCCAGAAATCGTGGTTTGTCTTCGGGGTTTACTCCGTTAGCCTTTGGTCAACCAAGACCTTAACCACAAGGCAGCAGTAAACACTTCATTACCCTGAAGAGGGAGGCTACCAGGTGCTACACCTTGCCCAAGGGTGACCTGGAGTTTTCTGTCGGGGTTGTCCATCCCTTAGCCTTTGGTCAACCAAGACCTGCCCGCAAGGCAGCGGTGACTCATGGAGGGCGTGGTTGTCAGAGCCCGTGCAGTAACCAAACTGCCCACTGTACAATCAGTTTGGAATAATCACAAATAAAGAAGCAATACCACACAAAAGTTTGTAACATGACAACATTTGTTGATCAAAAGTCCCCCAATGTCTAGCAAACTAATAAGAGTTACTGTCAGTTTGAAGTGAATGCACTTAACTCACCACCCCAGCTATCGCACTTCATCAACTGTCATCCTAGTAATCTAATAATCTACCGGCCAATATTAGTCCGTTCAAATTATGTTCCTACCTGTACGTTCTGTCCGAAGTGGTCCGGCAAGCTGCAACAGCCTGCACGTAATAAATGCATATGATAATATACTATATGTAAGAGATATATTACCGTAATATATTTCCTAAATTACAGTTTGCACATCAGGAAGTGTTGTGTAAGACATTTTTTAAAATAAAACCATCAAAAGCAATCTGCTTTTGTATAAAGTTAAGTTAAGTTAAATGAAATTATTATTATTATTATTATTATTATTTATCGTATGGTATATAAAAAATAATCCATCTATCCATCCATTTTCTACCGTTTGTCCTGTTCAGGGATGCGGGGGAGCTGGAGCCTATCTCAGCTGCATTTGGGCGGAAGGCGGGGTACATCCTGGACAAGTCGCCACCTCATCGCAGGGTCAACACAGATAGACAGACAACATTCACACTCACATTCACACACTAGGGCCAATTTAGTGTTGCCAATCACATTGAGTAAAATTTGATTGAAATATTGTCGATGTGGCCCTTCAGCAGTGGCTGGGTTGCTCATGTGGCCCCCGGTGAAAATTAATTGCCCACTCCTGTTTCCAAGTTTTCATCTGTTTTGTAGTGTAGAATGGTGTCTGGAGCACAACAGTTCGATATGTCTGAGAACGTGACCGACCGAGCAAGGCGGATCCTTTAATTCATACAATATGTGCAGCTCTAGTCATTTTTTATTTAAGTTGCACATTAGGGTTCCAGGAAAAAAAAGGGAGTCATTCGCTTTCATAAAAACGTTATCATAATGATATTATGATATGATAATTGGGTCCAAAAAGTATTTGATAAAGTTTTTATTAAATACTTGTTGGTCCCATTTGCTTTTAACAAAATAAATCAAGCATTGTGAGTGTATATTACATTTCTGTATTTGTATTTGAATCAGCAATCGCTATCCTCCAAGAAAAAATACTTTGTATGATCACATTCATTTTGTCTTAAAGTCCAGTTTAGAGAAGTATTTAATCTTGGATACAGTATATAATCCTCCATATTGGCAGAAACATTCATTTAATTTAATTTTATTACAAGAAATTAAACAATATTTTTGCATCCGACAAAAAACACCCACGAACGCAGGCTTACTCTAATAAAAATGCCATGTTTGTTATAAATACAGTAAAAAGAAAAAAGAAAAGAAAAAAATGCTGGCTTCTGCTGGAGAGACCTGTGTCTGCTAGCTTGAGCGCCCCCACTTCTCCCAGTGTGGCGAGTCAGAGTACTGCTGTGGCATTGAACTGCAAGTTGACAATATATCGCCCCCTACCTTGAGGCAGATGTGCTTGCTGCCTCAAGACCTGCCTTTTCCACAAGGCAACAAGCACGCCCCCCTCACCCAATACACACTGTGTGTAGCCGTGGAGGCACCGCCTGTGTCTGCCTCACTTCTCATCTGCTGCATTGTTTTGAACCGGAAACATGGAATTTCCGCAAATTTGACCATTAAAATGATCAAAATATACAGGAACCACACCACAATCACATAGAAAGCATAAACCAAAAGAGAAATATTAAAAAGTATTTTATTTTATTACTTCGTTTTGGAACATTTAATGGATAAGTCACCTGGTGGCCGGTGAGGCACTGCCTCACTTGCCTCCCCTGACAGCACATCACTGGAATACGTTAATGACTTGTGTTTTCATGTTAGCATATAAGATAGCAAGCTGGCACTAGTCAGTCCGTAAGTTTAAAAAAAGTGCATTTATCAACCACAAGTTGTTTTTTTTTGGTTTCAATCTAAAACGGTAATACTAACGTCAAAAATTGTATCACAGTTATAATTACAATTTATTGTTGCATCCCCAGCTGACATTAATGCAGAGATGTAATGATTTTATTTCTACTTTTACTGTGTTTTAACCCCGTCAAAGACATTGAAAAGGTGTGCTATTGTTTGTGCTACGGTGCCATCTTTTGGATGAGTTTGCTCACTGCAGGTTCTGCGGGTAGAAAATGAAGTTCCAGTTTCATAACTTGAACAGGAAAATATCTTCTTTCGTCTACTATTCGTCTATAATGTTTCTGTGTTTCTGCTCGAAAGGATTAGTCAATTATTACTTAACGCATTTTACTACTAAACCGTCCCATGGGTGATATCTGCAGGTGTATTTTCATGCATATAGTATGTAATGTAATCAAGCTAGCGTTGTTAGCATTTTTTAATTTGCTAACACATTTACAAGTGTCCGTGGTAGTATTGTTACTTTTTTTTTTTGACTGTGCCAGTTTCGTAAATCAACCAAAATGTGGAGTTATTGAGTGTGTTTAGCTAATTGGAGAGCTAGCTTCCACAGCTATTGGGTCCTTGACGCTGACTTCTTTTTTGTTTGATCAGCCGTTTTACTGCCATGTGACAGGCACCATATGGAATCAATTAAAGTATCGAAATAAACATTTCCAAACTCTTATTTGCAGGTATATCTGCGGCTTATGGTCCGGTGCGGCTAATATATGTGAAAATATAGATTTGTTTCCAAAATTTGGTGGGTGCGGCTTAAATACGGTATGACACAGAATATATATATATATATTATAATAAATAAGATACAACAATAATAGATCAAATACATCAGTAATGATAAAGAATAGCTACAAACAATATAACAATTTCTGCATATGTTCATAAATTAAGTGTTAAAACTGTGATTTTGTAAATGATATAGGTACACTGTACAAATATAGTTAAATCATTTTATTGTTACAATCGTAATTGTTCTAGTGCTGTTGTAAGAAGAACACCTTTTGTAATAAGAAGAATACAAGCCTGAATCTGCTCCTATTAATCTACAGTTTGTATATTTTCTTGTTTTGCAGTCATCACAAAAATTGGCTAATAATTCTCTGCAGTGAAACATATTTATACATTAGATTTCTTAGGGATGCAAATGGAACCAATTAAGTGGAATGCCCGACAAATTGTGTTTCCATTTGTACCTAGCGCTTTTGCAGTTGAGTAACTAAATGATAGGTGTGGAAATGTGTTATTTTTTTAGAACTGTGAAATGTTTATGAATCAACTAGTTTCATCTAATTTCACTTACCACACATTCTGACATATCAGATCCATCCAACAGCTCCATATCTGTTACTTTTTTAAGCCTAAAAGAACAATTATTGTGACTTGTTTAAACATACAGTTTGATATTCATACACCAATTTCTATTTCCATTCTGGACAAGACACTGATGATGGAAGTAAGAAAAAGACTGAACTCACTTGGCCTTCTCTGATTTTGTCTTCTTTTTGATTTCACTGCAAACAAGCCAAAGAGAAACGATTACTTTTTTTAAATGAAAAATGACCTCATAAACAACCTTTTGCATTCAAGCCACTGTGGCGTGGCTATGTGTTGCTGACGGTCTGACCTGACCTTTTCTTCTGAGTGAAAGAAAAGCTTCAGTGTGCTGTAATATTGTCAGCGTGGACAGCAGAAGAGTGCAGCTGTTTAAACATCCTGAGGATAATAGTTGTCCTAAGATAACCATATGCCAGCTGAGGACCCACACACACACCCATCTCACAATGCGATGCAATAAGCTCCCGAGAGGCTATTCAGGGAACCCATAGGGATTCAGTAATTATAACAGGTAAATGTCAGGCGGTAGATCTCATCCTACCTCTATACAACACAAAAACTACACAGGCGGTCTTTAATCCTAACAAACAATTCAACTCAGCATGCCCCAGATGTACTGCAGGTGAGGACGCACCTTTCCAAAGTCTTCAGTTCAATTCTGTGTCTCTCAGAGGCCATCTCCATCACTTTAGCCAGTCTCTGTGACAACACAACAAGTCATCATAATGGGGTTTAAACTAGATAACGTCATTACTTTAGGTACACCTGCTGCACTCATGTCGCCCAATATGTCAACCTAAATATTAGAAAGGGCTTTTAGTGTGATGTAATAACGTAAACTGTGAGCTTTCGCCATTGGACCTGGAGCATGAGTCTTTTTTAGCGATGTGGTACATGACTTCTAAGGCTCCACCTTAATCATGAGGGGGATGGGGCGAGACCACATTTCTATTACAGTGGTACCTCAGTTTTCGTACACCCCACTTTTCACTTGCGTTGCAATTCTGTGTTGGAAGTGTCTCTGCTCTGCTCGTTCCTACTATGAGTGTGACAACAGCGCTCTTTAGCAGTATATTTTAAAAGATTTTTTTGAAATTTAAGATGGGCAATATGGCAGAATATAAACATCTATGTGTTGCGGCAGACGCCACTCCATACTTGCCAACCTTGACACCTCCAAATTCGAGAGATGGGGAGGCGGGGTTGAGGGGGCGGAGTTTGGTGGTAGTGGGGGTGTATATTGTAGCGTTGTGGAAGAGATAGTGCTGCAAAGGATTCTGGGTATCTGCTCTGTTGTGTTTATGTTGTGTTACGGTGTGGATGTTCTCCCAAAATGTGTTTGTCATTCTTGTTTGGTGTGGGTTCACAGTGTGGCGCATATTTGTAACAGTGTCAAAGTTGTTTATAAGGCCACCCTCAGTGTGACCTGTATGGCTGTTGATCAAGTATGCCTTGCAGTCACTTAAGTGTGTGTAAAAGCTGCATATACAGTATAACGTGCCTAGGCCTGACACGCTATTTGTATGGAGGAAAAGCGGATGTGACGACAGTTTGCAGAGGATGCTAAAGACAGCGGCTTTAAGGCACGCCCCCAATATTGTTGTCTGGGTGGAAATCGGGAGAAATTCGAGAGAATGGTTTCCCCGGGAGATTTGGGAGTGGCATTGAAATTCGGGAGTCTCCCGGAAAAATTGGGAGGGTTGGCAAGTACGTGCCACTCTGGTTCTAATATTCAAGTTAGTTTACAAAATCTACCTGATTCATTACTTCCTTCATGTATATGCTAGAGATGTGACATTCACAAACGAATCAAGTCTTTCTAACGTCTCTTTTAAGTAACTATGAGAATAGATTCCCTGTTGTGAACCTTTCGTTTGTTTTTTTATGCATATGTAGATACAATGTGTGTGCCACCCAACTGACGAATGAACTCGGCTTTTATGACAGGATCATTTCAGAATTGGCTTAGTGGGAGTATGATCCCAATGCAGAGCAGAAAAAAATAAATAAGAACAATAACAAAAAAGCACTCAAAAAGGGGTGGGAAAAAAATAGAACTCCAAAGGTGTTGAGAATAACAAACACTACAACCGCAAAGTCGAGACTTGAGGCACAGGGAACGAGAAGAGTGAGTGGAGCCAAAGCAGAGATGTATACAACTGGAATGGTGAAACATCAGGAAATCTACTGGCCCTGAATCTAGTCTGGATTGGTCCGACGAGTTAGACTTGATCTGACCAATCTAAGTCTATGAGCACGAACTGATGACGCATACTCAAATGAGCGGCAAAATATCTTCCAAGACAAACCAAGCACTCCAGTTGCGAAAGATCGAACGCCCTGAGATGATACTGAACAGCACTCTCTGATTGGTTTGGTCTACTCGAGGACAACACTTTTGTATAGTATTGATATTTTTAGTTTATTTAGCCAGTGTTCTGTTTGAAAATGCTTCATGTGGGACCAAATATTGATGGAATATGCTTGAAAAAAAAATGTGCTATGTGATGAAGCCGCAATATTTAAAGCGCAATAAGGCGAGGGAAAACTGTGTATCCATTAATATATTATATTCTTACTTATTGTTTGTGTATTTTTCCTGTAATGTTAGAATAATCTTGGGCTAAAATGTTTTACATGTGGGAACGTTTAAGATGGTGATGTCACTATTAAATGGATATATGGCACCACCTTAGGGAATGTTTACAATGAAAACACAACAAAAATACAATGAATTTTCAGAAATATTCCCACCATTAGAGTAATAATATGTGTGTAAATTTTAATTAGTCTGATCCACATTTTATCTTGTACTGTGACAACTATTCGTGATTGTTTCCTTGATTAGAAAATAAACAAAATGCATGATAACGAGCCAGTCTTTTAAGCGGCTTTTTCCTCAAGATCCGGCTCCCCTCAAAGAGCCATGTTTCTAATACTGTATATATTTATTTCCTGAAAAAAATATAGCAGCTAAGCAAACATATATTGTTTCATTGTTGGTGTAGAGCCGCAAGAATGAAATCAGCCTTTAAGTGCTTGAGTGACTGCAATCAACAGTTGATGTCATTTTCCCATTCAAACCAACCTCTGTTGCATTATGCTCTTTCTTCCTCCTCAGTTGATCGCAATGTTCCATCCACAAAGTGTGCAGCTCAGATTGCATGTTTTGCTTGTGTTCCTGCACCGTCTTTGTGCCGTAGTCCATCGTGCTTCCTCCGACCAGGTAAGTTCTGCCCAGACCACATCAGCCAATATACAGAAATTTTCATTAAGTCATGTACTTACAGGAAACCCTAGCTCTGCCAAGCAATACACACTTTTAAAAAAAAAAAAATTTACCAACACAAATCAGCGTAGCAGCATATTTACTTTGTTGTAGCACTGAGCTAGAAAGACACATTAACATAATTATGCCGGCCACTCTTCTCTATTAATGACACAGATCAAAACAACAACAAGGCTGTCAAATTCCACTATGACCTGAAGGACAGCGTCTGGGAGTACGAGACAGACAAATAATAAATCCGCTCACTCTTTTTTCTTCAGCGAGGACTTTTTCTTGCAAGCCTTGAAAGCATCTGAGTATTTCTGGATCAGATCTTCCGCTTTTCTCTTGTACTTCTTTTCTATTTCTTTGAACTCTTTCTCCTGACGCCTGATGACCTTCAAGTAACTCCCGTGCTGTGTTAGTTCTGCTGTGGTCACAGTGGAACATTCTGCAGCATAATGTCAGAAGACACATCAGAATGAATGTATTTAACTAAATAAGACATTAGTTGAACTCTTGCAGGGAAGTAACTGGGTTGCTGAATTTAAAACAGATATATTTGCTTCATGCTAAATATGTTTTACGCGACTAACCTGACAGACTTAAAATAGTAGACTCTCCTTGAACCTCCTTTTCAACTGGTTTATCGTCTGAGTCAGAGCTTGACTCCTCTCGGTCTTTGGTGGTGTCCTCAGGCTCCTCCTCAACAGCAACCTCTGCAGGAACACCTGGAAGTGTCTCATTTGTGACACTCCCTGGTTCAGGTGCAACAACTGGAGGAAGGTCTTCAGATTGGGGAGTGTCTGGCGTGCAGTCTTCTGCAGAGTCTTCGGCATTCACCTCAGCTGGAGCATCATCATGGGATGGTGGGTAACTCTCTTCAATGGGTGTGTTTGGTTCTGAGAGCGGAATTTCAACTGAGGGATTTGCATTCAAAACATCAGCAAGCAGTCAGGGCCTACTACAAATATAGGAAACTACAATATTTCATATTTTACCTGTTGGTTCTCTTGCACTCGCCACTTTAGTTTGGGCAACAAAAGGCAACTCATAAGGAGAGATGTAGTCTGCGGAGGACTGCATGGGCACAAAAAAGTAAAGGAACACAAGTACAAAAAGCAAAAGTGTGGTAATCTGAAATTTCCTTGTTCATTTCTGTTTTGTCTGCACACCATATTCCCTCTACCTCTCGTCCACAGTATGGAGTGCAGTTGGCATGAGGCAGCAGCACACACTTGAAGTAAATTAGTGGCAGCTTATTTAACCTGGCTGCTGAGCGCCGGAACTTTATCCACTGCTTGCTACAGACACACATGTTGGTCTTGCCAGAGGACTCCCTAGTTCATCTTGCACCTTCTCAGGTTTGCCTGTATTTTTCTAGCCTTGTCTAGCGTTCTTATTTTGTACTTTATTTTTCTGTTTTACTTCTTTCATGAAGTATTTTTCGTAGCCTTGTCTAGCGCTTTTTGTTTTGTGTAGGTTAATTCTCTTAGTAATTTTTAAATGGTGTGTTTTTGTCTTTTCCACCATCGCCTTTGTTTTGTTACTTTGTGCTTCCTCAGAAATAAAAGGAATAACTATTGTCCACAAACAATACGTCTCTGCATCCTTGGGATCCACCTCACCAGATCGTTACAGAAAGGACATTATGACAAAAAGTAAAGTAACACATTTCCAAAAGTACAGGTACACTTTTTAAAAAAGTAAAGAGACACAATCGCAAAAAGTAAAGATACACAATTACGTGAAAAATAAGGGGACGAAGTTACATGAACCAAAGGAACACAAGTACAACTAGTAAAGGGAAATAAATAAAACTATTAAAGGAACACAATTACAAAAAGTAAAAGAAGTGAATTGTATTTATTTAGCGTTTTTCTCAAGTGACTCAAAGCACTTTACATAGTGAAACCCAATATGTAAGTTACATTTAAACCAGTGTGGGTGGCACTGGGATCTGGTGGGTAAAGTGTCTTGCCCAAGGACACAACGGCAGTGACTAGGATGGTGGGGGCGGGAATCGAACCTGCAACCCTCAAGTTGCTGGCACGGCCGCTCTACCAACCGAGCTATTTAAAAAAGTAAAGAGACACAATTACAAAAAGGTAAAGGAACACATTTACAAAGAGTAAAGGAATACAATTACATAAATTAAAGGGACACAATTACTAAAGTAAATAGACACAAATACACAAAAACACAATTATAAATAATATTTCACCATCACACCTAATTAGTGTATAATTAATTATATATAATAATAATTTTATATATATATATATATATATATATATATATATATATATATATAATTTTGCTTTATTTTTATACTGTGTCTATGACTTCGTCAGAGTTAGACATGCGTTCTACTGAGGTGGCAAATTATGATGCGTTCAGTTTATCGCAGCGCCAAGTAGACAATCTGAAAATTCCCGTCATATCAATTCCTAGATATGGTCGTAATTATTTTAAGTACACTGCGCATAATAAACGCAACATTATTAATATTGCTACTACGGATAATTTTATCAACAACTCCTTAAAACAGCCCACTACCTATAATACGGGCTTTCTAAACATCAGATCTTTGTCTCCCAAAACGTTATTAGTCAATGAGGTCATTAGAGACAACAACCTGGCTTAAACCAGACGACTTTTTTGCGATAAATGAGGCATCCCCTCCTAACTATACGAATGCGCATA
The DNA here is from genome assembly GCF_033978795.1 of Nerophis ophidion. Lineage (NCBI taxonomy): Eukaryota > Metazoa > Chordata > Actinopteri > Syngnathiformes > Syngnathidae > Nerophis > Nerophis ophidion. Next base: position 47,969,618 of record NC_084613.1, read on the forward strand.
TTGCCCATCACCTCAAAAGGGGAGGGGGTGTCGCACTAATATACAACAAAAACTTTAACTTTAGTCCTAACTTAAATAATAAATATAAATCGTTTGAGGTGCTTTCTATGAAGTCTGCCACACCTCTGCCTCTGTGCCTGGCCGTTATCTACCGCCCCCCAGGGCCCTATTCGGACTTTATTAGTGAATTCTCAGAGTTTGTTGCTGATCTAGTGACGCACGCCGATAATATAATTATAATGGGGGACTTTAATATCCATATGAATACCCCATTGGACCCACCGTGCGTGGCGCTCCAGACTATAATTGATAGCTGTGGTCTTACACAAATAATAAATGAACCGACGCATCGCAGCGGTAATACGATAGACCTAGTGCTTGTCAGAGGTATCACCGTCTCCAAAGTTATGATACTCCCGTATACTAAAGTAATGTCCGATCATTACCTTATAAAATTCGAAGTTCAGACTCATGTTCGGCAAGCTAATAATAATAATAACTGCTATAGCAGCCGCAACATTAATGCTGCCACAACGACGACTCTTGCGGACCTACTGCCCTCGGTAATGGCACCGTTCCCAAAGTATGTGGGCTCTATTGATAACCTCACTAACAACTTTAACAACGCCCTGCGCGAAACCATTGATAGTATAGCACCGCTGAAGTTAAAAAAGGCTCCAAAAAGGCGTACGCCATGGTTTACTGAAGAAACTAGAGCTCAGAAATTATTATGTAGAAAGCTGGAACGCAAATGGCGCACGACTAGACTTGAGGTGCACCATCAAGCATGGAGTGATAGTTTAATAACTTATAAACGCATGCTTACCTTAGCTAAAACTAATTATTACTCAAATCTCATCCGCATTAATAAAAACGATCCAAAATTTTTGTTTAGTACAGTAGCATCGCTAACCCAACAAGGGCCTCCTTCCAGTAGCTCCACCCATTCGGCAGATGACTTTATGAAGTTCTTTAATAAGAAAATTGAACTTATTAGAAAGGAGATTAAAGACAATGCGTCCCAGCTACAACGGGGTTATAGTAACACAGATACGATTGTATATACGGCGGATACTGCAAATATCCAAAATAGTTTCTCTCGTTTTGATGAAATAACATTAGAAGGATTGTTACAACGTGTAAATGGAATAAAACAAACAACATGTTTACTTGACCCACTTCCTGGGAAACTTATCAAGGAGCTTTTTGTATTATTAGGTCCATCAGTGCTAAATATTATAAACTTATCACTTTCCTCGGGCACTGTTCCCGTTGCATTCAAAAAAGCGGTTATTCATCCTCTCCTTAAAAGACCTAACCTCGATCCAGACCTCATGGTAAACTACCGACCGGTGTCTCACCTTCCCTTTATTTCGAAAATCCTCGAAAAAATTGTTGCAGAGCAGCTAAATGAGCACTTAGCGTTTAACAATCTATGTGAAACCTTTCAATCCGGTTTCAGGGCAAATCACTCGACTGAGACAGCCCTCGCAAAACTGACTAATGATCTATTGCTAACGATGGACTCTGATGCGTCATCTATGTTGCTGCTCCTCGATCTTAGCGCTGCTTTCGATACCGTCGATCATAATATTTTCTTAGAGCGTATTAAAATACGAATTGGTATTTCAGACTCAGCCCTGTCATGGTTTAACTCTTATCTTACTGATAGGATGCAGTGCGTCTCCTATAACAGTGTGACCTCGGACTATGTTAAGGTAACGTGTGGAGTTCCCCAGGGTTCGGTCCTTGGCCCTGTACTCTTCAGCATCTACATGCTGCCGCTAGGTGACGTCATACGCAAATACGGTATTAGCTTTCACTGTTATGCTGATGACACCCAACTTTACATGCCCCTAAAGCTGACCAACACGCCGGACTGTAGTCAGTTGGAAGCGTGTCTTAATGAAATTAAACAATGGATGTCCGCTAACTTTTTGCAACTTAATGCCAAAAAAACGGAAATGCTGATTATCGGTCCTGCTAGACACCGACCTCTATTTAATAATACAACTTTAACATTTGACAACCAAATAATAAAACAAGGTGACTCTGTAAAAAATCTGGGTATTATCTTCGACCCAACTCTCTCCTTTGAGTCACACATTAAAAGCGTTACTAAAACGGCCTTCTTTCATCTCCGTAATATCGCTAAAATTCGCTCCATTTTGTCCACTAAAGACGCCGAGATCATTATCCATGCGTTTGTTACGTCTCGTCTCGATTACTGTAACGTATTATTTTCGGGTCTCCCAATGTCTAGCATTAAAAGATTACAGTTGGTACAAAATGCGGCTGCTAGACTTTTGACAAGAACAAGAAAGTTTGATCATATTACGCCTGTACTGGCTCACCTGCACTGGCTTCCTGTGCACTTAAGATGTGACTTTAAGGTTTTACTACTTACGTATAAAATACTACACGGTCTAGCTCCAGCCTATCTTGCCGATTGTATTGTACCGTATGTCCCGGCAAGAAATCTGCGTTCAAAAGACTCCGGCTTATTAGTGATTCCTAGAGCTCAAAAAAAGTCTGCGGGCTATAGAGCGTTTTCCGTTCGGGCTCCAGTACTCTGGAATGCCCTCCCGGTAACAGTTCGAGATGCTACCTCAGTAGAAGCATTTAAGTCTCATCTTAAAACTCATCTGTATACTCTAGCCTTTAAATAGACATCCTTTTTAGACCAGTTGATCTGCCGCTTCTTTTCTTTCTCCTATGTCCCCCCCTCCCTTGTGGAGGGGGTCCGGTCCGATGACCATGGATGAAGTACTGACTGTCCAGAGTCGAGACCCAGGATGGACCGCTCGTCGGGACCCAGGATGGACCGCTCGCCTGTATCGGTTGGGGACATCTCTACGCTGCTGATCCGCTTGAGATGGTTTCCTGTGGACGGGACTCTCACTGCTGTCTTGGAGCCACTATGGATTGAACTTACACAGTATCATGTTAGACCCGCTCGACATCCATTGCTTTCGGTCCCCTAGAGGGGGGGGGTTGCCCACATCTGAGGTCCTCTCCAAGGTTTCTCATAGTCAGCATTGTCGCTGGCGTCCCACTGAATGTGAATTCTCCCTGCCCACTGGGTGTGAGTTTTCCTTGCCCTTTTGTGGGTTCTTCCGAGGATGTTGTAGTCGTAATGATTTGTGCAGTCCTTTGAGACATTTGTGATTTGGGGCTATATAAATAAACATTGATTGATAAACATTGATTTTCACCAGGATACATCATTACTTCAAAAATGCAATTATGCCATATAGTTAGGGTCAGTAATTAATTTTAAGAGAACATTTAATTCTGGTGCACATACATAAAGAAACACATCAATTACGTTTACGTTCCATGGAATACTATGAAAATAAATGTGCTGAATACTCATGTAGGGTTTTTTTTAATTAATTTTTTTTACCTCTTTGAGCATCCTTGAAGTCTTTTCTGCGCCCTTTGTTGGATTGAATAAAGCATCTGTGAAATCTAAAACACAAATACACATGAATTTCAAGATGGGCTTTCAATTAAAATTGCTTAAACTTTCTTAAAATTGAGATTGTGAGACTTTGTACGCACACACACAGACACGCATGTTTTTTGTTTTAAAGACATTACACTGTTTAATCTTACTAGTATTATTCAATTATAACTAGGCTCTTCTGTAGTTTTTATGAAAGGTCCCAGAAGCACGTGGGGGGACAATAATAATCCATGAAGTCAAAAACATACTCACTCACTCCTAAATTTGTGCACGTAATAAAGACAATTTAATAGAAAAGCGATTAATTCATGCAATCGCTTCTCCTGCCAGCTGATAAATGATTGCTAGTGCACCGCCCAGGGCAAGTTGGCTCTGCTGCACTGGCCAGTGAGGCTGCTGGGTAATGAAGGGAGTGCAGGAGGAAGTGTTGGCCGTTGATGTCATGCTAACTAAAAATAATGCATAGTGCCACCTTATGTAAAATAGAAGTATTTGTTTGTGATGCAGTTCTGTGGGTAAAGTTAAAAAATACTCAACAATATTTAGCAATTCTATTTAAATTGTTCTGTTACAGGTCTAGTACCAAGCACATCCATCACAAAGGGCACTAAAAAAAACACACACCTGCAAAAGCAGCAGGGATGTAGTCCTTGACCTCGATGTACACAAAAAGGGCGGGCATTGTGAGCGGCTTGTTGCTCTCACTACGCAGACAGATGTGATGGAAGCCTGCAGGGCACACACCTCAGCAAGTTAGCAATAAATGCTCTAATCCTGTTTTCAGTAATATAAAGTAGAATGAGGATTTATGATTTCACTTTTTTTTTTTATTTTTTTTTTACATTTAACAGACCTGACTGAATGGCATCAAGTGGAATGATTCTGTGTCCAATGAATTTGCAATTTTCATCATTTACTACCATTCTCAGACTGGCTTTTTCTGGGAGGAGAATCTGTCACAAAAACATTTTAGCAACAGTAACAATTAAAATACACAAGACGTGTATTTTTGCATGCAATAACATGTTTGGAGGTCAAGCACGCACCTTTTCAAAGACAAAGGGATCTTCATTCCACACTGGGTTAATGGAGTTAGGTGTTGTGGACCACTTGGTGCGATATTTCTTCTTGGGGTCTCCTGGCAGCCCGATGACCTCCACCTCAACTCCTGTTCTCACGTTTTTGTCCGACAGAAACTGTCCCGAATAGATCTGGTGATGACACACGATAATTTTTTTGTGATTGTTTGTGATCAGGTTTAGAAGTTTTCCCTTTTTTTTCCAAGATACCAAATGCAATTGGAAAAATTGATATTCTACAATTGGGTGTTTAATGGAATCTTTTTCCCTGCGTGCAGTATGTCACAAACATAGTCCAACCAGGTTTTAATGCGCGTTAAACTGTGCAACAGCTGGTACGAAGGTACAATTTTAACCAAACATTTAAAAATGTGTACTGCTCAAACAGTGTCAACCTAAACAACATGATTGTATGTTACATAAGGACTTTACTGACTCTTAGCATGAAAACAATCACAGTATTTTCTTGCAGTCGCTTACGTTTGTGTGTGGCTTCACAATAAAGCTCTTTTACTGGCACATACTGCCTGTTTTTAGTCAGAGCGCATGCTGCTGATTTCAAAAATTAATGTTTGCCACTCTGTGTTTTTAGACCTTTTATTACAGTTTAACCTTGGTGGATGTCTGCACTCGACTTGGTTCTATACAGGTCTATTGTTTGTTTATTATAGAGCGATGCCTCGGTTTTCATACGCCCCACTTTTTGGGGGATTTGTTTTTTCCAGTTCTTGCACACTGCCTCAGTAATTGTACAGTCAAACATTGAGCATAACAAACTAGTCGGTTTGCCAAAGAGAATCTCATGCATAGATAACCCAGTCTTTACGCTTTCCTTATGGAATGCAGATGCAAATTGAGCCAACATGGGGCCAAAGAAAGTTGCAAGTGCCAGCACTTTGATAAAGAAGTTGAGAAACAAAAAAAGATCTAAGAAATAACCAATAGTCAAGTATGAAGGTGCTCCTTCCCGTTTCGCCTTCGCTGTCTTTGCAAGAGTGAACCAACGTAAGAGTGCTTTGTGATAACATTCTCTTGGCTAATTGTTAAGCTTGGCGTTACAAGCAAAAACTTGAGGTACAAGCATCCCGGCCATTAGTTGGTATAGAAAATGCCAGTGAACTAAAAAAAAACGCCCAAAACATCTGGTTTTACTCGTTAGCATTAGCTTATAGCCAGAGATGGACATCTTGCTTTTAAGTTAAAGTTAAAAAATAAAGTACCAATGATTGTCACACACACACTAGGTGTGGAGAAATTATTCTCTGGGGTGGAATGGCTCGGTTGGTAGAGTGGCCGTGTCAGCAACTTGAGGGTTGCAGGTTTGATCCCCGCTTCCGCCATCCTAATCACTGCTGTTGTGTCCTTGGGCAAGACACTTTACCCACCTGCTCCCAGTGCCACCCACACTGGTTTAAATGTAACTTAGATATTGGGTTTCACAATGTAAAGCGCTTTGAGTCACTAGAGAAAAAGCGCTATATAAATATAATTCTTTTCACTTCTGCATTTCACCCATCACCCTTGATCACCCCCTGGGAGGTGAGGGGAGCAGTGGGCAGCAGCAGTGGGCAGCACCAGTGCCGCACCCGGGAACCATTTTTGGTGATTTAACCCCCAATTCCAACCCTTAATGCTGAGTGCCAAGCAGGGAGGTAATGGATCCCATTTTTGTAGTCTTTGGTATGACTCAGCCGGGGTTTGAACTCAGGACCTACCGATCTCAGGGCAGACACTCTAACCGCTAGGCCACTGAGTGGTTTTATAACCATGATAGGGAAGAAAGTGAGTTTGAAGGACAGTGCTGAGAAGAATAAATCGATGATCGCCATTGAATTAAAGAAAGAAATCATCAAAAACATGTCCGCGCTTATAGCTAACTCTACGAATCAATTTGGGTGTATCACTGCTAGTCTGCACCATACTGAAGCAAAATGGGTCTCAGAAAATAATATCAAAATGGTGGATATTTAGCCATGAAAATATGGAAACGCTGCTGATGGTGTGTTTGACATGGAAGCAACTGGAAGGAGACACCATAGAAGTCCACTCTGCAAGGTAAATACTGTACTGATTATCACATTACGTCTTAAAACTACTGCAGTTGTCAGTAGTACATTCTATTGTATTGTTTCCAGCCAATATTTTCTATCTAAACCTTTGTTTAGGCATGTGACATGTTAAAGTGGTGGTAGTTTGGTAGGAACCAAGCAGCAATTTACTTGATTTGGAGACATTGATTTGAGATACAAGTGTTTTAAATTAAGAAAACAAATTAAGCTCCTAAGTTCAGGTACTCTACTTGTGTATTTGTTACACTCGTCCATCCATCCGTCCATTTTCTACCGCTTATTCCAGGGGTGTCAAACTCAAATACAGAGTGGGCCAAAATTTAAAACTGAACAAAGCCGCGGGCCAAGGTTGAACAAATTAACCTTTTATTAGGGACCCAAACAAGTTTTGCATTGAATATTGAACAAGCAAGGCTTATATACAGTAACTTTATAGTGACATGCAAAATCGAGTTTCAAATAATAATAATAATAATTAAAAAATATCAGTGAAATTATAAATATCAAATTAAATTTAAATACACATTTAATGCATATTTTCTATTTGCAACCCTCTGAGGTAAATATCAAAATATATTGTAGCGTCCCGAAAGAGTTAGTGCTGCAAGGGGTTCTGGGTATTTGTTCTGTTGTGTTTATGTTATGTTACAGGGCAGATGTTCTCCCGAAATGTGTTTGTGATTGTTGTTTGGTGTGAGTTCACACTGTGGTGCATATTTGTAACAGTGTTAAAGTTGTTTATACAGCCACCCTCAGTGTGACCTGTATTGCTGTTGACCAAGTATGCCTTGCATTCACTTATGTGTGTGTAATAGCCGCATTTATAACGCGAGTGGGCCTGCACGCTGTTTGTATGGAGGAAATGCGGACGTGACGACAGGTTGTAGAGAATGCTAAAGGCAGTGCCTTTAAGGCACGCCCTCAATATTGTTGTCCGGGTGGAAATCGGGAGAATGCTTGCCCCGGGAGATTTTCGGGAGGGGCACTGAACTTTGGGAGGATTGGCAAATGTGAGAAATTGCGGTGTTACAGCGGCACCGCTGCTGTGTAATAACAGCGGGCCAGTTAAAATGTTAATTTGATATTGCCTCAAGGGCCAAATTAAATTACACGACGGGCCAAATTTGGCCCGCGGGCCAGAGTTTGACACCCCTGGCTTATTCCTTTCGGGGTCGCGGAGGACGCTGGAGCCTATCTCAGCTAAAATTGGGCGGAAGGCGGGGACACCCTCAACAAGTCGCCACCTCATCGCAGGGTCAACACAGATAGACGGACAACATTCACATTCACATTCACACACTAGGGCCAATTTAGTGTTGCCAAACAACCTATCTCCAGGTGCATGTGTTTGGAGGTGGGAGGAAGCCGGAGTACCCGGAGGGAACCCACGCAGTCACGGGGAGGCCATGCAAACTACACACAGAAAGATTCCGAGCGCAGAATCGATCCCAGGACCTGTGTGTTGTGAGGCAGACGCACTAACCCCTGGCTCCACCGTGCTGCACTCGACTTTTCGGAAACTTGGAATGCTCAGTTTTTAAGCTGCTGAACTTGTGAACCTGCCTTAATAGTCAGCGTGATTGCCACAACTGTGTCAATCCTCTCGCAAAACGGGTCAAATTTCTTGTCTCCGCGTCTCAGGACATCGTGCTTGAGGATGTAGCCTGTCCTCCCATTGTATTCGAACAGAGCCATGTTCAGCTGCATGGGGAAGTCTGAAAAGACACACACTCTTCTCAGCACCAGGAGCGGTTTGGGAGTGGAGACAAATTAGATTGATGTTAAGGTGCAACACTGACCTGCTGTGGTGGAAACGAGAAACTCTGCCTACTAATGCCTGTGTTCTTTGCTGTATTAGTGATTTCTAAGCCTGGAATGAATGTGATTATTCTTACCCATTGTCTGATAGTTTAGCGCCACCATCTGGCAGCCTACAGTCCAAAAAGGCTGTGGGTTGAAATTGGAAGAGTCCATTCTTGTTCCTTTGGGGTAAATCCTGCTCATCTGCCTTTTATTATACCTGGTAGTGATTGTTTAGGAACAATTGCATCCTTTGACATTTTTGTGCATGCATTTTAGTACAATCTTAAAGGGTACTCCACAAATTCAACAGCAGTCTTGGCAATCATAGCCTCCCCTTTGGTCTCCACAAAAGATGAGATGACGTAACTCTTGTTTTTTTCTTAAAAAAAAAAAAAAAAAGTCAAATGTAAAGTTGTTGAGCTATAAGTTTGTTCACCTGTGCCAGTGAAACATAGTTTGCAATATGTTAATTTTCCAGAAGAACAACATACTCCTGGCGTTGTCAAAAGAGATGAATTTGTTTGGCTGGATGTAGTTAACCAGAGATGACATCGCCTCGTATGCTGTCACTTCCTGTCCAGCTGTGCCCTGTGAAGAATTGACAGGAAGATAGGATGGCTTGTGAAATGTTCCAATTCATATATATATATGTATATATATATATATATATATATATATATATATTGTTATGGCAATGTATACCTCATCACATGTCTTCATTTTTTCCTCGTCCTGATGATGACAAAGGTCTGTAATTTTCATCATAGGTACACTTCAACTGTGAGGGACAGAATGTGAAAAAAAAATCCAGGAATTCGCATTGTAGGAATTTTAAAGAATTTATTTGTAAATTATGGTGGAAAATAAGTATTTGGTCAACCATTCAAAGCTCTCACTGATGGAAGGAGGTTTTGGCTCAAAATCTCCCAATACATGGCCCCATTCATTCTTTCCTTAACACGGACCGATCGTCCTGTCCCCTTAGCAGAAAAACAGCCCCAAAGCATGATGTTTCCACCCCCATGCTTCTCAGTAGGTGTGGTGTTTTTGGGATGCAACTCAGTATTCTTCTTCCTCCAAACACGACGAGTTGAGTTTATACCAAAAAGTTCTATTTTGGTTTCATCTGACCACATGACATTCTCCCAATCCTCTGTTGTATCATCCATGTATCCATTTTGGTATAAACTTAACTCGTCGTGTTTGGAGGAAGAAGAATACTGAGTTGCATCCCAAGAACACCACACCTACTGTGAAGCATGGGGGTGGAAACATCATGCTTTGTGGCTGTTTTTCTGCTAAGGGGACAGGACGATCGATCCGTGTTAAGGAAAGAATGAATGAGGCCATGTATTGTGAGATTTGGAGCCAAAACCTCCTTCCATCAATGAGAGCTTTGAATGGTTGACCAAAAACTTATTTTCCACCATAATTTACAAATAAATTCTTTAAAATTCCTACAATGTGAATTCCTGGATTTTTTTTTCACATTCTGTCTCTCACAGTTGAAGTGTACCTATGATGAAAATTAAAGACCTCTGTCATCATTTTAAGTGGGAGAACTTGCACAATCGGTGGCTGACTAAATACTTTTTGCCCCTCTGTATATATATATATATATATATATATATATATATATATATATATATATATATATATATATATATATATATATATATATATATATATATATATTGTTATGGCAATGTATACCTCATCACATGTCTTCATTTTTTCCTCGTCCTGTTCCCCTGTGTCCTCTTGCTCTTCATTGTCCTCCCCTGTCACGACCGCCTCTGATGAAGCATCACAATTAGCATCCACGCATGCAAGCCTATTTTTGGAGTGTGACTTGGTTTCATTTAAAATCGGTCTCATTCACCTTGGTTCTCCATATCGCTGCTTGTCTGGTTGACAGGCTCTTGGTAGAGTGTGCCAATGTCTTGTGCGGGTAAAGTTGTGGCTGCCACCTGGTCACTGGCTGCTGCGCTACCCTTCTTGATTGTCTGGTTTGCCTTCTCATGGCTGCCCTTCTTGTTCTTGATCAGGATCTTGCCCATTAGCTCAGATGGACTCGGGATCTGCTGACCTGGCTTCAGCTAAAAAAGTAATGCAAAGATTAAAGAACTGTTAGAATAATTGTATCTAAGTTATTACAAAAACTTTGTGTTTCATTGATTTCCCGGCAAGAAGACAAAAGATGTTTTTAAACCTACCAAGAAGAAGGCTTGTAAAACTCCACTGTGTAGGGGGGGAAGCAACTTGAAAGTGTTCTGGTTCTTTCATGTATTGGAATCAACAGAAATATATTGTTGTGGAGAGACGCAGCCGACAGGCCGACAGCGGGCTGAGAGAAGCGGTCCTGACCATGATGGAGGCCAAGAGGTGGGGCATGCAGTGGCGAGGAGAGGCATGACGCACGCGGAGCGGCACGAGAGCGGCAATCAGAGTCAGGTGCGTAAGACACACACCTGCTCACAATCTCTCCATCCGCTGCTACAGCACAAGAAGGGCGAGGGAGGAACGACCGGGGGGAAGATGAAGGAGGAACGCCAGCACACGGCAACGACACCAGCGACGAGAGCGACCAGGCAAAGACATGAGCCCCCGCGGAAGACGCAACACCCGGCCACCGAAATGTGCGTGAAGATGAGCAGCCAAGGGCGCGCTAGAGAGTGGCGCGACCGATTGGGACACAACGACGCAGTTTATTGAAACAATAAATGTATGTCAACCCTGCTACGAGGTGTCGTGCATCCATGGTCCTGGCAACCCACATGGTGATGGCAGGAAGTCTGTCACAATTGTCTTCACCCAAGAACTACAAAAGCGAAGAGGAAGCAGGACCAGATTCCCCTCCAGACACCGCTTCTTTTTCTACTCTTTTAAGACCTCTTGTTTTGAACTCTTTTACGAACCTCTTTTTGAACTCTTTTTCAAACTCTTTTTTGAACTCTTTTACGAACCTCTTTTTTTAAACTCTTTTACGACCTCTTTTTTGAACCAACCTTTTCTTATTCACTGTTTTGTAATCAAAGGCGATGGCTGTTTACGACCCCGTCCCTTTGGAACTTGCTGTTGCCATGTGGTCAGGGAAGGTCCAAATAAAAGAAGGAGGCGTGCAATTTTTTGGCAGAGCGTGATGACACTATACAACGGTACAGATGTACATGTTTCTTCTCACTGAGCCAAATTGAATTCTGTCTCTGTTTAATTCTTTGCTTCTTGTCCTTTTTAATAGATGTCATCAGTGTTCGACCCTGACAACAACACTGGCACTTATTTCATAGATCTGGACCTAAAAATTATGTCTAAATGTCCCCCCAAAATACACACAATATGCTTCTTTCCTAAGGAGTTTCATCCTATTTTGGAATGCTCAGTTTTAAATTTAAAATTTGGTGGCCCTGCATCAGCCTACTGACAGCACCTACGGAAGCCTGGAGGAAATGTTATATTGTGTAGTATGTTATTTTTTTAGGATTTTCATTCCAAATTCACATAAGTCCGTCTAGAATTTGAAGGAATTATCAAATATTGCTGCCAGATACTGTATATTGATGCAGGTTGTAGCTTGTGCACATCACTACAACTGATGATACCAAAGGTTCACAACCATTGCATTCCTGCTATAAACTGCTGTGCAATTCATTAAAAAAAGGCAATTAGCTGGTGTCCAATTGTCAATCCAAAATGTGGTCCAACAGTGGATACACTAATGATAACGGAAAACTGATAGACGACTGACACTCACCTGATTCAAAGTCTTGACACATATGATGTGACAAAAAAATACACAATGAATGCACAGCTAAGATGCATGATGGAGAGCTGGTTTATAACGTAATGCACCACAAATAAAAAAATACAAATAACAATCGCACACCATATAACTTATGCTCAACTGATATACAACAGCTGCTGTACAGCGCCAACTTTTTTTTGCAGCTGTGTGTTGTATTTTATTGTGTTGACAGCGATGTGTGTGTTCCCGCACTAAAGCACTCACTGGGTATTTGTCCAGAGGCTCTGTCAGCAGGGCATTACCAAATATGGTTGTGCAGTGGTTGGCCATCTTCTCCTGCTGTTTCACCCTAGAACATGATAAAAAAATGTTTACTTAGCCAACATCCTCAGACACTGACTTTATGTTTCTATTGGGATCAATAAAATGTAACAATGCACTTTATGGAAATGCTCTTACGAGTCAACGTGGTTCTCAAAGGAAAGTATAACAGGATACTGTGAGGTTTTGAAGGCACTTTCAGCAATGGCCTCAATTACATCCTGTTGAGCATCACAAAAAAGACAGACATATTTGTTTTGCACTCAACCCATAATAGTAGAGAATGATAAAATAACTGATGTCTGGAGAGCACGTGAAGCCCAAAAATAGATGCCCTGACTTAAGCAGGTGTCTTCTTGTGTGCATGTGTGCAGGAATATGTGGTTGTGTGTGCATTTGTGTGTGGTGGTGTGTAGGATATCTGGGAAGCATTAACAGATATACCCTTTAATTATGAATGAATGAATGAATGGTTTATTTTGAGCCATGCAAACAAAACAAAAGAATGATATAAAATACAAAAGAAATATATATATATATATATATATATATACATTATATTCACACCTACATTGTAAACATCACATGTGACAAATCTTTTGTAGATGTCAAGATTGGCTCAAAAGGGAGTGGGAAGACGTAAACGTATTAGGACCCACCCCTATACATATACAATATATATATACAATATATAATACAATAATAATATAATTCAATTCAGTGGTTGCTGCGTAGACGCTATAGATTATCTATATATAATACATTTAAATTCACACACACTTACATATATATATATATATGCACACACACATATATACACATACACACATATATATACACATACATACATACAAATTATATATATATATATATATATATTTATATATATATATATATATATACATATACATACATACAATACATACATATACACACATAAGCACATACATACACATACATACACACATGCATATACCCAAAATACACACACATCCATCATATATCAGGGACGGCGTGGCGCAGTGGGAGAGTGGCCATGCGCAACCCGAGGGTCACTGGTTCAAATCCCACCTAGAACCAACCTCGTCACGTCCGTTGTGTCCTGAGCAAGACACTTCACCCTTGCTCCTGATGGGTGCTGGTTGGCGCCTTGCATGGCAGCTCCCTCCATCAGTGTGTGAATGTGTGTGTGAATGGGTAAATGTGGAAGTAGTGTCAAAGCGCTTTGAGTACCTTGAAGGTAGAAAAGCGCTATACAAGTACAACCCATTTATCATTTATATATACACCCACACAGACACACATCTATATAAATATTATATATATAATAGTATATATAATATACACTTTTGTCTATACATTATTAACAGTTTTTGGTGCCTATGGGAACAAGCGTTCATTTTGACTGTGTTACTAGTGGTTATTAGTGGATATATGACTGTGGAGCTGCTGCCCCTGATCAACAGGACCTGAGTACCACTCTTGCTATGTGTCCTATGCTGTGCTTTAAAAGAGACGAGGGGAGCCCCCTGCCAGAGGAGTTATTCACGAGCAAAAGAGCCCCCACTCGCCTGCCCTGTACTCCAGATAGTGTACCCAAATCCCTTTTCTTAGTTTCCATCGTCACCAATTCTTTTGTCAGAATTCATATTTGTTTATACATTTGCAGAATATTAGTATTACTCAAATTGCGTATAGGATTGCACACACACACAGACACACACACACACACACACACAAATCAATGTATTCCTCTTATTGATACTATTTCACATATTTTAACTAGTTAGGTAATGTCATAGAAGTAATAATAATAATAATGATAGTAACAACAATGACTACAACAATAATATTATTAACGATAATGATAACAATAATAATAATAATATGAACAATAGCAATAGCAATGACAATAAATGATGACAATAATACATATAAAATAATGATGATGATGATGATGATGATGATGATGACAATAACAACAATAATTATAATAATAATAATCATTATTAGCCAGTGATGGAGTTTAACACTTAGGCATCCATGTTCACATTCATATACATTGCCCATACCATTTTTTTGTAACTTGTTTTGAACTGATGGACATTTGGACATTGCTTGAACCCCACATCCAATCCGCTCCAAAGTTTCACTCCACGCACAGACACACACAAACTTTTCCTCGTAGATCTTACTGTTCGAATAGTAAATATACTACACCCCCTTAGATTATGAACTCCTTCTCTGTGTTTGAAATGCTTTTGAATATTGGCAGGTAGAACCTTTTTGTTTGCTTTAAATAGTAATTGAGCTGTATGAAAATCAACTAGATCAGGCAGTTTTAATAATTTAGAATTTAAGGAATGTGAGTGTGAATGTTGTCTGTCTATCTGTGTTGGCCCTGCGATGAGCTGGCGACTTGTCCAGGGTGTACCCCGCCTTCCGCCCGATTGTAGCTGAGATAGGCGCCAGCGCCCCCCGCGACCCTAAAAGGGAATAAGCGGTAGAAAATGGATGAATGGATGGAAATAAAATATTTGTGTGGTCACAATACCCCACCTTGTGTAGAATTCTTATTGCACGTTTTTGGAGTGTAACCAGGGGATGTAATGACGTTTTGTAGTTGTTGCCCCAGATTTCTATGCCGTAATTTAGATATGGCAAGACCAATGAACAATATAATAAATGCAGAGCTGTGTAATTTAAGAATAATTTGGATTTATTGATAATAGAGATGCTTTTGGAGATTTTGCTTTGTATATGTCTTATGTGTGGTTTCCAGCTTAATTTATTATCAATAGTGACTCCTAAGAATTTAATTTCTGACACAGTTTCTAGAATCACGTCATCTTTATTTATTTCTGGGCCTGGATTGGAATAGCCAAATAACATAACTTTTGTTTTCTTTAAATTAAGGGATAATTTGTTTATATCTAACCATTATTTTCAAATCTACACAAACATGACTTCATGATATGGTAAAAAAGTACTGTGATATTGTCTTCCTATCATGCCTTGCAGAACTTTTGTAACTCTCCAAGAGTTCACGAGTTTGTTGTACCGTTAAGTTGTTGTTGTTTTTTTTATCCCCAGTAGTAGTGTTAGTAGTAGTAGTCAGGGGTGTCTCAATACAACTTTTTCTGGCCGGATACAATACCAATATTGGACCTACGAGTAGTAGCCGTTACCGATATGACATATTTAAGCTTTGTTGATTAGTTTGGTAACACTTCAGTATGGGGAACATATTCACCATTATTAGTTGCTTATCAACGTGCAAATTGATAACATATTGGTTCTTAATTAGTCATTATTGAGTACTTATTAATGCCTTATGCTGCATGGCCTTATTATACAACTAGTAAGCCATTAACTAAGAGTGTTCCCTCAATAACCTCAGAATTATTTCTTATTAGTAACCCTAACCCTTATATGTTTCCGTAGTGTCCAAATAACTCTCAATTAAGACTTTGTTACTTAGACTATGTTCTCCATACTAAAGTGTTACCATTAGTGTTTTTGGCAATACCTAGTGATCACAAAAAATCATGAAGTTAAAGGGGAACTGCAGTATCTTGGGAATTTAGCCTATTGTTCACAATCATTATGAGAGACAAGAAGACGTCTTTTTTTTTGTACGATTTTAAAAATAATAAAAAACGCTTGAAAGATGCTAATGAATGTCACCGTTGGAGCATTCAAAAGCCTCTAAAACAGGGGTCACCAACGCGGTGTCCGCGGGCACCAGGTCGCCCGTAAGGACTAGATGAGTCGCCTGCTGGCCTGTTCTAAAAATAGCTCAAATAGCAGCACTTACCAGTGAGCTGCCTCTATTTTTTACATTATATTTATTTACTAGCAAGCTGATCTCGCTTTGCTCGACATTTTTATATCTAAGAGAGACAAAACTGAAAATGAATTTGAAAGTCCAAGAAAATATTTTAATGATTTGGTCTTCACTTGTTTAAATCCAATCCAATCCAATCCACTTTATTTATATAGCACATTTAAACAACAAAATGTTTTCAAAGAGCTGCACAACAATATTAAAACAAAATTCAAATACTATCCTGAGCTACACCAATGACTGAATAAAAACTAAAAGTAAATAATAATAAATAAATACATATAAAACCAATATAAAAACAATATAAAATAAATATGATTAAAAACGATATTAATAACATTCATTCATTTTTTTACTTTGCTTTTTATAACTTTCAGAAAGACAATTTTAGAGAAAAAATACAACCTTAAAAATGATTTTAGGATTTTTAAACACATATACCTTTTTACCTTTTAAATTCCTTCCTCCTCTTTCCTGACAATTTAAATCAATGTTCAAGTACATTTATTTTTTTATTATAAATAATAAAAAATACATTTTAATGTAATTCTTCATTTTAGCTTCTGTTTTTTTGACAAAGAACATTTGTGAAATATTTCTTCAAACTTATTATGGTTAAAATTCAAAAAATTTATTATGGCAAATCTAGAAAATCTGTAGAATCAAATTCAAATCTTATTTCAAAGTATTTTGAATTTCTTTTAAAATTTTTGTTCTGGAACATCTAGAAGAAATAATGATTCGTCTTTGTTAGAAATATAGCTTGGTCCAATTTGTTATATATTCTAACAAAGAGCAGATTGGACTTTCCATCTATCCATCCATCCATCCATTTTCTACCGCTTAGTCCCTTTTGGGGTCGCGGGGGGTGCTGGCGCCTATCTCAGCTACATTCGGGCAGAATGCAGAGTACACCCTGGACAAGTCGCCACCTCATCGCAGGGCCAACACAGATAGACGGACAACATTCACACTCACATTCACACACTTGGGCCAATTTAGTGTTGACAATCAACCTATCCCCAGGTGCATGTCTTTGGAAGTGGGAGGAAGCCGGAGTACCCGGAGGGAACCCACGCATTCACGGGGAGAACATGCAAACTCCACACAGAATTTTAACCTATTTAAAACATGTCATCAAAAATATATATTTATTGTGAGAAGTCATTAAGATGATCAGTGTTTCCACATGTTATTAATAATAACATAGAGTTAAAGGCAAATTGAGCAAATTGGCTGTTTCTGGCAATTTATTTAAGTGTGTATCAAACTGGTAGCCTTTCACATTAATCAGCACCCAAGAAGTAGCTCATGGTTTCAAAAAGGTTGGTGAACCCTGCTCTAAAATAACTTCAAAACCCTCCAGCAATGTTTTATATACAAACTGCAAGTCTATATATAATGTAGTAACGGACATGTTCGTAACAATATCTCATTATTCAATATTTACCGTATTTTTATCATTTTAATCATTTACGGAAATGATTTATTTATTTGAGTTCTGTTTCCATAGCAGCGTGTGTCTGATTTCTGGCAACAATGTGTGTTCCTACTTCTGGAATTAAACACCATTGTGTTTTCTAATCATTGCAGACTTGGTAACAGACATAGAAGACGACTATTTTTGGACAAAAGAGGATTAACAACCTTATACTTTTGCAGCTAAATATGCTGCTACTTATAGAAGAGAGCATGAAGGAAGAGTGACACATTGGCGCAGACGGAAGCTGAGAGAGTGAGGTGAAAGTGATTTCGACGCTATAAATGTGGAACTTGGACACAAGCTATTTCGACATAAATGGGTTGCTTACCCAAAATAGACAGGAAACATCCCCAGGCAAGCTGGACCAGACAAACAACTGTCTATCGAGTGAGTCATTTTAATATTGATCATGATTTACGCAGCACAACATGTGTGTTAGTATAACTACAGTACATACACTGTCTAGCTAGCTGTGTACAAACAAGTTAAGTTATGTTAAGTTAAGTTAAAGTATCAATGATTGTCACACACACACTAGGTGTGGTGAAATTTGTCCTCTGCAATTGACCCATCCCCTTGTTCACCCCCTGGGAAGTAAGGGGAGCAGTGGACAGCAGCGGTGCCGCGCCTGGGAATCATTTATGGTGATTTAACCTCCAATTCCAAACCCTTGATGCTGAGTGCCAAGCGGGGAGGCAATGGGTCCTATTTTTTTTTTTTTGTCCTGTCCAGCTTCTCAGGCAAATCATATAGTTGATGTAGATGCCCATATCGGCTGTTCAGATTTACTTTACAAAAGAGAAGTGTAGGATACTTCTCTTGTTGTCTTATTTGAATGTGACTTTATTAAATGTATTTATATTATCATTTGGTGCAGCCGGGCTGGAGCAGGAGGGGATAGAAAGAGAAAAAAAGGAAGACAGAGGGGTAAATTGTGGGGCTAAGAGGGGGATTAGACAGAGAGACAAAAAAAAACAACCAAGTCTTTTGTATGACTCGGCCGGCGTTTGAACTCCCAACCTACCGATCTCAGGGTGGACACTCTAACAACCACTAAGCCATAAAATGTTGGCTAATACTTTACAGATACTGTAATATAATTTTTCATGTTTTTCAGTCAGTACAAATTGGTGTCCTATGGCATTGTGTTCTGCATTACAAACTCAAACACATTTTGTGTTGTTGTAGAAGCGAGCTTATCTCTTGCCGCAGATATCTTTTACGGCTAACACCGAAGCACTACGATAGAAACATAGTTCCTCAGTGTTCGCACTTACACTAACAATGTCGCTACATCTTGGTTGTTATACGGTTTACAGAACATAAATGAAGTATTGTTGATGGTTTTTGAATGCATTTTTAATAGTATTTAGAGGTGGAATTATTTGCTCCCATGTGCTGCATTGCTGATTTTTATATATTAGAAATGGAAGAAAATTAAAACATGTTGTCCTTTTGTCTCTAATAATGATTGTAAACGATAGGCAAAATTAATAAAAAAGTGCAGTTCACCTTTAAGCTCATGATGCAGTACTTTGAATAATGGAGACACATTTGATACCGGATATTTTCTACTACACTTAAGTAATGCAACTATTATTGTTTTATACTTTTTATATATTGACAAATGTAGAATTTTTCAATTAAGGACAGGCATTATGTAAGTCTAGCTTGTGTGCTAAGGTGTGCTTAGTTGTTGTGTAGCTGCTAGCTCCTCATGGCCTACCATGTTTATCTTTTACAAATGACGTCACTAAAATACAAGAAAAAAACTTTTTATTTGCAAATTGGATGGCATTTAGATGTTAACCGGCTCTTGAGCTTTGCGTTGCTTGTATTAGAGCTTATATTTGAGATTTTAGATGTTCGATATCACCCAATATTTGCCTTTTTTTTTTTTTTTTTGCTGATATATGACTGATATCAATATCGTATCGGGACACTCCTAGTAGTACTAGTTGTACTTGAAGTAGTCCTGAGTGTGTTTAATCACCTGCTACGTGTTGTGCTGCCATTCTGTTGGTACCGTGAGTGAGGTTATCGTTTTGATTAAGGACCGTCCTGCCTGTCCCATTGTGCTAGTCAAGCTTGGCTTTAAAAATGTTAACGTATTTGCCGATGTCAGCCTAATAAAAATATAACAGTAACGCTGAAATGCTTCTGGCTGTCTCTGTCTAACCCTAACCCATTACCTGCGTTGTTATCTGTCTTTTACAAGCAGTTTTTACCATTTAGAATCTACAGAAAAGGGAAAGGACAGATGTGTTCTTGACTCACATAGGGTTTGTGGATGATGGACAAAATTCCCCAAAAAGTTCAGTTCCCCTTTAATATGTACCTGACACTTCCACCTGCTGAGTTAACTTCTACAATACTGAGTTGCATTGTCTATTAATGACATAAATATTAAGTCTCCAACCAAATAAATATAATTGTGTTCTGTAACATGAAAGACCTTAAACAGGATCTCAGTGGTCATTGTGAAGCCGTGTGTAATGATAGGCTCCTCCTCTGGCGGTTTCCCTTTCCAGCAGTCCAGTTCCAGACACCGGCACCCGGACAGCAGACACTGGCGGTACATCTCCGGAGAAGAAACACCAGAAAATTGACCAGCTGTGAGAGAGTACTATAGTGAGCATCAAACGGTGACTAGATATTCAAGTTTAGGAGTGTGACCTGTTAGGTATGTGTTGTGCGAGGACTTGATGAAGTAATGAGGTAATGGCTGAGTCATGTCCTGACACTTGGCCAGTCTGTCTTGCAAGACGACGGAAGTCTCTGGACCCATGAGGAAGGACAAAAGACCTTCCGGAGTAATCAGACCTGTTGATGAAGAAAAAAATTCAAAAAACTTTTCCTCTGAAAAAAAAAAGAAGAACATTACCTCTGTTACAGTTGGTGTTGCAGGGTTCATATTTGACCATCAAAGCTCGAATCTGGTCCTGCCGCAGTCGTGGAAACAGTTCCTCATTGAGGCGAGAGTCCCTTTGCTTCTCATTGAGGAACTTGGTGAAGTGCTCTTTGGTCATGGTGGGTTTGTTGGAGCTGAAGGGAACAGGAATGCCGTCTCAGATACAACGCAAAGGTGTTCTTTTATGCATCAACAGATAATTAAACATCTGGATAGCCATACATAAATTGGACGTGTAGAATCGAATGGAATAACATAGAGTACAGTAGAATAGAATAGAATGGAATAGGGTGTCCCAATACAAGTTTTTTTCCTTCTGAAACGATACCGATATCAACACACTGAGTATTGGCCGATACCAAAATTGATCGGATACAATATCTGCACAAATCATAGGAAGACAACAATTGTAGGCATTAAAAACGTTAAACTATTTATTGTTAACTGTCTTGAGTGGGGGCAGCACGGTGGAAAAGCGGTTAATGCGTCTGTCTAACAATACGAAGGTCCTGAGTAGTCCTGGGTTCAATCTTTCTGTGTGGAGTTTGCATGTCCTCCCCGTGACTGCGTTTGCATGTCCTCTCCGTGACTGCGTGGGTTCCCTCCGGGTACTCCGGCTTCCTCCCACCTCCAAAGACATATGTACCTGGGGATAGGTTGATTGGACACACTAAATTGGCCCTAGTGTGTGAATGTTGTCTGTTTATCTGTGTTTGCCCTGTGATGAGGTTGCGACTTGTCCAGGGTGTACGCCGCCTTCCGCCCGATGGTAGCTGAGATAGGCACCAGCACCCCCCACCAGCGGTAGAAATTGATTGTTGAATGAATGGATGTCTTGAGTGGACTTATGCTGTCTTTAAGTTGAAGTGGAATTGTATTTTTTTGGCAATACCTATAGACCACAATAATTCATTATATGGGACCTATTACGCAAAACCAACTTTTCTTACATATTGGTATCTGCTTATGTGTATTTGTAATCTGCCTGAGTCCCGAAAATGTGTAATCAAACAACAGAGGCATTGCAGAGATATTTTTAAAACAATCTTGCCTTTCCTCCTATTTATTCCAAAAGGTCCATTTTGAATTTTGTTCAAGTGTGACGTTTTGTTCAAGTGTGACGTCAGCAAATTATCCATATGTGGCAAACATTTACCCAAACATGAGGTGGCGACTAGTCCAGGGTGTACGCCGCCTTCCGCCCGATTGTAGCTGAGATAGGCACCAGCGCCCCCCGTGACCCCAAAAGGGAATAAGCAATTGAAAATGGATGGATAGATGGATTTACCCAAACATCTTTCCGTGAGTTGGCCAATTTAAATGTATGTGAAATTGACTGTGCTACAATACAACATCATGTCAATGATGAAATCCAATGAAGAACAATGCTCTCCTGTTTGTTTGGTTTAACAAATGAGAAGAAAGTCACATCAGCTGTCGCAAAAGTAGCTGATTCTAAAAAAAAAGTTGAACGCAGTCTAGCGCATACATTGTCAACGGCATGTGAACACAAAAGTACCAATTGACCACTTATTTTGTGACATATTAGGGGAAATTTAGCTTCCATTGTACAAAACCCGTTTCCATATGAGTTGGGAAATTGTGTTATGTGAAAATATAAACGGAATACAATGATTTGCAAATCCTTTTCAACCGATATTCAGGTGAATGCACTACAAAGATAAGATATTTGATGTTCAAACTCATAAACTTTATTCTTTTTTTGCACATAATAATGAACTTAGAATTTCATGGCTGCAACACGTGCCAAAGTAGTTGGGAAAGAGCATGTTCACCACTGTGTTACATCACCTTTTCTTTTAACAACACTCAATAAACGTTTGGGAACTGAGGAAAGTAATTGTTGAAGCTTGGAAAGTGGAATTCTTTCCCATTCTTGTTTTATGTAGAGCTTTAGTCGTTCAACAGTCCGGGGTATCCGCTGTCGTATTTTACGCATCATTATGCACCACACATTTTTGATGGGAGACAGGTCTGGATTGCAGGCAGGGCAGGAAAGTACCCGCACTCTTTTACTACTAAACCACGCTGTTGTAACACGTGGCTTGGCATTGTCTTGCTGAAATAAGCAGGGGCGTCCATGATAACGTTACTTGGATGACAACATATGTTGCTCCAAAACCTGTATGGACCATTCAGCATTAATGGTGCCTTCACAGATGTGTAAGTTACCCATGCCTTTGGCACTAATACACCCCCATACCATCACAGATGCTGGCGTTTGAAGTTGCGCCTATAACAAACCGGATGGTTATTTTCTTCTTTGTTCCGGAGGACACCACGTCCACAGTTTCCAAATATAATTTGAAATGTGTACTTGTCAGATCACAGAACACCTTTCCACTTTGCATCAGTCCATCTTAGATGAGCTCGGGCCCAGCAAAGCCAGCGGCGTTCCTTAGTGTTGTTGATAAATGGGTTTTGCATTGCATAACAGAGTTTTAACTTGCACTTACAGATGTAGCAACCAACTGTAGTTACTGACAGTGGTTTTATGAAGTGTTCCTGATCCCATGTGGTGATATCCTTTACACACTGATGTCTGTTTTTTATGCAGTACCGCCTGAGGGATTAACGGTCCGTAATATCATCGCTTACGTGCAATGATTTCACCAGATTCTCTGAACCTTTTGATGATTTTACAAACCGTAGATGGTAAAACCCCTAATTACCTTGCAATAGCTCGTTGAGAAATGCTGTTCTAAAACTTTTCGACAATTTACTTACAAAGTGGTGACCCTCACCCCATCCTTGTTTGTGAATTACTTAGCATTTCATGGAAGCTGCTTTTGAACTCAATCATGGCACCCACCTGTTCCCAATCAGCCTGCATACCTGTGGGATGTTCCAAATAAGTGTTTGATGAGCATTCCTCAACTTTATCAGTATTTATTGCCACATTTCCCAACTTCTTTGTTACGTGTTGCTGGCATCGAATTCTAAAGTTAATGATTATTTGCAAAAAAAAACATCAACATCGACATCAGTTTGAACATCAAATATGTTGTCTTTGTAGCATATTCAACTGAATATGGGTTGAAAATGATTTACAAATCATTGTATTCCGTTTATATTTACATCTTACACAATTTCGCAACTCATATGGAAACAGGGTTTGTAGTTTTAGAGCAATCCCCAATGTATATTTAAGTAATATGTAACTTAACACTGCGATGAGGTGGCGACTTGTCCAAGGTGTACCCCGCCTTCCGCCCGATTGTAGCTGAGATAGGCGCCAGCACCCCCCGCAACCCCAAAAGGGAATAAGCGGTAGAAAATGGATGGATGGATGGATGTAACTTAACATATTTGATACATGTTTATATTGACAAATAGCATGTTTTAGACTGCATGTTCAATTAAGGACACTTATCATGTATGTCTAGCTTGTGTGCTATTGTGTGCTTTGCGCTTGAGTATAGTAGATCCTAGCTCCTGGTAGCTTATAACCTACCAAGTACTGTAAACCCTTTGTTAATGACTTTTACTTATTGGACGACATTTAGATGTTTACATGCTACCGGACAGCTTGTACCAGAGCTTATATCGAAGATTTTGGAAACAAGCTGACATATGTTTTTTTTCTGATATTGGACCAATATCTGATATTGTGACATTATGAGATTAGGACACCGCTAGTGTTAAGCTTTGAAGTTGGAAATAGAACTCCCAGTTGATAAGTGAAGTGCAATCACAAAAGTTAAAAGTTTGAGAGGATGTTGAGAAGATTTGGATTCGCTGTGGTTTGACTTACTAACAAGTGAAGATCTCATAGATTTCGGGGCGAGGACACAGATATGCCAGGAAATTCTTAAAGGCTGATTCAGTGAAGACATCAGGCTTCATGCTCTCATACTGTAAAAATAATATATATTGACAGCACATAAAAAAAGCAACAGAAAGATCTTAACAGGTTGTTACAAAGTCCGTGTCGCAGGTGATGAAGTGACATTTTAGCAAGACTATTTATAGATGCATATATTTTTTTAACCTTTCCTTTGGGGAGATGTGCAGACACCAGGGCACTTTCCACTCTCTTCTTATCAGCAGGGAACATTTTGTAAACGCTGACAAAAACAATTTTGACAATATGAAAAACTTTGAACACACACTTTCACAGTTGTTGCAACCTACTTTTTCACCGGGATCTTGCCGTCCTTGTTGGTATGAAGACAAATCCCTACATATCTAAGATGTAGGAAAACATCTTTAAACTGAACTCTCAGCAGACAAAAAGCTTAAGAAGAGACCTAAATCACCACTTACATTTTGTCCAGGAAAACTTGCCTGCAGGCGTTAATTCTAGCCGCATTGTAGGCCACTGCAAGAATGTCATCCGCCCAATTCTGGGGCACATTGAACAAGAACATCAGGTCTGTTTGCAAAGTCATCACTCTTAAAAACAGCATTGATGGCATGTGAAAGACACCAACACACCACTAGAGGGCAATGGCATAATGATAACAATTGAGATCAGTATATGCATGTAGAGTTTGACCAAATAACAACAGTAACTGTATTGTTTCTGCTAAAAAAAAGAAAGCTGAATATTGGATGTTTCAAGCAGGCGGTGTTAATAAAACAGTCTGTGCCTTGTTACCTGTGTCATTTTATCTTTGGAGGCAAAGAAGTTATGATAGGTCAGATTGACACAATCAGGACCCGAGACAACAGTCAACGTTTTGGACAGGTAATTGCTGTCCGGAAAATCCAGGTTGAAAACATTGCGGACCTTAGGGTGCTGTGAAAAATATCAATAATAATATAAATGAATGACAATTACTAACAAATGAAAATTAGCAACGTGCGACTACTGTTTGTGAAACTAATAAATATAAGCAACACATGACAGTAGAGGAAAACATTGGATCAGGAAGAGATATGATTCATGGCTCTATGGACCTTGAGGAACCGTTTCTTTCAAACAGGTGTTCTAAAGACTGGCTTGTTATTTTACACAAAACCAACACCTGCTATTATAATTCCTGTAGTGAAATAAGACTTGTGTTGTAAGGTTTCCGATAAACTAGGACAACTTGTTTTGACTTACGTATTATTAATGTTATTATTATTGCTATTATTATTATTATTACTATTATTATCATTATTACTACTATTATTATCATTATCTAGTATTTTTTTCATCATGCTCAAAGAATGAATTGGACGGTCATTTCTCAGACTTACTTATGTAGTACTCGGACAACAGCTGTCCTATCTAGTCTTTTTTCAACAGTTAATGCTCAAATACTATATGGGACAGCTTGGGTTTCTACTAATGCTTAAAGACTAGATGGGACAGCTCTTGTCTATACTCAGGCTACAGTAGATACTATACTTAGACTCGACTCAGCTCTTGTCTGCGTATAGACTATAGCTGTTCTATTTAGTATTTGAACATGGGTAAAAAATATAGCTGCCCCATTCACATGTCTTTGAACAAACTGAAAAAAGTCTGAAAAGGACAACTCTAGTCTTGTCTCAAATTAAAGTAGAGTCTACTCAGACTAAAGATCTCCTATCTAGTATTTGAGCATGAGAAGAAACGTGTGCTCAAGAGCTGTCCTATCTTGTCTTTCAGCTTACAATGGTTAAACAAGATCAGATAGGACATATATAGTATATCCTGTGACTAGACTAGTGTCTATTCTCAGACAAAGGCTGTCCTATCTCGTCTTTTTTCATTAGTGTAAGCTCAAAGACGAGATGGGAAGGCTCAAGTCTAACCCTAACACATCTTGGGTCTCTACTCAGGCTTCAAGGTTAGATAGGACAGCCGTAGCTTATTCTCAGAACAGAGACTTTACTCAGATGAGCGCTGTCCTATCTAGTATTTGAGCATGAGTAGCATCTAGAGCTCTCATATCTAGTCCTTCAGCATGTAATGATTAAAAAAGACTCAATAGGACAGCTATAGTCTCTCCTCAGACTAGAGTGGAGACTCTACTCTGAGAAGAGCCTCACATCTAGTGTTATTTTGTTTTTGTTTTGTGTTTATCCGTTTTCACTCAAAGATAAGATGGGACAACTTTAGTCATACCCTAACCCTAACCTGTGCAAAGAACTAGATAAAAGTCTGAGAATAAACTTTTTTATACAAATTGGCAAAACAGACTAGATAGGACAGCTCTACTTGCTATGCATGCTCAACTACTACATTGGACTGAGTTGTCTGTACTACAATCTGAGAAGAAACTATAACTGTCCTATCCGGTCTTTTTTTTCATTATGCTCAAAGACTGCTATAGGACAGCTTTAGTCACAAATCAGAGGAAATGAGAATTGTCTTTAAGCATGAACTTATGAGGAGGGTGCTGGTGCCTATCTCAGCTACAATCGGGCGGAAGGCGGGGTACACCCCAAACAGTCGCTACCTCATCGCAGGGCCAACACACGTAGACAGACAACATTCACACTCACATTCACACACTAGGGCCAATTAACTGTTGCCAATCAACCTATATTAGGGGCGGTATGGCGTAGTGCAGTGGTTCTCAACCTTTTTTCAGTGATGTGGCCCCTGTGAACATTTTTTTAATTCAAGTACCCCCTAATCAGAACAAAGCATTTTTGGTTGAAAAAAAGAGATAAAGAAGTAAAATACAGCACTATTTCATCAGTTTCTGATTCATTAAATTGTATAACAGTGCAAAATATTGCTCATTTGCAGAGGTGGGTAGTAACGCGCTACATTTACTCCGTTACATTTACTTGAGTAACTTTTGGGATAAATTGTACTTCTACGAGTAGTTTTTATGCAACATACTTTTACTTTTACTTGAGTATATTTATAGAGAAGAAACGCTACTTTTACTCCGTTCCATTTATCTACATTTGGCTCGCTACTCGCTACTTCTTTTTTATCGATCTGTTAATGTTTGTTTATGACAGAGCTTCAACGTAGGATCTACACAGGCCTGCGTTTCACCAATCACATGCAGTCACTGGTGACGTTGGACCAATCAAACAGAACCAGGCGGTCACATGACCGTCACATGTCGAATCGGACGTAAACAAGTTGAAAAACTTATTGGGGTGTTACTATTTAGTGGTCAATTGTACGGAATATGTTCTGTACTGTGCAATCTACTAATACAAGTTTCAATCAATAATCAAAAGTGTAAAGGAAAAAAGACACTTTTTATTTCAACCGTACTATCCGTCAAAAGCCTAAAGACTGATCGCACAGTTCCTGTCTTCACAATAAAAGTGCCGCTCCATTGCACCTGCGCTAACAAAATAAGAGTCTGAAAGCCAGCGCAAACAAGCTAGCAAGCTACGGAGTTTGCCGCCAATGTATTTCTTGTAAAGTCTATAAAAACGAATATGGAAGCTGGACAAATGAGATGCCAAAAACCAACGAATTTCATGTGGTATTAGACAGAAAAGAGGAACTTTTTTTCTCCTCCATTTGAAAACGTGGACATCTGATTCCAATCAATGCAAGTCATCAGAATCAGGTAATACACCAACTTATATTCTTGTCTTCATGAAAGATAGGAATCTATGTGTTAAACATGCATGTATATTCATTAAAACACCTTTAACATGTCAACAAAAACAGCAAAATAAATAAATATAGGCGCCAGCGCCCCCCGCGACCCCAAAAGGGAATAAGCGGCAGAAAATGGATGGATGGATGGATGGATATACTGTATATATGTATGTATGTGTGTGTATATATACTGTATATATATATGTGTATATATATATATATATATATATATATATATATATATATATATATATATATATATATATATATGATGTGTGTGTGTATGTATATGTATATATGAGGTAGATCACCTCGACTTGGTCATTTATTAAGTAATTGATAAACGTTGAAAAACGTTTTGTGGTGTTACCATTTAGTGGTCAATTGTACGGAATATGTACTGTACTGTGCAATCTACTAATACAAGTTTCAATCAATCAATCAATCAATCAATGAATGCCTACTGAGGCTATGGTGCTGTTAAGTTATTGTGGCTCAATGTGCCTTAATTTTTTGTATTTTAATGTACAATTTTTTAATATATATTATTGTTTAGTTGCTTAAGAGATATTCCTGGCTCTGAATTTGCTCATTGCTATTGTTATGTTTTTGTGCATTATTTGTTGCCTTAATCAGGTTACTCATCAGTTACTCAGTACTTGAGTAGTTTTTTCACAACATACTTTTTACTTTTACTCAAGTAAATATTTGGGTGACTACTTCTTACTTTTACTTGAGTAATAAATCTCTAAAGTAACAGTACTCTTACTTGAGTACAATTTCTGGCTACTCTATCCACCACTGCTCATTTGTAGTGGTCTTTATTGAACTATTTGGAAAAAAGATATAAAAATAACTAAAAACTTGTTGAAAAATAAACAAGTGATTCAATTATAAATAAAGTTTTCTACACATAGAAGAAATCATCAACTTAAAGTGCTCCCTTTGGGGATTGTGATAGAGATCCATCTGGATTCATGAACTTAATTCTAAACAATTCTTCACAAAAAAAGAAATCTTTAACATCAATATTTATGGAACATGTCCACAAAAAAATCTATCTGTCAACACTGAATATTGCATTGTTGCATTTCTTTTCACAGTTGATGAACTTACATTAATATTTTGTTGAAGTATTATTCAATAAATATATTTATAAAGGATTTTTTGTCACGGGGGGGGGGGGGTAAAATGGGTGGACCCAAATGCAGTAAAGACAAGCTGAAATCGTGTTCAAGGGTTATTATTAATAAAACCTGAGGGAAAACGAGGCAGCTTGTAGTCCTAGGCTTTGCAGTCCAGGAGAGCACACTGAGGCTAGCAGGCTGAGGCTAGCAGGCTGTGGCTAGCAGGCTGTGGCTAGCAGGCCGAGGCTAGCAGGCCGAGACTAGCAGGCTGAGGCAGGCACACACGGCAAGTAGGGAACTGAAGGCAGAGGTGAAACGATCTGGCAATCGCGCCGAGTGGAGTCCAAACATTTGTAGGCTGCAGGTGATGAGTTGATGGCAGGCAGGTGAGTGATTAGGGTGCTGGGATCAGCTGTGTCAGGCTGAGAGCTGGAGCCAAGCCTACGCCCAAAACACGCCCACTCTCCCAAAGACACACAGAGAAAAACAGACAGACTGACTGTGACAGTGCCCCCCCCCCCTCAAGGAACGCCTCCAGGCGATCCCCCAGGCTTGCCCGGGTGACTGCGGTGAAAGGCCAAGATGAGGGAAGGGTCCAGGATGAAGCTGCGTGGCACCCAGCAACGCTCCTCAGGTCCATACCCCTCCCAGTCCACCAGGTACTGTAGACCTCTACCCCGACGGCGCACATCCAGCAGTCGCCGGACCGTGTAGGCTGGGTGGTCATCGATGACACGGGGGGGAGGAGGGGGCGTGTCAGGGGGAGACAGTGGGCTGGTTGAAACAGGCTTCAGTTGAGAGACATGGAAGGTGGGATGGATCCTCCAGCGTGCAGGTAATTTGAGTTTAACTACTGTTGGATTGATGATGGAAATGATTTCATAAGGGCCAACATACCGGGGTGCAAGTTTCTTAGAGTCCACCTTCAGGGGGAGGTCTTTAGAGGAAAGCCACACCTGCTGACCAGGATGGTATACAGGGGCCGTACTTCGGTGTCGGTCAGCATATCGACGATTTCGGTCCACAGAGCGGAGGAGGGCAGCACGAGCATCTTTCCACACCTTGCGGCAACGCCGCATATGAGCCTCTACTGAAGGTACGGAGATGTCATCTTCCTCAGCAGGAAACAACGGAGGTAGGTATCCCAAGGATACCTCAAATGGTGACACTCCAGTAGCTGCACAGGGTAATGAGTTGTGGGCATACTCAACCCATACCAGGTGGGTGCTCCAAGAGGAGGGGTTCTTAGCAACGACACATCGGAGGGCCGCTTCTAGGTCTTGATTTGCCCGTTCGGTTTGCCCATTAGACTGAGGGTGATAACCCGAAGTCAGACTCACAGTGGCTCCAATAGCCCGACAGAAAGCCTTCCAAACCTCTGAAGTAAACTGAGGCCCTCTATCAGAGACCACATCTGAAGGAATACCATGAAGACGGAACACATGCTGGACCATGAGGTTGGCTGTTTCCAGGGATGTGGGGAGTTTGGGTAGAGCCACAAAATGCACTGATTTGGAAAATCTGTCCACTATAGTGTGGATAACCGAATTTCCCTGAGAAGGCGGGAGGCCAGTGACAAAATCCAGTGAAATATGAGACCAGGGGCGGCTTGGGACTGGCAA
Organism: Nerophis ophidion; assembly: GCF_033978795.1. Classification (NCBI taxonomy): domain Eukaryota; kingdom Metazoa; phylum Chordata; class Actinopteri; order Syngnathiformes; family Syngnathidae; genus Nerophis; species Nerophis ophidion. The sequence continues at coordinate 48,000,610 of NC_084613.1, forward strand.
AGGATGGAGTAGGCCGGCAGGTGGTCGATTGGAGGATTTTCCACGGGCACACACAGTACAGGCAGACACAAAAGCACGGGTATCAGCATCCATGGTAGGCCACCAAAAGTGTCGCATGAGGAGAGTCATGGTGCGACCAACTCCTGGGTGGCAGGCAAATAGGGAAGCGTGTGCCCACAGAAGAACCTGTGAACGTACAGCATCAGGCACAAAAAGGCGGTTATCAGGACCATTACCCGGGTCTGGTTGGTCTTGCTGAGCCCTTCGGACCACCGACTCTATCTCCCAAGTCACTGTGGCCACCACACACGAGGCCGGAAGAATAGGCTCAGGACTGGTGGGACCCTCCGAAGTGAATTGACGTGACAGGGCATCCGGTTTGATGTTGCGGGATCCTGGACGGTAGGTCAGTGTGAAGCGGAATCGACCAAAAAACAAAGCCCACCGGGCCTGACGGGAATTGAGGCGCTTTGCAGACTGAATGTAGGTCAGGTTTTTATGGTCTGTCCAGATGATGAAGGGGTGTTCTGCTCCCTCAAGCCAGTGCCTCCATTCTTCCAGAGCGAGTTTGACTGCCAGCAGTTCCCTATTACCTACATCATAATTGCGCTCAGCAGGTTGTAGCCGATATGAGAAGAACGCACATGGATGGAGCTTCTGGTCCTTGGCAGAACGCTGGGATAGTACAGCCCCCACTCCAGACTCTGAGGCATCAACTTCCAGGATGAACTGGCGTGAGGGGTCAGGATGAATCAGGACAGGGGCTGTGGTAAAACGTCTCTTAAGCTCCTTGAAAGCCGTGTCAGTCTCTGCCGTCCAAGTGAATGGGATAGATGGAGATGTGAGTCTTGTGAGGGGTGCGACCACTTGACTGTAGTTCCGGATGAACCGGCGGTAAAAGTTTGCAAAGCCCAGAAAGCCCTGGAGACGTTTAACTGAGGTTGGTTGTGGCCAGTCCACCACAGCTCGCACCTTTTCGGGGTCTGCCTTCACCTGACCACTCTCAATGATGAAACCGAGAAACCTTGTGGACTGAACATGGAACTCACATTTTTCAGCTTTAATGTAGAGCTTGTTTTCAAGAAGGCGCTGGAGCACTTGTCTGACGTGAACCACATGTTCCTCCGGGTTGCGGGAGAAAATCAGGATATCATCCAGATACACAAAAACGGAGCGGTTAATCAAGTCTCGGAGGACATCGTTCACCAGAGCTTGAAAAACTGCTGGGGCATTAGTCAGGCCAAAGGGCATAACCAAGTATTCAAAATGGCCAAGGGGAGTCCTAAAGGCTGTTTTCCATTCATCACCAGCTCGGATTCGAATCAAATGGTAGGCATTGCGAAGGTCTAACATGGAAAACACAGTTGCTCCTTGGAGGGGTTCAAAGGCAGATGCCAGTAAAGGCAGTGGGTATTTGTTATGAATGGTGATATTATTCAACCCTCGAAAATCTATACAGGGACGTAGAGTGCCATCTTTTTTACCCACAAAAAAAAAACCTGCACCGAGTGGGGAAGATGAGGGTCGAATAATGCCTGCAGCCAATGAGTCATGGATGTATTTTTCCATCGCCTCTCTCTCAGGGCGTGACAGATTGTATAACCGACTGGAAGGCAGGGGAGCTCCTGAAAGCAGGTCAATGGCACAGTCATAAGGGCGGTGCGGAGGGAGGGACAGTGCATGTTGCTTGCTGAAGGCCTCTTCTAAGTCATGGTAGACAGAGGGAACCTTGGACAGGTCTGGGGGCTCTGCAACAACCGGGGAGACTGTGTCCTCAGCAGGGGAGCGGGCAGACCGCAGGCAGGTGGAAAGACAGTAGGAGCTCCAGCTCACCACTTTGGCTGCAAACCAGTCAATGTGAGGATTGTGAAGTCTTAACCAGGGCTGACCAAGGACTACAGGAGCATGAGGAGAAGAGATAATGTGGAATTGGATTTGTTCAAGATGATTACCAGAGACAAGGAGGTGCACAGGTTCGGATCGGCGAGTGACACGGGCAAGGAGTCGACCAGTCAGGGAATTGGCTTGTAAGGGTGAGGGAAGTGGTTCGATGGTAATGCCCATTTGGGAAGCAACGTCGGCGTCCAAAAAGTTCTCATCCGCCCCCGAGTCCACCAGAGCAAGGAGAGACATGGACTGAGATTGCCAACGGAGACTAGCAGAAAACTGCATACGGCATAGGGACTTAGGGGAGGAGACAGCTTGGCTCACCAGAACCCCCACTGTTACTGGTGAGCCTACTCTTTTGGCCGCAAAGAACAGGTGGCAAGGAAATGGCCAGGTTGACCACAATAGAGACACACCCCTGCCCTCCTTCTGCGGAGGCGCTCTTCAGGTGTAAGGTGAGCCCGACCCACCTGCATGGGCTCCTCAACAGGGGAACTGGAGGTTAAGGCTTTGCACATTGGCAAATTGGGCTCGGCCGACCCGGGTCTAAAGCTGGAGGGTTCCAATGACCTGCAAGAAACGGGGTCAGCTTGCCACTGGGTCATCTGGTCTGAGATGTTGATAGCTGCTGTAATAGCTTCGTCTAAGGACAACTGCTCATTCCTCAGAGCAATCTCCCTTCCAATGACCCGACTAAGCCCATTCTGGAAGACAGTGAGAAGGGCCTGGTCATTCCAGCCGGACTCCACAGCTAGGGACCGGAATTCACAGGCAAATTCTCTTACTGAGCGTTTCCCTTGACGAAGTCGCAACAACTGCTGACCTGCTTGCTGCCCTCGTATGGGGTGGTCGTAGACCCGCTTCAGTTCTGCAGATAGTGCAGCAAAGGACTGGACTGCAGGGGATCCTTGCTCACGAAGGGCATTAAAATAACTCAAAGGGGGCCCCTGTAGCAGGTTGGATATATAAGCAATTTTGGCTGCCTCACGGCCAAAACGAGAGGGCTGAGCTTCAAAAGCAAGCTGGATCTGAGTTAAAAATTCACGACAGGTGCTAGGATTGCCAGAATATTTATCAGGCGGGGGAATGTGTGGCTCTGCAGCAGGAACAGCATGGGGTGCAGGTGGTGCAGGTGGTTCGGGTTGTGGTTGAGCTTGTTGATTGATGAGAGTTGTGAGCTGGGTGGAAACGCGTGACATCTGGTCAATAAGTTTTTGTAATAGTTGGTCATGGTTTCCCAAACGCTGTCCTTGATTGGCAAGGGCCTCCCTCACACGGTCAAAATCTGCTGGGTCCATTGTAATGGCCAGATCGTTCTGTCACGGGGGGGGGGGGTAAAATGGGTGGACCCAAATGCAGTAAAGACAAGCTGAAATCGTGTTCAAGGGTTATTATTAATAAAACCTGAGGGAAAACGAGGCAGCTTGTAGTCCTAGGCTTTGCAGTCCAGGAGAGCACACTGAGGCTAGCAGGCTGAGGCTAGCAGGCTGTGGCTAGCAGGCTGTGGCTAGCAGGCCGAGGCTAGCAGGCCGAGACTAGCAGGCTGAGGCAGGCACACACGGCAAGTAGGGAACTGAAGGCAGAGGTGAAACGATCTGGCAATCGCGCCGAGTGGAGTCCAAACATTTGTAGGCTGCAGGTGATGAGTCGATGGCAGGCAGGTGAGTGATTAGGGTGCTGGGATCAGCTGTGTCAGGCTGAGAGCTGGAGCCAAGCCTACGCCCAAAACACGCCCACTCTCCCAAAGACACACAGAGAAAAACAGACAGACTGACTGTGACATTTTTGAATTGTTGCTATTTTTAGAATATTTCAAAAAAACTCAAGTACAACTTGGGATACCATCAAGTACCCCCCAGGGGTACGCATATCCCCATTTGAGAACCACCGGCGTAGTGGGAAGAGCGGCCACGCCAGAAACCTGAGGGTTGCAGGTTCGCTCCCCGCCTCTTGACATCCAAATCGCTGCCGTTGTGCCCTTGGGCAGGACACTTCACTCTTGCCCCCGGTACCGCTCACACTGGTGAATGAATGATAGGTGGTGGTGGTCGGAGTGGCCGTAGGCGCAAATTCGCTTTCGTCAGCCTACCCCAGGGCAGCTGTGGCTACAAATGTAGCTTACCACCACCAGTTGTGAATGCATGATGGGTTCTCATTTCTCTGTGAGCGCTTTGAGTACCTAATAATAGAAAAGCGCGATATAAAATCTAATCCATTATTATTATCATTATTATTATTATTGTTATTATTATCCCCAGGTGCATGGTGGTATAGATCGGTTGGTGGAGAGGCCGTGCCAGCAATTTGAGGGTTCCAGGTTTGATCCCACTTCCGCCTTCCTAGTCACTACCGTTGTGTCCTTGGGCAAGACACTTTACCCACCTGCTATCAGTGCCACCCACATGGGTTTAAATGTAACTTAGATATTGGGTTTCACTATGTAAAAGCGTTTGGAGTCACTAGAGAAAGCGCTATATAAATATAATTCCCTTCACTTGTCTTTGGAGGTGGGAGGAAGCCGGAGTACCCGGAGGGAACCCACGCAGTCATGGGGAGAACATGCAAACTCCACACAGAAAGACCCCAAGCAACGGCAATAAAAAGCAGGACTTTCTCGCTGTGAGGCACCAGCACTAAACACTGCTCCACCATGCTGCTTACTTCTATTATGTACTGTGGAAAAAATGTTTTAAAATACCCTAAACAACTCAGAGACGGTTTTATTTTGAATCGTTTGCAGGGATTGAACACCTGAGTGCAAAATCATTCTAAACATGCAAATCTGATGACCTGGACATGCAAACAGGATACACACACACACACACACACACACACACACGCACTGATTCCATCCATCCATGTTCTACCACTTGTCCCTCCCGGGGTTGTGGGGGTAGCTGGAGCCTATCCCAGCTGCATTCGGGCGGAACAGTATTTATATGCAGTGATGACATCATCTACAAAGCTTCCCAAAATGGCTCAAGTGTTGTTATCACTAACCTCCCTACACTCAGATTTCACCTTTCAGTGAACCCTCTAAGAAAGATGAGGATGACTGCTCACTGCTCCACCACATATAAACAACTACTACTAAAAACTAAGAACACAAACCCTTTGCTGTTGATGAGAGGGGAAAAAGGAAAAAGATGCTGACACTGTAAAGCGTCTCTAAAGGATGACTCAGCTTGAGCTGTGTGTGTGTGTGTGTGTGTGTGTGTGTGTGTGTGTGTGTGTGTGTGTGTGTGTGCGTGCGTGCGTGCCTGTGTGCGTGCGTGAGTGTGTGTGTGTGTGTGTGTGTGTGTGTGTGTGTGTGTGTGTGTGTGTGCGTGTGTGTGTGTGTGTGTGTGTGTGCACCTGTTTATGGACTGAGGGAATGCTGCTTCATGTGCCCATTGCTGAATTTGCAATGCAAATATGTTTCTCATACTAAAGAGGCTTCAGGTAAATATTTGCATGTGTGCAGAGATTCTTCAATAATGAATCACATGTTGGACTTTACTGTAATCAAGTGTTTCTTAACCTTAGGGCAGTGGTTCTTAACCTGGGTCCGACTCATCGTATGAATAAAAACTTCTCCCCATCGGCGTATTACGAATACGGCAACAGTTTAATGATTTGCAGGTGTGTAATTTGCTGTAAGTTTATGCACTGTGTTGGTTTTGTTGTCCGAACAAGGTTCATCTTGTGCACCAGTAAAAAACAACATTGTCACACTTTAGTATGGGGAACATATTCACCATTAATTACTTGCTTATTAACATGCAAATTAGTAACATATTGGCTCTAAACTAGTCATTATTAAGTACTGATTAATGCCTTATTTGGCATGGCTCTATTATAACCCTAACCCTGGCTCTAACCCTGACCCTAACCCTAACCAAATAACTCTGAATTAAATCTTTGTTACTTAGAATATGTTCCCCTAGTGTCCAAATAACTCTAAATTAAGTTGTTGTTACTTATAATGTGTTCCCCATACTAAAGTATTACCAAAAACATATAACTTTGTATTGGATTTGAAAAAAAATAAATAAATAAATAAATGTTTTTCACTAAAGAAGGGTTCGGTGAATGTGCATATGAAACTGGTGGGGTTCGGTACCTCCAACAAGGTTAAGAACCATTGCCTTACGGCTTAACCTTAACCTATTGGGCCACCAGCGCCCCTAGAGAGGCGCCAAAAAATATCTGTTTCTCAGCTGTGGTCTCTATTGGCCGTAGCGGCACTGAGTTGTAATACACTTTTCCACCACGTGTGGCAGTAATGACAATACTGTATCAAAACAGAGTTGAAAGTGAGTATAATCAACACCGTTTCAGGCGATCCCCTCAACGACTGGTCAAAAGACACTCATGTTACCACAGAGCGCCATGACTGCTACAAATTCGAGCTGATGCTACATGTCAGCAGCGCTTCCTTGTCAGTTTTTCGACATGTAAAAATGCCCTGTTGTTCAGCATGAGGCTGCTCCACCCGTGAGAATTGTTGAAAGTTTTTACATCACTTTCCCCAAAGCCCGGAAAGAAGACAAGTATGGGAAGTTTAGGTTTGTGGTCAACACTGGAGAGTCAACAACTACAAAGTCTTTTGTCAGGTCAAGACACGATACAATCAATCAATCAATCAATCAATTAATCAATGTTTACTTACAGTATATATAGCCCTAAATCACGAGTGTCTCAAAGGGCTGCACAAGCCACGACGACATCCTTGGCTCAGATCCCACATCAGGGCAAGGAAAAACTCAACCCAATGTGACAATGAGAAACCTTGGAGGGGACAACAGATGTGGGGATCCTCCCCCAAAACACAACCACTGTGTTTTGTTCAGGAGAGAACACACAGAAGCCAATACAAATAAAAACAGGAGAAATTATTCAATCTCCAAAATGCTTTGACAAAAACAGACTCTCTTTGAATCTCAGTAAAACAAAAATAATGCAATTCGATAAGAGTAGAGAACGTCAAATACAATTAGACATTGAAAGAGTAAAATAAACCACATGTGTGTAATAATAAATGAGAAAATTAACTGGAAATGATATGTAAAAATTATACAACATAAAGATGTATATTTGTCAATGTCAATAATTAATGAAGCAAAATATGTTCTGGACCTTGGCCCTGCGATGAGGTGGCGACTTGTCTACGCTGTACCCCACTTTCTGCCCGAATGCAGCTGAGATAGGCTCCAGCACCCTCCGCGACCCCAAAAGGGACAAGCGGTAGAAAATGGATGGATGGATGGATGTTCTCGACCAAAAATCTGAGTCTTTGTGCAGAAATATGGGGAAACAACCACAAAAGCACATTGGAGGCAGCCATCACAGTTGACATACTTCACACAAAAGTCATCATTTGTCAGCGATTGTTGGTCCAAAGCTGATAAAGGTTTTCACCCCCCAAAAAAATGGTTTCCTTCTGTGTATTTGTTTTTACATTTATTGTGCTGTGGAGTGCGTGTTTGAGAACCTGCTGGTCACTAAACACTGCAGGAATGTAGCAGCAAATGCCCAAATAGGGCAACAAAATTATACTTCCACAATATAAAAGTATGTTTTATTGTAAGTTTATGAGCTTGAGTATGTTTAGAACTATATAAATACACTACAAAGACAAGGTATTTGATGTTCAAACTCATAAACTTTTTTTTTTTTTGGGGCAAATAATAATTAACTTGGAATTTCATGGCTGCAACACGTGCCAAAGTAGTTGGGAAAGGGCATGTTCACCACTGTGTTACATCACCTTTTCTTTTAACAACACTCAATAAACGTTTGGGAACTAAAGAAACAAATTGTTGGAGCTTTGAAAGTGGAATTCTTTCCCATTCTTGTTTTATGTAGAGCTTTAGTCGTTCAACAGTCCGGGGTCTCCGCTGTCGTATTTTACGCTTCATAATGCGCCACACATTTTTGATGGGAGACAGGTCTGGACTGCAGGCGGGCCAGGAAAGTACCCGCACTCTTTTTTTTACGAAGCCACACTGTTGTAACACGTGCTGAATGTGGCTTGGCATTGTCTTGCTGAAATAAGCAGGGGCGTCCATGAAAAAGACGGCGCTTAGATGGCAGCATATGTTCTTCCAAAACCTGCATGTACCTTTCAGCATTAATGGTGCCTTCACAGATGTGTAAGTTACCTATGCCTTGGGCACTAATGCACCCCCTTACAATCACAGATGCTGGTTTTTGAACTTTGCATCAATAACAGTCTGTATGGTTCGCTTCCCCTTTGGTCCGGATTACACAATGTCGAGTATTTCCCCAAAACATTTGAAATGTGGACTCGTCAGACCAGAGAACACTTTTTCACTTTGCATTAGTCCATTTTAGATGATCCTGGGCCCAGAGAAGCCGGCGTCGTTTCTGGATGTTGTTGATAAATGGCTTTCGCTTTGAATAGTAGAGCTTTAACTTGCACTTACAGATGTAGCGACGAACTGTAATTAGTGACAGTGGTTTTCTGAAATGTTCCTGAGCCCATGTGGTGATATCCTTTAGAGATTGATGTCGTTTTTTGATACAGTGCCATTTGAGGGATCGAAGGTCACGGTCATTCAATGTTGGTTTCCGGCCATGCCGCTTACGTGGATTGATTTCTCCAGATTCTCTGAACCTTTTGATGACATTATGGACCATAGATGTTGAAATCCCTAAATGTCTTGCAATTGCACTTTGAGAAAGTTATTCTTAAATTGTTTGACTATTTGCTCACGCAGTTGCAGACAAAAGGGTGTACCTCGCCCCATCCTTTCTTGTGAAAGACTGAGCATTTTTTGGGAAGCTGTTTTTATACCCAATCATGGCACCCGCCTGTTCCCAATTAGCCTGCACACATATGGGATGTTCCAAATAAGTGTTTGATGAGCATTCCTAAACTTTATCGGTATTTATTGCCAGCTTTCCCAACTTCTTTGTCTTGTGTTGCCGTTAATAATTATTTTCAACAAAAAAAAAAAGTTTATCAGTTTGAACATCAAATATGTTGTCTTAACTGAATATGGGTTGAAAATTATTTGCAAATCATTGTATTCCATTTATATTTACATCTAACACAATTTCACAACTCATCTGAAAACGGGGTTTGTACGTATTACTTTCGATTATTTCATCAACTACAGCAATTGCATGCATCGGGGCACAGCCGCACTCGTCCTTGGTAGCAGTAATGGCGCCTGTTGTTTATTTGGCCATACTCTTGACATTGTACTAAACCAACGGAAGAAGTTTGGTGCTAAAGTCATAGAGAAGTTTCTTAGGCGCAGAAAATGATGACCAAAGCGGTGAAGCTGCATTTTCATTTGTGCTTCTATTTGATTCACAGTGTAATTATGAAAAATATTCATTAATATTTTGTTTTTATTTTAGCACTAAATAATTGTATGTAAATGTGTTTATTTATGAGTCCCTAGTTACTCAGTATATTTGGCAAGTACTTGTTTTTCTAATCTGCCTGACCTAAGCCTAAGGTTTATGTGTTAAATAAATAATATTTGTGATTAACACATGGGTTCATATCATTTGACAATGTTGTAAACTGTACATAAATTGATTAAAGTGGGGTCCATGGCCCTACTTAGAGGAAAAGTTGGGCCCCGACGTCAAAAAGGTTAAGAAACCTTGCTGTAATCAATACTTACTTTGGGAAGTTTAGCATATCTTCCTGTTCTGGTGTCTCTGATTGTAGCAACATCCAAGAATGTTGTCTCCTAGAAACAAGAAGCAGACAGTCATTTGTTCTTCAGCACCCAGGCACGAATCCATATACGGCCCGACGATGTGGATAAAACTTAGTTTGAGAAATAATATTTCACTAGACTATGGGCTTTTTCATGTACAATAGGATTGTGCTGGTGTTTCACACAAAAGCGTCCTAGTATGGCTGCAGCTTTGAGACATGAGGTGGGCATGCGTTTGATGTGGGCCTCACTGGATTTATGATGTGGCAAACAAACTGAAGTACGGCTGCAACAGAGGGAGAGCGGAAGCGAGCGAGATCAACAAAGACAAATAGTGCTCTCCATCGAGTTCATCGCAGCTGAGTTTCATCGTGCGAGCAGGACGGCGGGCCAGGATCAGCGGCAATCAATAACCCCCACAAGCAGCTGGCACCGTACGATGCAATGCAGCTCACATGAGCACTGCTCTCACTTATTGGTTGTTGCATCAAAAACATGCACTGAAAGCTACAAACGTACTTTATTACATTCTGCTCCAATGGCAGCAGATATATTATTGCACACTTTGTACATGTCTTACCTTGCTTTGATTTGTCCAGTAAAGGTAAAATCCTTTCATGTCCATCTTCATAGTAACAGGAACAGTCTTGGTGGAGTCCTTGGTGGAGACATTTTGACAGTTATAATGATTTCAAGAAATCTTGTTCGGTCTTGTCAATGGAAATCTTAAAGAGGTATTCTGATGTTTGTTTTTCTACATTAAAATACTTCCTTGTGGCGAAATAGCATGTAATGGTGGTTCCTTGGTCAACATTTTGCATGGATCATGTTTTACGGACTGTTTTCAAGCTGTTATCTGTTATCTTCAGGATGCGGCATTTTGTGGATTGTCTTATTTACCTGGGTCCACTTCTCCTCGTCAGCCATGTTGTAGTTTTAAGCGCTTCCATATGGAGTCTACTGACAGATATAAGTTAGACCTATGCGTTTTACTTTGTTTTAGAAATGGCAACATCGGAGGATGCATGTGCATGTACGAGCCTGTCTGCCCCATGACAAGAAGATAGAGAAATACAAGGAGATAATTGACTACAGCTCGGACTACAATGGCCGACTTGCACAAAGCACTTTGGGTACATTTTGTACCATATATGGATATATCCTATGGCGTCACAATTGGGAAAAGCTTCACAATTTGGGGTGAATTCCGAACAGCTTGTTTGGAGGAAGTATGAATGAAGGCAAAATTGTTTTATAAATATCTACTCCATGCGTCTATGGTTTGATTTGAAATGGTATGCAGATTCCATGCAGATCCTAAATACACAAAAACAGGTACCAATAGGTAAAAAAAGTTGGTTTTGCATAATTAATGCCCTTTAAAATGCATCCTTATTATAAAAGTATAGAACATGTGATTACTCATAGCCAGTAAGTAAAATATATTAGTCAAATAATTATTATTTTAAATCAGATTAATCCGAATGCAGCTGAGATAGGCTCCAGCAGCCCCAGCAACCCTAAAAGGGACAAGCGGTAGAAAATGGATGGATAATCACATTTTGGAATTTGGGTTAATAATGAATAATCACAAGTCATTACTTGCTTGCATAACTAAATGTTGCTTAGGAAAAGCCCAATATGTGTACACAAATGTAATTTTATGGTCAGAATGTCAGCCAGGAACGTTTTTAAACAATTAACTTGCACAAAACACTAGTAACAGTTGTATCTTAAGTTCTTTCAGGCTGTATTTTGCAGTAGAATTTGCCAGTAAGCACACCGTCGGAGTCTCCTAAATCATTGTTGTACTGAAGTATGCATTGCTCTGATCAATGACTGTGTCGTTGTTAAGGTAAAGGAGCTTGTAGGTCAAAATAAATAGCATGCTTTATGCAAATGTGTCCATGATTAATGCAATGATTTTTAGTGAATGATCACATAAGTTAAGTTGTTAATTTTGACAGTCCTTAAATATAAATAAGGAAAGTGATACACTCCGATAATTGTGCATAGTTTTGCAAGTCATTTTAAATGTTGAAGTAAATGGCAATATCTAAACATATTGGATTGCTTTTGTAAGCACACATTGTAGAAACTCTTCAATACAATTAATAATATCTAAACGTTTTGAAAAATTACAAAAATATGTCAGATTTTCTTGAAATATGCACTCACCTCTGACCACAGGGTGAACCTTTCTCCTTTAACCATGTAGTCTTTGACCACCGGGGGGTCCAAAAAGTACCTTTTCTTGTTCATTATTCTTGCAACAAAGTTGGCAAAATTGTAATTTATGTGAACATGGAGATAACACTCTACTGCTATCTCCGCTGATTGAAAGAAGCACTGTAATGAAGCGTCGTTGCTGGAAACGGACACGTAAACACAGACACATACACACACACACACACACACACACACACACGCACAAACAGACGTATACACAAGGTCACACCCAAAACAATATGAATTGCAAATTTAGCTGACAAAAGAAATTTAATCCTTCCTGAGAACTGTTGCTAGACATCTCACTATGGTAAAGATAGTTCTACACAATAATGAACACTTAGTTAAAGTATAGAATAATGTTTGAAACAAGTCTTGTGTTTACATACGACGTACAGCTGTATGAGGGGCTGTTAGGGACAATATTCAGAAATACTTCTGATGTACACTACTGAGATCCTCACACACACTACTGAAATCCTTGCATGCACCCTAGTGTGTGAGAATATGTTTTCAGATGTTTATGTGAGAGTGTCTCAGTAGTGTGTGTGAGTGAATTTCAGTACTGTGTGTGAGAGAAATCATTTCAGTAGTGTGTACAAGAGTGTTTCAGTAGTGTGTGTGAAAAAAAAAATATGAACCACATCTCTGGGTTTCAAACTTGTGCTATACATACCTGAGGCCTTCCTCAAAGCACCAGTTTAAATCATCTCTTTTTTGGCAGGTACACATTTTAAATGTGATAGGATTTATGTCACTAAGTTGTTGCTATAGATTTTTTTCAGATGCAGTCAGTTGTCGTTTGTACAACTTTTTTATTTATACTTTAGTTCAGTTTCAGTTTATTTCAAACATACTTAGACTTAGACTTAGACTTCCTTTATTGTCATTCAAATTTGATCATTACAGTACAAATAAGAACAAAGGTTTGTTGCATTAGCTCATGGTAGTGCAGGATAAAAAAAAGCAATAAGGTGCAGATATAAATAAATAGATTACTGTACAGATAAATATATTGCACTTTTGCATTTGCATCCAGGTTTATGGATGTATGTTGTATTGTCTTTTTATTCCAGCGAGTTAATCCATTGTGGGAGGAATTGAGGGGATAGTTATGATGCGTTCAAGAGTCTCACGGCCTGAGGGAAGAAGCTATTACAGAACCTGGAGGTTTTGCTTCGGAGGCTGCGGAACATCTTCCTACAGTCCAGCAGTGAAAGCTGTCCTTGGTGGGGGTGGGAGGAGTCTTTGCAGATTTTCTGAGCCCATGTCAGGCAGCGGCCTTTTTCGACCTCCTGGTTCGGAGGAAGAGGAGTCCTGACAATCTTTTCCGCCGTCCTCGCCACTCTCTGGAGAGACTTCCAGTCTGAGGCATTGCAGGCTCCAGTCCAAAAAGATAATTTGTTATCTTACTTATATATATGTACAAACATATATATATATATATATATATATATATATATATATATATATATATATATATACAGTATATATGTATGTGTGGAAAAAACTCACAAGACTACTTCATCTCTACAGAACTGTTTCATGAGGGGTTCCCTCAATCATCAGGATGATATAAATATATATATATATATATATATATATATATATATATATATATATATATATATATATATATATATATATATATATATACAGTATATATGTATGTGTGGAAAAAACTCACAAGACTACTTCATCTCTACAGAACTGTTTCATGAGGGGTTCCCTTAATCATCAGGATGATATAAATATATATATATATATATACAGGCAATTGTGTAATAATATTATGACGTGATTATACAGTAGCCATAACTGCAAAGGGGCCCTCAATGAAAACAAGTTTGACACAACTGCTAGAGTGTTGTTATAGAGATGATCTTTGATTAGCTTTTTTGCCAAAAGTCCTTAAAAACAGCATAGCGCTCCTATAACTCTGACCAAAAAAAACAGACCAAAATTAAAAGTCCACTGTAGAAGACACTGGTTTCCCGGAATATGCAAAATAATACTAATAGTGAAGAGAGAAGGAAGTTGAATTGAAGTGATCAGCTGTTTGAGCGTCTTGTTTTCAACCATCCATCCATTTCTACCTCTTATTCCCTTCAACCATTACTTTATGAACACACCATGAACACTCACACATTTTTTTTAACTGTATTGACATTAATTTATCATTCATCATTTGTCTAGTTTCCTTGTTCTACAGTAAAAAATGAAAGATGGAGGAGTGTCGTGCAGTGACAAGCAGAGATTTGGGTGCGGCTGAGAGGCCTCGTATAGGTGGAAAATTGGCATTTCTAAAAATCTTCATCTTTACACTTGAGCAGAAATGTAGCACTGACAATTAGGTTAAGATTTGGATTTAAGATTTAGATTTAAGATTTAGATTTATATTTTATATTTACATTCGTAGATCGCAGTAATGAGGACGTTGTATCGATCTGTTATGGTGAAGAAGGAGCTGAGCCGTAAGGCAAAGCTCTCAATTTACCGGTCGATCTATGTTCCCATCCTCACCTATGGCCATGAGCTTTGGGTTATGACTGAAAGAACAAGATCACGGGTACAAGCGGCCCAAATGAGCTTCCTCCGCCGAGTGGTGGGAATCTACCTCAGAGATAGGGTGAGAAGCTCTGTCATCCGGGAGGAGCTCAAAGTAAAGCCGGTGCTCCACCACATCGATAGGAGCCCGATGAGATGGTTCGGGCATCTGGTCAGGATGTCACCCGAACACTGGAGGTGTTCGGGCACGTCCGAATGGTAGGAGGCCACGGAGAAGACCCAGGACACAATGGAAAGACTATGTCTCACGGTTGGCCTGGAAACACCTCGGGATCCCCCGGGAGGAGCTGGACGAAATGGCTGGGGAGAGGGAAGCCTGGGCTTCCCTGCTTAGGTTGCTGCCCCCGCGACCCGACCTCGGATAAGCGGAAGAAGATGGATAGATGGATGGATGGATGGATGGATGGATGGATGGATGGATGGATGGATGGATGGATTTACATTTAAGATTTAGGTTTAGATTTAACATATAAATTATTTAGATTTACATTAAAGTTTAGATTTAAAGTGGAACTGCATTTTTTTTATTATCATTCACAATCATTATGAGAGATAATAAAATAATATGTTCTTTTAATGATTTTTTGCAATCTAACATGTAAAATCGACTTATCCCAATGCAGTTAATGTAAGCAATCAATTCTATCTCTAAATCGCTTTAAAATGTATTCAAAAACGGTCACCGATACTTAATATACATTCCGTAACCTGTATAATATCCAAATTGTAGCTGCATTATTATTGTAGGAGCAAACAATGACAAACTCTTTTTGTAACGTAGTAACATATCAGCATGCTGCGGTAGTAGCCGTAAAAG
Organism: Nerophis ophidion; assembly: GCF_033978795.1. Lineage (NCBI taxonomy): Eukaryota > Metazoa > Chordata > Actinopteri > Syngnathiformes > Syngnathidae > Nerophis > Nerophis ophidion. The sequence continues at coordinate 48,015,793 of NC_084613.1, forward strand.
CTAACTACGCCAAGAGCTAAGCTGGCTTCTATGTCAGCACAAAATTTGTTTGAGTCTGTAATGCACATCACTGTGATAGGACACCAATCTCTACTGACTGAAAAACATTAACAATCAGAATACAGTATCTGTAAAGTATTAGCCCACATTTTATGTTCTGTTTGTACACAGCTAGCTATACAGCATATGTACTGTAGTTAAAATAACAGGCATGATGTGCTACATGTGTCATGATCAAAATTAAAATGTGACTCACTCGATGGACAGTGGTGCGTTTGATCCAGGATGTTTTCCCCTGGTTTAATTGGGGTAAGCACCCCATTTATGTCAAACAGCTTGGCTCCAAGTTCCATGTTTGCTGGGTCAAGTCATGCTGACCTCACTCTCTCGGCTTCCATCTGCTCCAACCTTTCACCCTGTTCTTTGTGCTCGCTTCTATTAGCAACAATTATGGAGCCAGAACACTGCCAGTAAGATTTGGTATCGAAAAAAAAAAATAGACTATTTAGAAAAAGTTGTATCGGCACCGAGGCAAGTTTTTGCAACAAATAAAGACAAACATTGAAAAAATACAATATTTGATGTGGCTGTTTTCGATGCCAATATTCATATTTTTGTACACTTTTATTGTTTTTGTGTGTCGAAAGGTGGTTATGATGGCTTTGTTTCTTTTTTTTCGGTTACGCTTCCCTCTTTTACGTGAAGGGTGGGGTCCTGTGGACGGGCCTTACAACAAGTTTACCAGGAAGCAGTTTTACTGCACTTGGGCAAGCACGTAAAACAAAAAGCAGACCAAGGGCGTCTAAATTATATTTTGACATTTCATGGACTCGCATGGCTCCGGTCGTTGTGATTGAACAATGCAGGAGACAGGAGGATGATGTGCAGGTAAGACAAGTCCTTAATTATATTCAACACAGGAGATGCAGCAGGCAAGTGCACGAAAACCTAGCAGCCTACAGCAAACTGAGTCAGTAACATTTCAAGAAGAAAAATAAATCAATCCTCGTGCCCTGACTATTAAATTTTTTAAATAATCCCTCAACTCTAAAAATATGTTGTAGGTAGTACTTTCGAATGTACATGTAAATCATCCATCCAGCTGCATTCAGGAGGAAGGCAGGGTACTCCCTGGACAAGTCGCCACCTCATTGCAGGGTTAACACAGATAATATTATGTGGAACATCATTTACAATATCTGAATTGTCTCCTATTTAGTATTATTTGCAATTCAGACAATTAAATTAATCCCAACAGCGGTAGTTTCAGCACATTGTTTATACAAGTCAAAATACGTTTGTAATACTTGACAATACAATGAGACATACAATAAGACATGAGGCCACCTATTTAGAAGTAAACAGAAAGAAAAAGATGGATCGGATGTAAGTTTTTACAAAACCCAAAACCAGTGAAGTTGGCACGTTGTGTAAATGGTAAATAAAAACAGAATACAACTATTTGCTATTACTTTTTAACCTTTATTCAATTGAAAAGACTGCAAAGACAAGATACTTAACGTTTGAACGGGTAAACTTTGTTATTTTTTGTAAATATTAGCTCATTTGGAATTTGATGCCTGCAACATGGTTCAAAAAGCTGACACGAGTGGCAAAAAAGACTGAGAAAGTTAAGGAACACGCTAATTGAAAGTAGACACACTTCCTGCTCAGAGTGTTTAGTCACCAGAAACTCATCCAACATTATTCTTTTTAAAGCAACAAATGAGGCAAAGTGGAGTGCCCTATTTGGCTGCAGCCAGCAGAGGCGCTGTTGCTTGAGTCTCAACTGGTTTGCTGTGTAAAGAAGTTAAGCGTGACGTCAACAATGCGAGTGGCAAGATCCTTTGGCAAGATACACCCAGCAGTGTCTTGCCCAAGTACACAATGGCAGTGAACCTGGGACCTTCAAGTTGCTGGCACGGCCTCTCTATCAACCGACCTACTTCGCCCGATCACTCCGTTTTGAAAGAGCACAGCTTGAAGGTTCAATGTGCACAATTTAATCGATTAGTTGCTCAGACAGTAATGTGTTTATAGCAGTTTGATTGTAGGTACACTAATCTGTTTTAGAAGTTAATGTTGTCCAAAAATCAGGTTGTTTTTGGTGTTTCTACCAATCACATCCCAAATATTCAGCATGTCAAAAATCACGATTCAGTACGTACGTGGTTTAACGTCACAATTCGGTTAATTTTCAGTACTCCATGGAAACAAAATGCCAAATAGCTGGTTTGCTTTTGTGCCAATAGCTAAAAGCTGCTTTGTCACGTTAAAAGGGCTCTCGGGTTCGATCATTGGCTAAGTTCATATTGCAGGGTAGGATGTCCAATTCAGATTTTTTTGATCGCCAAATTTGATCGTTTCATGGAGTCGTTCCCCTTACTAAAAAATGGAATGTCTAATGTGAACGCAATCTGACCCACATGCAGACACACATGCAACAGTGTTTACAGAAGTAATCATGGGTCAACCATTCATATATTGTAGGTTTCAGTCCTGGCGCATTTGTGGCAAGTTCTCTGAACCAAATTAAGTGTTTTCCAAAGTTTAACATATAATTATGACACATAAAGATATTTATCTATCTCATCTGTTTACTTTAACCACTAATGTTATCATAAGCAAGGCATGGTGTTGTGGTTTTTTTGGTTTGAAAAAAGACTCTTTTACTTTTTCAAATAAAGGTTATTTTAGTAGTAAATAAACAAACAAAGCCTCTTAATTAGTCTGCTGACATATGCAGTAACATATTGTGTAATTTATACACAGTATCATGTTAGACCCGCTCGACATCCATTGCTTTCCTCCTCTCCAAGGTTCTCATAGTCATCATTGTCACCGACGTCCCACTGGGTGTGAGTTTTCCTTGCCCTTATGTGGGCCTACTGAGGATGTCGTAGTGGTTTGTGCAGCCCTTTGAGACACTAGTGATTTAGGGCTATATAAGTAAACATTGATTGATTGATTGATAATTGGGAACAGGTGGGAGCCATAATTGCTCCAGCACCTGCTCCACTGCTGGTCCCCGCGCCAGCACCTGTTCCATGGCCGGTCCCCTCGCCAGCACCTGCTCCATGGTTGGTCCCTGTGCCAGCATCCCGGCTGGTCCCTGTGCCAGCACCTCGGCTAGCTCCAGCGCATGCCTCCATCCTCCTGGTCTCTGGCAGGCCTTCCCACGGGGCCGCCTCCATCTTCCTCCTCTCTGATGGGCCTTCCCACAGCACCGCCTCCATTTTCCTTGTCTCTGGCGGGCCTTTCCATGGTGTCGCCATCTTCCTCGTCCTCGTCGGGCCTTCCCACGGTGCCACCTCCGTCTTCCTCATCTCTGGTGGGCCGTCCCACAGCGCTGCCTCCCCTCATCTCCAGCGTCGTCGCCACCGCGACCTCCGACTGGCCTGCCGCATTGGCAGCCATCAGGCGCCCGCAAGCGCCTCCCGCAATGGTCTATTCGTGGACGCTTTTTGCGCCAAGAGCAGCGACGCCCGGGGCTTAGGCGTAGAACTGTACTGCTGCTGAAGTTCTAGGGCCACTCGAGTCCGCCTTCTTAACGGCCACATGTGGCCATTCCGCTGTCACCCGCCTCACCTGCGGCAGCAGCATTCCACTCGTCACCACCACTTGATTTGTCCCCGGTGAATTCAGGGACACTTAGCTCGGCAAACCACCTCCAAGTTCCCCCTCCGCCCTCCCGTGACTTTGGACTTTTTCTGTTGTGTTTTTTTTCTCTGGAATCTGTCCCTTAGGAGGGGGGTACTGTTATGATCCATTGACCGGATCATAGTTTGTTTACGTTCATTTAGTTTGTGATTCACTTGTGGTTTCAGTTATGTTTTCAGCACCCTTTAGTTTGTGTGTTTTGATTGTCATTGGTGCTTATTGTCTTCACCTGCCCCTGATTAGTGTTCGGCACGCTCACCTGCTGCTGGGCACCAAACAGAGAGCTATTTAGTCCTGCCTTTTCGCCTCACTCATCCTGGAGCTTTTGTTCGTTCTCAGGCAACTCTTACTGTTTCTTGCGCTAAGTTCTGCCTTAGTTTTTCCTGGGTAGGTATCCCTTTAGCCTCCAGTGCTATATGCACATTTGTTTTGTATTGTTTCCCATAATTTATGCAAATAAATCATTCCGGAGTGCCTGCTGGGAGAACGATCCACGCGTCACCATGCGACCCACCCGTTAAACATGTTTGTTCAGAAGTCATAAGTCTGCCATGATTGAAACACAGTCCTGTTGGTTTGCAGAATTTAGAACACACATGCATTGCCAGAAGTCGGAAGTGCGCTGATATGGAAACGGGAATCAATGCACAGAACAAATCTGTTTAAAATGATAAAAATACAATAAATTCAGTTAATATTGAACATTGTCTGTTACTACATTATATATAGACTTACAGAGTGTATACAAAACATTGATGGAGGGTTTGGGGGATGTTTTAGAGCAGTGGTTCTCAAATGGGGGTACGCGTACCCCTGGGGGTACTTGAAGGTATTCCAAGGGGTACGTGAGATTTTTTTAAAATATACTAAAAATAGCAACAATTCAAAAATCCTTTATAAATATATTTATTGAATAATTTTTCAACAAAATATGAATGTAAGTTCATAAACTGTGGAAAGAAATGCAACAATGCAATATTCAGTGTTGACAGATAGATTTATTGTGGACATGTTCCATAAATATTGATGTTAAAGATTTCTTTTTTTGTGAAGAAATGTTTAGAATTAAGTTCATGAATCCAGATGAATCTCTATTACAATCCCCAAAGAGGGCACTTTAAGTTGTTGATTACGTAATTCTATGTGTAGAAATCTTTATTTATAATTGAATCACTTGTTTATTTTTCAAATGTCAGGCTTGCCCCTGACAGTTTGGTTGTGTTTTAGTTTTTCTTCTGCGTTTGTCTTTGTTTCCTGTCAGCGCTCTTATTTTGTTTGTTTCGTGTTTGTCTCCCTGAGTGCTAAGTCTCCCCAGTTGTGGCTGATTGGCACCTGGCCACACCTGGTGTCAATCAGCCAGGTACTATTTAAAGCTGCCTTCCCCTCCAGTCAGCGCTGGATTATTGTCACCACTACCTGTCAATGTCATTAATACTTATCATTGGAGCTGGGTCTACTTCTGTTTACTCTGCTCTTGTCATAGTTCCTTCGTGTCACAGTAAGTGTTTTTGTTTCTAGTCCACAGTAAACCTTTGTGGTAGTTTTTGTTCACAGCCAAGTTTGTTCTCTGCCTTGTGCGCGCCTTTTGTTTGTACCCTTTTGTTTGTTCTTGTTTTATTGTTAAATTAAATCATGTTTACCTTCACGATGCCTGCCGCCTTCTCTGCATCTTGGGGTTCGTCAACAACAAAATGTGACATCAACAACTTTTTAATTATTTTTATATCTTTTTTTTCAAATAGTTCAAGAAAGACCACTACAAATGAACAATATTTTGCAATGTTATACAATTTAATAAATCAGAACTGATGACATAGTGCTGTATTTTACTTCTTAATCTCTTTTTTTCAACCAAAAATGCTTTGCTCTGATTAGGGGGTACTTGAATTAAATACATTTTCAGAGGGGGTACAACACTGAAACATTTTTAAGAATCACAGTTTTAGAGGGTTTTGAAGGCTACAATAAAGACAACCATTAGCCTCATCTTCCAAGCATTTTTTTAAATCATTTTTGCAATCCTAATTATAAAAAAGACTTGTGCTGGTGATGACGTGAAACAATTTCTGTCTTCTGTAACTGAGGAGATGATAAAGTTAAAAACTATGTTTGATACAAACAAATTGTCTCTGAATTTAAATAAGACCAAAATAATGTTCTTTAGCAATTGCAAAAGTAATATACCGATCAGGATTGTTATTGATGATACACCAATAAAATATGTTCATCAAAATTCTTTCTTAGTAGTGGTAATAGATGAAAATATCTCATATAAGTTACCTGAGGACAAAAGTTGCTAAATGTGTTGGAATGATGAGGAGATCATGTCATTTATTGAACACCAATGCTCTGCTGTTATTGTTTCATTCATTTATTATGTCATATTTAAACTATTGTGTTGAAGTCTGGGGAAATTGTTATAAATCACATCTACAGCCTTTAGTCACTCTGCAGAAAAAGGCCATCAGGATTGTGTCCAATGTTCACTATAGATATCATTCAAATCCACTAATTAAAGCAACTTAAACTGAACGATGTGATCAACTTTAAAACTGCTCAAATTATGTTTAGGGCATCCCAAAACTCTCTACCATCCAATATACAGAACCTATTCCATGACAGAGATGATCACCATAGTTACAGTTTAAGAGGAAACAACAAGTTCTATCTGTGTTGGCCCTGCTATGAGATGGCGACTTGTCCTGGGTGAACCCCGCCTTCCGCCCGATTGTAGCCGAGATACCCCCCCGTCACCCTAAGGGAATACGCGGTAGGAAATGGATGGATGGAACAAATTATATTCACCTAAATTTAGAACCACTTTAAAATCAATGTGCATTTCAGTGCGTGGAGTCACTCTGTGGAACAACTTAGGGGACAAGTTAAAAATGTCTTCTAACATGATTCAATTTAAAACACTGTTTAAAAAAGAAGTACTGAAGAAGTACGAGGAGGAAAGAGAGTGATGCCCTCAGCACAGAGCGATGGGAGAGAAGTGTATGGTCAGTGAGTGTGTGTGCGTGTGTGTGTGTGTGTGTGTGTGTGTGTGTGTGTGTGTGTGTGTGCGTGCGTGCGTGCGTGTGTGTGTGTGTGTGTGTGTGTGTGTGTGTGTATGTGCGTGCGTGCGTGTGTGTGTGTGTGTGTGTGTGTGTGTATGTGCGTGCGTGGGTGTGTGTGTGTGTGTGTGTGTGTGTGTGTGTGCGTGGGTGTGTGTGTGTGTGTGTGTGTGTGTGTGTGTGTGTGTGTGTGTTTTGTCTCGTCTTGTGTTGTCTCATAGTATTGTTAGTGTACAGGGGTTTTTCTTGTTTTTGTTTATAGAGTATTGTTCTTGTATTATATTGTTTATGTTAAATGTGGAATGAGTGAGAGGGGTTGGGATATTATAAGCATCTGCTTCATCCAACTCCTTTTCAAGCCTTGCATAAATATCTCTGCCAAAATGTAAAAAAAACCCAAAAAAACCTGTGTTTAATTGTAATGGTTTGAAATAAATATTAAAGGCCTACTGAAACCCTCTGCTACCCACCACGCAGTCTGATAGTTTATATATCAATGATGAAATATTAACATTGCAACACATGTCAATACGGCCTTGTCACGCCAATTTTCTTCCCCCTACAAAAACCTTCCCCCCGGAAGCCCTTCCAATGCCTGAAGGACCCCAATGAGAGCGGAACAATACCAAGTTATATGACTCTTAAGGGTTACAGCTGCAAAATTAGCGAAGCAAAAATAGATTGAAAGGTTAGCATGCTGGATTGCTAATATTTTTTCCTCACCGTTATTTTTCACTAATGACAATCAAGCCAATTATAATGCTTTTAAAACAGGCAGCTATGTGGGCTGCTTTAAGGTCCTTCCACCCTCATTGGGGTCCTTCAAGCATTAACTCCAAATGTCTTCCGGGGGGAAAGTTTTTGTAGGGGGAAGAAATTTGTCGTAACAGCCATTTTAGTTTACTAAATTGCAATTTTAAATTTCCCGGGACTTTTTTCTTGAAAACGTCGCGTAATGATGACGTGTACGCTTGACGTCACGGACTGTTATGAATATGAGCGCTACGCACACACACAGCTAAATGTCGTCTGTTTTAACGGCATAATTACACAGTATTTTGGACATCTGTGTTGCTGAATCTTTTGCAATTTGTTCAATTAATATTGGAGAAGTCACAGTAGAAAGACGGAGTTGGGAAGCTTTAGCCTTTAGCCACACAAACACACGGTGATTCCTTGTTTAAAATTCACGGAGGTGAAACTTTCCTATGGATCAGAGTGGACATGGATCCCGACTACATGTCAACCAGCAGGTTTCGGTGAGAAAATTGTGGTTAAAAATTGAGCTTCTGCCTCCCGTACAACTGCCGTCGACTTCCCCGAGACACTGCGCGTCAACACCCGGCCTTGGACGTACACTTCCGACTATCAGGTACTGTTAAACTCACTAAAACACTGGCAACACAATAGAAAGATAAGGGATTTCCCAGAATTATCCGAGTAAATGTCTCTAAAAACATGAATCTGTCTCAATGCAACGCGATTGCAATCGCGTTTTTTTTTTTAACTTGTTATTTTTTCTAGTCCGTCGCTATCAATATCCTCAAACACGAATCTTTCATCCTCGCTCAAATTAATGGAGAAATTGTCGTTTTCTCGGTCGGAATAGCTGTTTTTGTTGGAGGCTCTGTCACGCCAAATTTCTTCCCCCCTACAAAAACCTCCCCCCCATTTACTTCCGGGGTCATGATTAATACAGACGTTTTGTTAATGCTATATTATAAAAATATAATGCTATATTATAAAAATATAGACGTTTTGTAAACGCTATATAATAAAAAAAATTAAAAAAACAATTTACAAACACAAGCTATGGGATGACGCGTTTACTTCCGGGGTCACGTTTCCTCTTATGTCATCCCGTAGCTTGTGTTTGTAAATTGTTTTTTAATTTTTTTTATAATATAGCGTTAACAAAACGTCTGTATTTTTATAATATAGCGTTAACAAAACGTCTGTATTAATCATGACCCCGGAAGTAAATGGGGGGGGGGGGGGAGAAGAAATTTGGCTTGACAGCTCCCATTAAAATCAATGTGAATATATGAGGAGCCATCACACGGGTGACGTCATCGTCTGCGACTTCCGGTAGAGGCAGGGCTTTTCTCCAGTTGCGAACTTTATCCTGGATGTTCTCTACTAAATCCTTTCAGCAAAAATATGGCAATATCGCGAAATGATCAAGTATGACACATGGAATGGACCCGCTATCCCCGTTTAAATAAATCTCATTTCAGTAGGCCTTTAAAAAAAAAAAAAACAATAGGCAAAGTTGCCAAAATTGTACAAAAGTGAGTTACATGTCAGAAAAGTGAGCTAAAGTATGACTGATTATTTTTATTATTTGTTTTACATTCATACATGAGTCTCCCTCAAGTTGTTAGCTTTCTGGGAATGTGACCCCGAAAACAGTTGATTAATCATCCCTGGTAAAATTGGTTACCTCCCTGGCCGTTGCGCATGCGCATAAGCTCCGTTAAGAGTCTCCGCCCGCCCCCCTACTCTGTATTTTTAGCTGAGCCAGCCACTTCATCTGCAGGCTAGCACAGTGTAGTGTGCCGTCACGTCTCCTCGTCCTTTTTCATATCTCACATCTCATCTCGCGGAGTGGTCGCACGTACGGGGCCTTCGTGGACATGTCGTGGACAGGTTAGGGACATGCGCCGCGTCCAGCCTGCGGATGCTCGCCGGTGTTGATGATGATGCTGATGATGCTGATGATGATGATGAGACGCTGCGCTGCTGCACGCATGATTTCATTCTGACACCAAGTCAGTCTAGATATATATATATACAAAAAAAAAAAACTGGTGTTGCCTTCCTGTCTTCTTTAGTAGTGTGGATCAGAAGAAGCATTCAAGACGGAGGGGGCGGTGGGGCATCGTGGAAAAAACCGGGGCAACATGAGAGAGCGGGACTTCATGCCCAATATGGAGAGGGGCAAACCTGCCACTTACACCGGGGACAAAAAGGCTAAGATGGCCGCGAAGACGAACAAGAAGTGGGTGAGACTGGCCACGGTCTTCGCGTACGTGTTGTCCGTGTCCTTAGCGGCCATCATCCTGGCTATTTACTACAGCCTCATCTGGAAGCCCACCAGCGCGTCCTCTCCGTCCAAGCCGACCCCGCCGCAGGGGGTCACGGCTCCACCGGCGACCGTCGGCGCCAACGCGTCCGAGTGGAACTCCACGCAGATGTTCGCTAACCGCACGGCGCGGCAACAGGGATCCGCTGCGCCGCCGCACAGTCCGGCTTTTCAGTGGGATCGCATGCACGCGGAGAGCGACGATGGACTTTACGCGTCGCCCCGCGGAGCCGCGCAGAGATCGCGCACCGTGGGAAGGGAGGATCACGCGGAGGAAGGAGAGGAGGAGCAGCTGGGGACTGAGGCGCCATCAACACCCGCCGGGACGAGAGCTGCGTAACCGGGCCTCTCTTTGATTCCTTCCCCGGGAAAGTCAGTCCACAAGTGGGCCTTGTGTTTTGCAGACAGCCGCTGGTCGGACACGACACTCATTCGTCACTTCGTGGATTTACTTTGGACCTGCAACTATAATGACTGATGAAAATGTTTTGTTTTAGGCCATTTGTATGCCTTAAGCCCATGTTGGACTGTTTTAAGGACCTTCTCTGTGGATGCTTTCCTTCACTGCACTGACTTGTTGCATTTTGACATGTAGGCTGTATTTACTTCTCACGGATCAAGCCTGGATTTCAAGTAGAATAATCTTGCTATAAATGAGTTATGCTCAGGTATGTGCATATAATAACCATGTAAATGTATTGTGCTATTTGGAAATGTATATAGAAGCGGGCATACATCTTTTGTTGGCCTTGATGAACTTTAAGGATTTTTAAAAATAATGATACCTACTGTATAATATGTATAACTATATCGCAAATAAACAGCCTAAAATTATATGGTGTATACAGTATGGTTTAATTTGATAGTAATAATTTAATTTGATTTAAAAAAAAGTGGATGGATTCAAATAGGTTCAGCAGGACATATACATTCTGGTGAGGATCTGGATAAGAGGGCCGGTGCCAGATTGTTATTTTACCCTTTGACTTACTCAATGAAACCGTCTTTTCGGGCGCTATAGCTCGGTTGGTAGAGTGGCCGTGCCAGCAACTTGAGTGTTCCAGGTTAGAGCCCCACTTCCGCCATCAGTAACTGCTGTTGTGTCCCTGGGCAAGACACTTCACCCACCTGCTCACTGTGCCGCCCACACTGGTTTAAATGGAACTTAGATATTGGATTTCACTATGTAAAAGCGCTTTGTGTCACTTGAGAAAAGCGCTATATAAATATAATTCACTTCACACTTCACTATCCCCGAGAATCAAATTCCCCACAGGTGTCAAATTCAAGGCCCATCTCCACATAAAGTGAATAAAATGCAGCATGAAAGAGCTATTTTGACAGACAAAATGTACTGCGGGCAATTGCATGTCAGGGAGTACCACGCCTTCCACCCGATTGTAGCTGAGATAGGCACCAGCGTCCCCCGCCACCCCAAAAGGGAATAAGCGCTAAAAAATGGATGGATGGACAAACTTATCTGATCATGCAACAAGATATACCAAGCATTTTTTTTTTTGGTGATAAAAAATGAATACCTAAACATCTGCTTGTAACCATAACTTATGATTTTTTTAATCAAGTTACTCATCTGTTAGTAAAAAATATAATTATCATACACAATTGTGTAAGGTTAATATACGTTTATATTCATAGATGTTCACTGATGTGACACTCAATGAAAAAGGAGTTTGACACCCTTGATATACCGCTTTTACTCTGCACTGCCTATTGCAGTTTGCGACATTCATCTTTCCTTTTGATGGAAACCTGAGAAAATTAAGCTACATTGAATGCATCAGTCAGGGCGAGCAAACTAACATAAGCAGAGAGAAAGATTCTCGTGTGTTTACTTCGACAAAAGACAGAAAATGGGCCTTTGCAGCAAAGTGGAGACTGAGGAGATCTAGTACTGCAGCACGGTAGCTTATTTTTGATATTACCAATTTACCAGTGAGGGCAGGTAAGGCAGAGCCTCGATCAAAAACGAATAATGATAGCATTAAATTAACTGTGAAATGAATGTATTTTCTGTATGGTTGCGATCATTTTAAAATGTTTTCAAGTAAACATTGCAAAACCACTCAATACTGATCAAATTCAGGGCAGAAACCTAAGATGAGGCTTAGCTTACCCTCCGACTCAGCAATAAAGTGTGTTGGATGCAGAAACATTTGTTATACACCATACGTTTCTAAAACCTGTGTAGTGTTTTGTATGCGAGTGTGATTATATGTTGCCGTGTTTTTTGGACACCAGGATGCAGACACTAGGGATGTCCCGATCCAGGTTTTTGCACTTCCGATCCGATACCGATATTGTTTTTGCACTTTAGTGGGATAAAATGTTTATAACTCAGCATCAATACTTGCTCTTGAACAAGTGTAAACTTTAAAAAAAAAAAAAAAAATCTACACACTCCCTTCAATTGTTTGCCCCAGTCAGGGGGGGCAAACAATTGAAGTCCAAGCATAATGGGGAGATTCTTTCTAACAAAGACGAGCACTTCAAGATGCTCAGGTGTCAGCCTTCTCCTGTGTTCATCTATGATGAGTGCTAAAAAGCCTCTCATTCTAAAGAGTCTTTAAAATGTCCTACAACTTTACCACCACGCTTGACTTTATTCTGGCATGTTTTACACTCCGCCTCTTCATCTTTTTCGTTTTGTAGGGTAAAATAATCCCTCACAGCTGACATTTTTACCGTAACTTTTAATTCACTTTTAATTCTGAACGGTTAGAACACAGACCTGTGGATGTTTTGAAGGTGTGCTGGAAAATGCGGGACGGAGTGTAGGGAGCAGCAGAAGAATTCATTTTCATTTCATTTTTATTTATCTCACTCATTGATGTGCATTTAGAACGATACATAATTATATCACAATTATACAATTTAAATTCACACAATTCCTGAGAAGAAGCAGGATGAAGAAAATCTTATAATATCCTGCCCCCTTTGACACAGTACATTATCTTACTTCATGAATATCATTTAAGCCGACACATATATCCAAATGTAATGAAACAATCAAAAACAAAAAACACAAGACACATGTTATTTAAATCGACCGGAGTTTTTTTTAAAAACTGGATCATTTTCGCATGCCTTGCCGATACGCATTTTTGGACAAATATCGGCGGTCGATCCGATCAAATGTCGGATCGGGACAACCCTAGCAGAGACAGTAGGCAAGTGCGGGAAATAAGCCCATTTTTATTAGGGAAACGCAGTTAACACCAAAACAAAAATGTGCAACAGGGAAGTGCACAAACGGAATACAGGCCTATGAAGCACAAGCATGTGATTATAAGGAGCAACTTCATTGGCAGCTATGGACAGATAAGGACGCCAACACTGGAAGAGTGGTGGCAAAAGGAGGCAAACAGGAAGTACAACAAAAAACACACAAACAGGAAATAACACAATACAAAAAAATAGTACCTTGCATGTGAGATCAGGACAGTGATATTATTATTCTTGTTAATCAGACAAGGTGCACAATACTCCTGCTTGCAGTGAAACGTCAGGGACGTACGTGAGCTGGCAAGTGATTTCTGCCTTTCTACAGAGAGAAAAACCGCCAGCGTCAATTGACGCCGATGTGTCAGCAAAAGTTAGCAGGAAGTCACGTGTAAAATGGCGTTTTTATTTTTATTTTTATGCTCTGCTAAAACTGACCGCTAAAGTAGCAGATTATGGGCCTAATTTACTATGATCCAAATACCACACGCTAAACAGCGTGTGCACACTGTAAAAGTGTGTGTGCAGTGGGCATGTTGCGTGTGATGTACTAACCCTGCATGTATAATAGATAATTGGTGCAGACCATCTTAAAAACCCAGTTTCCATATGAGTTGGGAAATTGTGTTAGATGTAAATACAAATGGTATACAATGATTTGTAAATAATTTATAACCCATATTTAGTTGAAAGACAACAAAGACAAAGACAACATATTTGATGTTCAAATTGATAAACTTTTTTTTTTTTTTTGCAAATAATCATTTACTTTAGAATTTGATGCCAGCAAGTTGGGAAAGGTGGCAATAAATACTGATAAAGTTGAGGAATGCTCGTCAAACACTTATTTGGAACATCCCACAGGTGTGCAGGCTAATTGGGAACAGCTGGGTGTCATGATTGGGTATAAAAACAGCTTCCCAAAAAATGCTCAGTCTTTCACAAGAAAGGATGGAGCCAGGTACCTCCGTTTGTTCACAACTGCGTGAGCAAATAGTCAAACAGTTTAAGAACAACGTTTCTCAAAGTGCAATTGCAAGAAATTTAGGGATTATAACATCTACAGTCCAAAATATCATCAAACGGTTCAGAGAATCTGGAGAAATCACTCCACATAAGCGGCATGGCTGGAAACCAACATTGAATGACCGTGACCTTCGATCCCTCAGATGGCACTGTATCAAAAACTGACATCAATCTCTAAAGGATATCACCATATGGGCTCAGGAACACTTCAGAAAACTACTGTCACTAAATACACTTTGTCGCTACATCTGTAAGTGCAATTTAAAGCTCTATTATGCAAAGCGAAAGCCATTTATCAACAACATCCAGAAACGCAGCCGGCTTATCTGGGCCCGAGATCATCTAAAATGGAAAGTGGAAAAGTGTTCTGTGATCTAAAGAGTCCACATTTCAAATTGTTTTTGGAAATATTCGACATCCTGTCATCCGGACCAAAGGGTAAGCGAATCATCCAGACTGTTATCGATGCAAAGTTCAAAAGCCAGCATCTGTGATGGTACCATTAATGCTGAAAGGTACAAACAGGTTTTGGAACAACATTTCCTTGAATTGCCGCAGGGCATATAGTATGCGCTTGCCTTGAATTACTGCCGGTCAAACTCGCTTCCCAAAATAATTAGCCCATACTTAGTATTACCGCCTGGTCAAATTCTTGACGTCACGAGTGACACTTTCCCTGTCATCATTTTCAAAATGGAGGAGGCTGATTTCAATACCTGTAATTTGAAATTGCATAAAGGGAAGAAGATTAAGAGCTATTCAGTAGGATTTAAGGTCCAAGCATAGATCACACTCAATTTTTTATTGCATACCTTTGGTAAGTGCCGGAGTGAGAAGAGGTTTTAAAATAATTAGCGCACGCTTACTTTTACCGCATGCCTTTAGGAAGCGCTGGAGTGAGAAGAGGTTTTAAATTAATTAGCGCCCCGGCGGCAATTCAAGGAAATACGGTATGCTGCCATCAAAGCGCCGTCTTTTTCATGGACGCCTCTGCTTATTTCAGCAAGACAATGCCAAGCCACATTCAGCACGTGTTACAACAGCGTGGTTTCGTAAAAAAAGAGTGCGGGTACTTTCCTGGCCCGCCTGCAGTTCAGACCTGTCTCCCATCGAAAATGTGTGGCACATTATGAAGCGTAAAATACGACAGTAGAGACCCCGAACTGTTGAACGACTGAGGCTTTAATTTCAAAGCTTTAACAATTAGTTTCCTCATTTCCCAAACATTTATTGAGTGTTGTTAAAAGAAAAGGTGATGTAACACAGTGGTGAACATGCCCTTTCCCAAATCCTTAGGCACCTGTTGCAGCCATGAAATTCTAAGTTAATTACTATTTGCAAAAAAAAATAAAGTTTATGAGTTTGAACATCAAATATGTTGTCTTTGTAGTGCATTCAATTGAATATGGGTTAAAAAGGATTTGCAAATCATCATATTCTGTTTATATCTACATCTAACACAATTTCCCAACTCATATGGAAACAGGGTTTGTATTTAAATGAGTTTTTTGTGTGTACAACACGGCTTTCACCATAGAGACGCTCATTAATTGCACAATCACGCCATCATGCTCCTTCCTGTGACTTTTCGCTATGTTTTGTAACACGTAACAGACATGTACCACTTTTTCATGGCATTTTAGAAGCAGTCCTGCAGTGCATCTACAATGGAAACCCATTTGTTAGCGTGCTAAAGGTGTGCCCTGGGAGTCGCTGGCCCTAACTGTGAGCTTGCCCTGGAATGTTCTAGATGCATTAAAATGTTTCCATATCTATGAAAAAATAACTTAATTAAAAGAATGCTAACAGACACCCAAACAAATTAATGGGATTGAACTTGAGGTGAATTTAATTAAATTTAACATAAGGTGCTGTTTTTCTACCGCTTGTCCCTTTTGGGGTCGCGGGGGGTGCCAGAACCTATCTCAGCTGCATTCGGGCGGAAGGCAGGTACACCCTGGACAATTCGCCACCTCATCACAGGGCCAACACAGATAGACAGACAACATTCACACTCACATTCACACACTAGGGACAATTTTTGTGTTTGCCAATCAACCTATCCCCAGTTGCATGTCTTTGGCGGTTGGTGGAAGCCGGAGTACCCGGACAGAACCCACGCAGTCACGGGGAGAACATGCAAACTCCACACAGAAAAATCCTGAGCCCGGGAGTGAACCCAGGACTACTCAGGATCTTTGTATTGTGAGGCACATGCACTAACCCCTGTTACACCTTGTTGCCCCTATGACATCTCGCAGTTGTAAAAGTACAAAATCCACCCATCCATCCATTTCCTACTGCTTTATACTGCTAAAAATACAAAATGTCTGATGAATATTTTTAAACAGTCCTTGTATGTTGTCAAACATAGGCAGGATGCAGTTGCAGTGCGATAACCTCCTTTCTCCCTGCTCTTTCTGCACATCTGTACTAAATATGGATGCAAAACAGAGGCCGCAGAACAGTTTTATTCTTGATAAATCGCACTAAGTGTGCTGTATAATTGAATTGAATTTTTTTCTCTCAGCATTCTGATAATTAGATAGATAGTACTTTATTGATTCCTTCAGGAAAATTTAAATTAGCATGTATTCTGCATATTCATAAAGCAGACTGGCTTAATGGATTGCACTCCTTATTTTGCTCACTTACCAGACGCAAGCCACTGCACACATGTTTAGTGACTTGCCTGTGATATCAAGTTTGCACGTGTTCAAATGCACAAAAAACCTTTAGTATATCAGGACAGGATCCAATTTCTCCAAACTGAACTTTCAGATCAAATAAAAGGCAATCAGATTTTTGGTCAGTATTTGAAAACATTTTTATTTCTTTTACCAATGGTGCATGATTTTTCCTTTTTCTTGTGATACTCTTAATGAGCAACTTGTATCAACATTAATCAAAGATTAGTAATTGAAAGTTAAAAGTGAAGTGAATTATATTTATAAAGCGCTTTTCTCGAGTGACTCAAAGCCCAAGGACACAACGGCAGTGACTAGGATGGCGGAAGCGGGAATCGAACCTACAACCCTCAAGTTGCTGGCACGGCCACTCTACCAACCGAGCTATGCCACCCCTAATACACTGAAATACATTGCTGGCAAAAACAATGAACGGAAAACGGGCCGGCCTGGTCCGACATAGCTGCTAAATAGCTGCTAAAACCCAAGGCAAGCTAAGTTCACAGATTTGCTGCAGTGACAAAAAAGAAAGTACTAATTACATTTGCTTATTATAACATTGCTAAATAGCACATTTAAAGGTGCACGGTGTATTGAGGACACAGAGGGCTTCAAATCCAACGGATGATAAGAGGATTCTCATGTGAATCAATTGTCAGGAGGCCTCTCACTCTTTCACAGATGTGTTGCTGCAGCTGAACCACTTCACACAGTCACATGCGTGCGACTATGAAGTGGAAATAAGAGCAGCCACCCTGTGCTATTTGCCAGTAGAAAAGTGAGGGAGGTGTATCGATCAGAGCGCCCGCTGCACAAAGCACAGAGTAACACATTACACAATGAGCGCTTTCTGCTATTTTTGATCCATCACCCTGAAAAGAAGCATTAAGATGAGACGTTTGCTTTCTGCACTGGTGCTGACAAACATCATAAGTACTACTGCACTAAGAAATGGAATTCAGCAAAGCGGCCGGCGCCTTGGTGTAAAACAGACTTGTGCAAATTAAGGCCCGGGGGCCACATGCGGCCCGTTAAGCTTTTCAATCTGGCCCACCGGACATTCCCAAATCCTTTTTTTTTTTTTATCTTTAAGATGCAAAGTGTAGCTGCCATTATGATTTGCAGTGATGTTTTTAAATTACCTAATTAAGTGAACTATACAAAGTATTTTAAGGGTTGGAATCCGCGCATTTGAGTAATATACTAGTCACTATGGTAAACTAATGAGTTACTATGGTAATCTAATTAGTTACTATGGTAATGTAAATCACAGCAGCTCAGACGAGGCACCAAGCAGTGTGGCTGGGGAGCGTTTCCACAGAGTGTTTCCAGAGCCTGAAATGTGGGTGTCAGGGACAGACGTGGAAGTAAATTTTCACAACAAAGTTCTACAAAAAAAGTGATATTATATCAGGTTGTAGGTGTTTTTTCTTTGCTTTTTTTACCCTTCACATTCGAATTTCGCTGTGTTTGTTGCATTTTTGTTGTGTTTTGCATGACTGTGAAGAATGTGGATGGAGAGGGTATGTGACGATCATATGTTGTCAATATTCAGTGTTTTATCATTGATAGTTAATATTGTAAATCCCACATTCTTTATTTTCATGTACATTCTGGGTGTCTCATTCAGTAGAAAATGTGTAATTCCATTCCGTTTCCTAAGGTGGTCTGTCATTACGTTTTTAGCATTGAATCAGACATTCTTGTGAGTTTTTGTATTAGTGTTTTAAAAATAGGACCCAAACACAAACATATTGTACAGCAGATTGTCACTATTTATATATATGTGTGTGTGTGCGTGTGTGTGTGTGTGTGTGTGTGTGTGTGTGTGTGTGTGTGTGTGTGTGTGTGTGTGTGCGTGTGTGTGTGAGTGAGTGTGTGTGTGTGTGTGTGTGTACGTGCATATATATATATATATGTGTTGGCCCTGCGATAAGGTGGCGACTTGTCCAGGGTGTACCCTGCCTTCCGCCCAATTGTAGCTGAGATAGGCGCCAGCGCGCCCCCCGCGACCCCAAAAGGGAATAAGCGGTAGGAAATGGATGGATGGATGGATATATATATATATACACACACATATATATACACACACATATATACATATGTATAAACAGTATATATATATATATATATATATACATACATATATACACACACGTATACTGTAGATCGATGGATAAGATATACCGGCCCACAGACACATTTTTTTGTCTAAAAGTGGTCAAAATAATTGCCCAGGCCTGTTGTAAAAGAAAAACAGCACTTTTTTTTTGCATGAGTGGTTGTTGGGGTGTGGGGGGGGATTGGGCATTATCCACAATCCTTATGTGAGACAAGAACACCTGTCCCTTTTCTCTGCATTCTAAAGAGTGAAATAAGAGGCGACTCACAATGCAGGTCATGCATTCTACTGTATTCTGCCTGTAAAGTGCTCTGAAAATCTATGACACCATTTCATCTACAGGCTGTGTTGTTATCGCCACGTTCGTGATAGTGCTTACAGTATTTGGCTCATCTTAAGCATTATTGTAACTTCTTTTGGGTGCATTGGTTTGACAGAGCACATAGTGACAAACGCTACTTCTATCAACAACAACAACAAAGACACTGGCATTTTCTGTGATTGCTACCACTAATGGCATACTTTGTGAGATCCTTGCAGCATTAACGTTTCAAATAAGAACATAAAATAGTGACTTATAATGTCACTGGGATGCCGACTGTTGGAATGGTTGTATCTTTTTGGGGCGGCATAGCTCGGTTGGTAGAGTGGCCGTGTCAGCAACTTGAGGGTTGCAGGTTCGATTTCCGCTTGTGCCATCCTAGTTACTGCTGTTGTGTCCTTGGGCAAGACACTCTACCCACCTGCTCCCAGTGCCACCCACACTGGTTTAAATGTAACTTAGATATTGGGTGTCACCATGTAAAGCGCTTTGAGTCACTTGAGAAAAGCGCTATATAAATATAATTCACTTCACTTTCAGCACTTGTGCACTCCTTAAACTGCTAAATCGGGAATGATCCTGACTGCTCATGTTGCGATGGTCTAATTTTGCATTCTATTTGTTGAAAGCCTTGTAGTATCAATTTGGTAGCATAGTGCCAAATCCTTTACGATACTCTTCTTTCTTTTATGGCGGGTCACAACCAACGTATGTGAGCAACTTGAGCTGGTTTGTAGCTGGCTACTGGCGAGTGGTCGGAGGACCAGTGTGAGCAAGGAGATGTCACAACGGCAGAAAAAAGTAGTTCCTCCGTGTTAGCGCTTATGGTTATACTCTTATAGCGCTTTTCTACCTTCAAGGTACTCAAACCGCTTTGACACTAATCACATTCACCCATTCACACAAACATTCACACACTGATGGCAGAAGCTGCCATGCAAAGCCCTAACCACCACCCATCAGGAGCAACTGTTAAGTGTCCTGCTCAAGGACACAACGGAAATGACGAAGTTGATAGAAGTTGGGGATCGAACCTGGAACCCTCAGATTGCTGGCACGGCCACTCTGCCAACTAAACCACGCCGTCCCGCTTACAATAAATATTTTACTATCAATCAATCAATGTTTATTTATATAGCCCTAAATCACAAATGTCTCAAAGGACTGTACAAACCATTAAGCCTACGACATCCTCGAAAGAACCCACAAAAGGGCAAGGAAAACTCACACCCAGTGTGCAAGGAGAACTCACACCCAGTGCGACGCCGGGGACCGAAAGCAATGGATGTCGAGCAGGTCTATCATGATACTGTGAAAGTTCAATCCATAGTGGCTCCAACACAGCCGCGAGAGTTCAGTTCAAAGCGGATCCAAGACAACAGCGAGAGTCCCGTTCACAGGAAACTATCCCAAGCGGAGGCAGATCAGCAGCGTAGAGATGTCCCCAACCGATACACAGGCGAGCGGCCCATCCTGGGTCCCGACTCTGAACAGCCAGTACTTCGTTAATGGCCATCGGACCGGACCCCCTACACAAGGGAGGGGGGGACAGAGGAGAAAAAGAAAAGAAGCGGCAGATCAACTGGTCTAAAAAGGAGGTTTATTTAAAGGCTAGAGTATACAAATGAGTTTTAAGGTGAGACTTAAATGCTTCTGAGGTAGCATCTCAAACTGTTACCGGGAGGGCATTCCAGAGTACTGGAGCCCGAATGGAAAACGCTCTATAGCCCGCAGACTTATTTTGGGCTCCGGGAAACACTAATAAGCCGGAGTCCTTTGAACACAGATTTCTTGCCGGGACATATGGTACAATACAATCGGCAAGATAGGATGGAGCTAGACCGTGTAGTATTTTGTACGTAAGTAGTAAAACCTTAAAGTCACATCCTAAGTGCACAGGAAGCCAGTGCAGGTGAGCAAGTACAGGCGTAATATGATCAAACTTTCTTGTTCTTGTCAAAAGTCTAGCAGCCGCATTTTGTACCAACTGTAATCTTTTAATGCTAGACATGGGGAGACCCGAAAATAATACGTTACAGTTATCGAGACAAGACCTAACGAATGCATGGATGATGATATCAGCGTCGTTAGTGGACAAAATGGAGCGATTTTTAGCGATATTACGGAGATGAAAGAAGGCCGTTTTAGTAATGCTTTTAATGTGTGACTCAAAGGAGAAAGTTGGGTCGAAGATAATACCCAGATTCTTTACAGAGTCGCCTTGTTTAAATATTTGGTTGTCAAATATTACAGTTGTATTATTAAATAGAGGTCGGTGTCTAGCAGGACCAATAATCAGCATTTCCGTTTTTTTGGCGTTGAGTTGCAAAAAGTTAGCGGACATCCATTGTTTAATTTCATTAAGACACGCCTCCACCTGAGTACAATCTGGCGTGTTGGTCAGCTTTAGGGGCATGTAGAGTTGGGTGTCATCAGCATAACAGTGAAAGCTAATACCGTATTTGCGTATGATGTCATCCAGCGGCAGCATGTAGATGCTGAAGAGTGCAGGGCCAAGGACCGAACCCTGGGGAACTCCACACGTTACCTTAACATAGTCCGAGGTCACATTGTTATGGGAGACGCACTGCACCCTGTCAGTAAGATAAGAGTTAAACCAAGACAGGGCTAAGTCTGACATACCAATTCGTGTTTTGATACGGTCTAATAAAATTTTATGATACTATAGCTTAGTTAACATGTTGGAAATGTCATGTAAATTGGAGTTTTTCCATGTTTTTAGGGCACTATATAGGCAAATTGATTAATCCTGCATTGTTAGCTGCCTCGTACTATAAATGATAAATGGGTTGTACTTGTATAGCGCTTTTCTACCTTCAAGGTACTAAAAGCGCTTTGACACTACTTCCACATTTACCCATTCACACACACATTCACACACTGATGGAGGGAGCTGCCATGCAAGGCGCCAACCAGCACCCATCAGGAGCAAGGGTGAAGTGTCTTGCTAGGGACACAACGGACGTGACGAGGTTGGTACTAGGTGGGAATTGAACCAGGGACCCTCGGGTTGCGCATGGCCACTCTCCCACTGCGCCACGCCGTCAGTTTTTGAATACTTAGAATGAACACAAAAGAGACAGATGTGTTCAAGTCCAACATAAGGACTATGGACGATGGGCAAAAGGGGTCTTATCATATTATTTTTTTTCCATATTTAAAACACTTCCTTGTGGTCCACATACTTTATTAATCTCCAAGGGGGATTAATAAAGTAATCCTGATTCAGATAACATGTAATAGTGACTCTGATTTTGCACAGAATTTGTTTAACAGATTGTTTTCAAGCCATTTCCTGACTGTCTCTTCAGGATGTGCTGTCTTCTCCCCGTCTTCCATGTTGTAGTTTTTAGCGCTTCCACATTGAGTCTACTGACAGATACAGTATAAGTCTGACCTATACGATACTTTGTAATTGAAATGTCTACAGTGGAGGATGCATGTGCATGTACGAGCCAGTCTACCCCACAACAAGAGGGTAGAGAAAAAGGAGCTCATTGACTACAGTGTCGAACTACAAAGACGGACTCGTACAAAGCACTTTGAGTAAAATTTTACCATATAAGGATAACCTGCTGACATCACCAATTGGCAAAATGTCACTAATTGGGTAAATTCCAAATGGCTCGTTTTGGAGGAAATATGAAGGAAAGGAAGATTGTTTTATAAAGATCTCTGTCGTTCCATCTGAAATTTTCAGGACTTATGCATAATATGTCCCCTCTAAGAGCGAGGCTTGTCTGCTTTGGCAAACAGGAAGTTAATTCAGCACAAGATTGCAACAACATGGTGACAGGCCTCTCAATATTGCAGCAGCCTCGGTAATAACATACAACTTTGACAGATGTGTTTGCAGTGCTGATCTCAGCTTCCTGTGATGTATGAGAGCAACACTGGCTGACTTATTGATGAAAGACTTCATCAGTGCCGGCAGTGATTACTGGAAGGACACGGCTTGTGACCTTTTGACTCCTTTTACTTAGACAACCCATCTTCAGTCATATTCTACCACACATAGTAGGGTTCAGGATATAGGAAAAATAGCAAGAGAAGCAAGGGACAGTGTGACATCATTGAAATTTACCAATGAACAAAGAAAAGCAGGCAGTAGAATAGGACAACAATGGCAGACTTCCTGATTGTTGTGTTCTTTCTTCTTGGCGTGTGGCCTTTTAAAGCTTTGTTAGGCAAGTGTTGCGCTGTGTATTGTTCCCATTGTTGCATCTAATTAGCAGTTCTCTGTCAAGCAATCATTCGCTTGCTCTATGTCTGGCACCACCACAGCAGACACAAGCAATACATTTAATTCAGTGGAACCATTTTTAAAGGAGCAGAGTAGAACATTTACATCATTGTACATTTAAAGGCCTACTGAAACCCACTACTACCGACCTCGCAGTCTGATAGTTTATATATCAATGATGAAATCTTAACATTGCAACACATGCCAATACGGCCGGTTTAGTTTACTAAATTGCAATGTTAAATTTCCCGCGATGTGTCTTGTTGAAAACGTCGCGGAATGATGAAGCTTATGTTGACGCGTGCTTGTGACGTTATTGGTTGGAGCAGGCATTTTATCCCAGCACCACTCACGGCTAAAAGTCGTCTGCTTTAATCGCATAATTACACAGTATTTTGGACAACTGTGTTGCTGAATCTTTTGCAATTTGTTAAATTAATAATGGAAACTATAAAGAAAAATGCTGTTGGTGGAAAGCGGTGGATTGCAGCTGCCTTTAGCAACCAAAACACAGCCGGTGTTTCTTTGTTTGTTGTGAAGCTTTAATATGGAACAGAGCGGTCAAGCAAACATGTTTCTCTACCCCATTTCAACCGGCAGGTTTTGGTGAGAAAATTGTGGTAATAAGTTGGCTCTTGCCGGAGACATAAACGGAGCGTGCGTCCTCCTGCAGCAGCTGTCAAAGAGGCAGCTGCGACTTTCGTGGCTCCTCCATGGCTTCCATCAGAGACCCTGGCGGTCACCACACCCCTCCGACTTTCAGGTATGACTTTATAATCTCACTAAAACACTAGTAACACAATAGGCAGATAAGGGATTTTCCAGAATTATCCTAGTAAATGTGTCTAATAACATCTGAATCGCTCCCACTGCCGTCGCCTTTTTTTTTTTTTGCTAGTGCTTCACTCTAACTTTCCTCATCCAGGAATCTTTCATCCTCACTCAAATTAATGGGGACATCGTCGCTTTCTCGGTCTGAATCGCTCTTGCTGCTGGTGGCTATGATTATAAACAATGTGAGGATGTGAGGAGTCCTACAACCCGTGACGTCACGGGCACATCGTCTGCTACTTCCGGTACAGGCTAAGCTTTTTTATTAGCGACCAAAACTTGCAAACTTTATTGTCGATGTTCTCTACTAAATCCTTTCAGCAAAAATACGGCAATATCGCAAAACGATCAAGTATGACACATAGAATGGTATCCCCGTTTAAATAAGAAAATCTCATTACAGTAGGCCTTTAAAACAATGGTAAGAAAAAGAAAATGGTGTCCAAAAGAACGCTCATACATAATTGAATAGCGGTTAGGCTAATTATTTCCTCAGGAAGTTAAGAGTGAAATTTTTTGCTTAAATCTCCTAATGAACTTTAGTCCTAAAAAATACGAAATTGCTAATATGTTAAAGTTAAAGTACTAACGAGTATCACACACACTAGGTGTGGTGAAATTTGTCTTCTGCATTTGACCATCCCCTTGATCACCCCCTGGGAGGTGAGGGGAGCAGTGGGCAGCAACGGTGCCACGCCCCGGAATCATTTATGGTGATTTGACCCCCAATTCCAACCCTTGATGCTGAGTGCCAAGCGGGGAGGTAATGGGTCCCATTCTTATAGTCTTTGGTGTGACTCGGCCGGGGTTTGAACTTACAACCTACCGATCTCAGGGCAGACACTCTAACCACTAGGCCACTGAGTAGATCATGTTTTCCTTATTTTATTTTAGTCATTTGAATGCCCATTTGAAGTAAATATGTAATTGTTTCTTACTAACGTGCATAAAATGAGTTACCATTCTTTTAGTACATGTTGAAGGGCAGGCGTACAAAGGCAAAGATCAGGCTGGAATATACATAAAATTATTTTTGATACGTTGTTTTATTTTTCGCTGTGTCAGATTCCAAACTTAATAGCGGTGTACTGTCATTGGAGGAAAAACGTCTCCATTGATGACCATTTTAACATACATCCGCACAGTCACTTCACATGACACAAATTGATCATGCATTTTCTAATCTAATTTAAGGGTTTAGATTTGGAGAAAAATCTGAAAAAATATCAATTTAAACATTTTTCATACATTTCTAACTCCCTGGGGACTTGCATCCTGGCGATATTTAACTTAGGTATTTCCTAATCAATGTATCATTGATGTATGAAGGAATTTGAAATAAAAATGATAAAACTGATCATGAAAAAACCCACTTGGGAAAAAGTAATTCTGTTAGAGTACAGGGAGAAGAAGACGGCACGGACAACAGGAACGTTGTTTAACTCTATATTTATTAATATACTAACATTAGAATGGAGTGTGACTAATCCGAAATGTGTATGTGTGTGACTATGTGTAGCGAATATCAGTAGAGTGTTACCGGAAGTGTTAAACGAGGTGTGAAAATCCAAGAAGGGGCAAGGCAGGCTCGGAGGTCTGTGGGCAGGCGTTAGGTCAAGTGCAGGAGTGAGGCGCCAAAGTCTGTGTCCAGACGGGAGGTCAAGATCCAAGAGGCAGCCAAGGAACCAGAAGGAATACGGGTAGATGAGACACATTGCTCGTAACTCGGGAACGGTGGAATGCTGTGTACGGGAACAGGTCGCTACGTTTTGGCCCGGAACACAAATTTGCACTGGCTTAAGATGCCCAGGAAGCATATCAGTGGCAGGTGAGCTGATTGCAGTTGGAAAGCAGCTGACTGCTGCAGCCGGAGTGGCGCGCGCAGGAGTGCTCTTGGAGGTGAGCCCAGAGCAGCGCACAGATGAATGCGCACTGGGGTGCGCCTGGGCCGTGACAAATTCCATTCACATTACAGTAGGGAATGGATTCGTACAGCCCTAATACTGGGTGGATCTCGTGTGGGAGTAAGATAGGTCTAATCATTTCTCAATTCAGTCTGCTGAAAATGATGGAAAGAGCCATTCGACACAGCAACTGACATTGTGGTTAACATTGGAACTGCCACAAAATACATTTTAAAATATTCAACACCGTACTGCCATCTGGTGGCTGAAGTAAATAGTGTACCCCCCTACCCACCTAATTTGTCATGTTTCATGTGTTAGGTAAACCTCAACAAATGAATTCCCTTTTTACTGTAACACAGCCAAAGTTATGGCCAGAAATAGAGCAAACATTTAACTGGAAGGACGAAAAAGTCCACAATATCCTAACAATGGACAGAAATTTCAAATAAAATAATAAACATGCAATTTAGACTAGGAGCTTAAATGTAAGAAGATTAATGCACCATCAAGCAGTCAAAGCCCTGCTAATAATGCCCCAAAAAACAGTAATAATCCTAACATGGTAAATGTATTAACTAATATTAAATTAAAGCTGGTGTCGCGAGGATGCCGGTAGTACACCCTGGACCAGTCGGATGGATGGATAAATTAAAGCTGAAAACTAGTCCACAGCCAATAACATCTTTATTGTTATATTTCAAATCCTTTGTGGGGTAATTGACTTGTCTGGGCTGGCAAAAAAATACCGGAGGTTTGTAATGTAAATGCGATGCCTGAAATATGTAGCACACATTTTGAGACGAAAAAGATGAGCTAAAAAGTTTTTCAGGAATAATAATGAAGCAACACAGTAAGGCATTAAAGCTGAATTAACTCTAAGATAAAATTGTGCAACAAAGAGGTAATTTCTGACTAATTAAACTATTTTCTGTCCAATGATTTGGCAACAAATGATAATGTGGTATGAGAGGACGACTTCAGTCACAGTGAGAGGTTGGAAAAAATAAAACAATGGAGTAGGCTAATAATAGTTCATTTGATGCCAGCTGGCCAAGAAAGGGATTTTAACTAATTGAGCACATGAAAGGGAAACGTTATTGTAAGTCAAGTGATGTAATTTTTTGGCAAATCCTAAGCAATAAAATATAATCTACATCATTTTAACAATTGTCTAACAACATACAACTGTGTTACAAAATGACCATCACATTTACATCAGTGGGCCAATTTGTGCAAACAACACAACACAAGCCCCATATTAGCATGTTACACAATACTAGATGTGTCCCACATTAGTGTTTTAAGATGTGTAGAGAAGCCTGCCTTTTTGTGTCGGTAGATTTAATGCTAATGAACTGTTTTTGTTCACACCTGTCACAGTGTATGACTCCATGAATCGCCATTGTGCACTTTAACTACGTTTTACAAATACACAGTAACTCTGCAGTTTTACCATATATCACATACAACAAGGTAGACATAACAGGAGGACACAAACACCACACAACTCTAGCATAGCTACATGAGCTAGCGTGCTAACATTACCATAATACATTTATTAGCAATTACTGCGAGGTTTGCTTATCTGCTGAAGAAATAAACAATCTGTAGCTGATTAGTTGGCAGAGGTTCAGGCACCGCCTTTTATTTTAAGATTTGTAGAGAAGTCTTTTTTTTTAAACAATGCATACTCTTTTCACATACAGTTTAAACTGTCACCATGCACTTGTCAAATGTTATGTATCTCAGTAAGATGTGTAGAGAAGCCTGTTTTTTGCAAGGCATCCTCTTTTTGCATGCAGTATACACTGTCAAGATGCATTTAATGTAATAGAGCTCTCATTTTTTAGATGCAACAACGTAATATTAGGGAATAGAACAGAAGGACACAAACGTACATAGCTTTGTAAGCTTGCGTGCAAACATTACTGTCACAACATTTTAGAAGCAACATCCTGTTAGGTTTGCCTATTTGCTGAAAAAAAACAACTAAACAATCTGCAGCTGACTATTCGGCAGAGATCCTGGCTACAGGCTTAATTATAAGATGTGTAGAGAAGCTTGTTTTTTTTTGTTTTACAAAGCATCCACGGCCCTGTGATGAGGTGGCGACTTGTCCAGGGTGTACAACACCTTCCGCCCGATAGATAGACTCCAGCGACACCCCGCGATCCCAAAACGGACAAGCAGTAGAAAATGGATGGATGGACAAAGCGTGCACTTCCGTCACTTGTCAAATGGAACAAATGTCTCATTTTTAGATACAAAAATGTAAATTAAGGGATGTGGGACAAGACACACGCGTTCCATTCCTTACGCAAAACCTGTATTGTTTTCATTTTTACAAAGCATCCTCTTTGTACATACAGTTTATGCTGTCACGATGTACTTGTCAAACGTAATATATCTGTTGTGTTTTACACACGACAACGTAACAGGAGAAGTGGGACAGGAGGACACAAAAAATTGGGGGGACGGCCTGGCGTGGTTGGTAGAATGGCCGTGCCAGCCACCTGAGGGTTCCTGGTTCGATCCCCACCTTCTACCAACCTCGTCATGTCCGTTGTGTCCTAGACCAAGACACTTAACCGTTGCTCCTGATGGGTCATGGTTAGCACCTTGCATGGCAGCTGTCACATTGGGTTGGTGACGAACCCCGAGATACAGAGAAGGCGGCAGGCATTGAGCAAGAACACATAATTTAATGTTCAAAATAAATGTAGAACACAAACCAAGAACTAGGAGACAGGAAAACTGGAAACAGGAACCAGAAAACAGAAAAACTGGGAATCGCTAACGGCTAACAAGAAAATACCAAACAAGGAGCTAGGAGACAGCAAACAGTAAATAGCTATAGCAACTAACAGGAACAGTTTACCGCACTGACATCGACAATGACAAGTGGTAACGACAAACAACCGGTAGGAGGGACAATAATCCAGCACTGACTGGAGGAGAAAGCAGGTCTATATAGTGGCTGTCTGATTGACACCAGGTGTGGCCAGGTGCCAATCAGCCACAGCTGAGGGGACACAGCACTCAGAGGGACAAGCAGGAAATAAAGACAAAATGAAAGCGCTGACAGGAAACAAAGACAAACGCAGAGGAAAAACTAAAACACAGCCAAACTGTCAGGGACAAGCCTGACAGCAGCTCCCGCCATTAGTGTGTGAATGTGTGTGTGAATAGGTGAATGTGGAAATAGTGTCAAAAGCGCTTTGAGTACTTTGAAGGTAGAAAAGCGCTATACAAGTATAACTTGGGTTGGGTATCGAGTATCGAGTATCGATTGGAACCGGGACTAACTTTAAGATTCTGTCAGAATCGTTCAAAAGTTTAAAGGGGAACATTATCACCAGACCTATGTAAGCGTCAATATATACCTTGATGGTGCAGAAAAAAGACCATCTATTTTTTTAACCGATTTCCGAACTCTAAAAGGGTGAATTTTGGCGAATTAAACGCCTTTCTGTTTATCGCGCTGGAGGCGATGACGTCAGAATGTGATGTCGCCGAGGTAACACACCCACCATTTTCATTTTCAACACATTACAAACACCGGGCCTCAGCTCTGTTATTTTCCGTTTTTTTGACTATTTTTGGGAACCTTGGAGACATCATGCCTCGACGGTGTGTTGTCGGAGGGTGTAACAACACTAACAGGGAGGGATTCAAGTTGCACCACTGGCCCGAAGATGCGAAAGTGCCTGCCGCCAGACCCCCATTGAATGTGCCAGAGTGTCTCCACATTTTACCGGCGATGCTAAGGCAGATATGGCACAGAGATGTATGGATAACCTGCAGATGCATTTGCAACGATAGTCAACGAAATCACAAAGGGGAGTTTTGTTGATGTTGACTGCCAGCTAATCGATGCTAATATGCTATGCTAATTGATGCTAACATGCTATTTACCGGCGGTGCTAAAGCAGACATGGAACAGAGATGTATGGATAACCTGTAGATGCATTTGCAACTATATTACGTTTCCTTCCACCCACATTTAATGCGAAAAAAACACTTACCAATCGACGGATTTAAGTTGCTCCAGTGTCACAAGATGCGAAAGTCCTGATCGTTTGGTCCGCACATTTTACCGGCGATGCTAACGCAGCTATTCGGCCATGCCATGGCTATGAATAGCGTCAATAGCTATTCGCTCAATAGCTTCAGTTTCTTCTTCAATATTTTCATACTCCAACCATCTGTTTCAATACATGCGTAATCTGTTGAATCGCTTAAATCGCTGAAATCCGAGTTTGAATCCGAGCTAATCTCACTATATCTTACTGTGGTATTCCCATTGTTTGTTTAGATTGGCAGCACTGTGTGATGTCACAGGGAAATGGCCAGTGTCTTCGCGGAGAGCCGAAAATAAGGCACTTTATAGCTTTATTTAGGGATATTCCGAGACTCGTAAAATTTTGAAAAAAACTTCAAAAAATACAACAAGCCACTGGGAACTGATTTTTATTGTTTTTAACCCTTTTGAAATTGTGATAATGTTCCCCTTTAAATTTCGAGTCCTAGTTTCGATACCCAGTCCGCCGACCAGAAAAAAGAATAAGTCCGCCGACCGGAAGAAGAAGCCGCTGAACACCAACGAAGAACCGCCCACCGCCCGAAGTGTTAGCATAGCCGAGCCTATGTAGCCGGGCGAGTCAGTAAAGCATGGATAGCGGGCGTCGGCGGTCGAAAGTGTGGCTTTATTTTACTAAAAAAAATTAAATATCGGCGAAATGTAACACTTGCGACAGGACTGTCTCGTGTTTAGGAGGGTGCACGTCGAACATGATGAAGCACCTCCGAGTTCATGGAGTACAAATAAATGCGTGTCCCGTTTTTGAAGCGCTGCGCCGACCGTCCTCCTCTGCCTCTTCCTCTGGCTCCGGTTCCGACACCCAGCCTGGCACCTCGGTGACTGCACTGCGGTAAGTAAAACAATACATATGCAATAAATAATGTGTTTTTAGCGCCAACGTTGAGGCAGATAACAAATTAGCCCGCGTATTTTTTCATAGACAATTTACAACCTGCTAGCCAGGCTCCGCGATGTGCTCAGCGTACTCCGTTCACCGTAGCGGAAATGGGGAAGATGTCGGTGCCGCAGACGGAAGAGTGCCACAGAAAGGTCACTGCACACATAGTCAAAAGACTGCATCCCTTTTCAGAGGTGGAATCTCCAACAGTTAAGCAATAACGTTAGAGCTAAGCTAATTGATACTGGGCTAAACAGTAACATCAACATTACATGTTTGTTTATGTTTGCAGGGATATGGTGAAAACTCTCAACCCAAAATACATACCATCTTCCAAGGACTACCTGTCAAACACATTGATCCCGGCATGGTACAAGAAGAATCGGAATCGAGAACCGTCAGGAATCGGAATCGAAACAAAGAATCGGAATCGGAATCGTTCGAATTCAAACGATACCCAACCCTAAGTACAACCCTTTTAAATATTAGCAGCATGAGCTATGTTAGCTTCTATGCTAACATTACAGTCACATAGCAACACAACATCACGCTACGATTGATAAGATAAATAAAACAATCTCCTGCCGACGAGTTGGCAGAGATCCAGGCGCCACGCTTCATTTAAGATGTGCAGAGAAGCCTGCCTTTTTAAGCATCCACTTTTCTCATCCAGTATATGCTGTCATGGCACACTTGTCAAAGGTGCTGTAACATCAATTATTAGGGAGTGGGACAGGAGGACGTTCGCAACACTAGCTCTGCTATGTTAGGTACAGTTCGAGCATTACAGTCACTTTTTAACAGCAACATAATGCCAAGTTAGTTTATTTTCCAAAAGAAAACTGACAGATTGTTGGTAGAGATATATTCAGGCTTTATTTTAGGATGTGTAGCAAAGCCTGTGCTTTGTTTTTTACAAAAATGGATGGGCTCATTTAGCTATGGACGGGTCAGAGGTGAATCATGTCTATAAGAAGGAGGTTTTTTTTGTTCATGACATAATGAAAACACAACCATCTGGTGGCCAGAAAACATGCTCTAGGGACACATCAGCCAGTTAGAACATCGTTAAAATCAATGTATCATCATAGGGGACCTTAAATCTAAAGTTGTCGTGTTTAAACAGAAGAGAATACACAAAATATATAATGCATTGTAAAAATGTCCACCACATTAGAGATTTGTTTACGCTCTCAAGATAACATCAATGTCTAGTTGCTACATCCTGGCGGGTTCCGGGGATGACGCACATGCTCAGTGGGGACCGTCAGTGCTCCTGTGTGAGGGTCTGTCAGGGTCAACACAGCACTGGGATCCACTTAAAATACATCCATGTGCTGTAATGAAACACCTCGAGAGCGTCCAACCGTTACCTCGCTGTATGTAAAACAGCTTTGGGATTTGTGACAACATGTGGAGCGTTAATTCATAACATGGACGTGTGATATACATGTATGTATATATTTTTTTTAGCATCAATCAATCAATCAATGTTTATTTATATAGCCCCAAATCACAAATGTCTCAAAGGACTGCACAAATCATTACGACTACAACATCCTCGGAAGAACCCACAAAAGGGCAAGGAAAACTCACACCCAGTGGGCAGGGAGAATTCACATTCAGTGGGACGCCAGCGACAATGCTGACTATGAGAAACCTTGGAGAGGACCTCAGATGTGGGCAACCCCCCCCCTCTAGGGGACCGAAAGCAATGGATGTCGAGCGGGTCCAACATGATACTGTGAAAGTTCAATCCATAGTGGCTCCAAGACAGCAGCGAGAGTCCCGTCCACAGGAAACCATCTGAAGCGGATCAGCAGCGTAGAGATGTCCCCAACCGATACAGGCGAGCGGTCCATCCTGGGTCCCGACGAGCGGTCCATCCTGGGTCTCGACTCTGGACAGTCAGTACTTCATCCATGGTCATCGGACCGGACCCCCTCCACAAGGGAGGGGGGGACATAGGAGAAAGAAAAGAAGCGGCAGATCAACTGGTCTAAAAAGGAGGTCTATTTAAAGGCTAGAGTATACAAATGAGTTTTAAGATGAGACTTAAATGCATAAACACTGATTAGCGTTGAGCAAACTTTGAACCGTTTTCTCAGCAGGCTTCTCTGTGTTGAGTGCAGCTAACACAATCCTACACTGCACTTCAGTCCTCAAACAGCCTACAGGACTTATTTCCATGATATTAACACCCCCACTGCAGTGAATTGCGTCATAGCCTGGAAGCGATTGGCTTACTTTGCACCAAAGTGCACCCGGAGTAGAGCGCTAAGTAAATGTGTGTTTTAAGAGAAGAGCTCCTCTTGAAACAAAAGCCTGCACGCTTTGACGCGAGTGACAGGCCAGTGACGACCCCCTGAGACAGAAGGCTGCCATGGTGACCGCCTTGGGAGGAGATAATTAAAATAGTCGCACCTATGGGAGGTTCCACCTGCAGGGATAAGAGGCAGCACTTTCCAATACAGCAGCTCTGCAGAGAGCTCATCCGAAATTAATCAAAGCCAACATGAAAAGTGGACGCAGTGGGCCGAGGCGGAAAGGCGTGAATTGACCATGCTGCAATGTGCTCCACATTTCTGCTACCCCTGCATCGCTTCAACCATGCAGGAAAGCTCAAAAGGTTTTGTTTTTGGGTGTCAGTGACAATCCTTGTTTGTTTTTATAGTCCACTTGTATTAGGGCAAATTGTGCAATGAGTGACCCACCAGACAAAACTGGAACAGTACAGGCTTGCATTTTCTATCCAAGCAAATCATGTTACAGTTTTTTCCATTTGCTTACACACAACATTTTTAATATTCACACAGTTAACAAAGTCTACACACAGGGAGCAAAACCACTTTGCAGATTTGCCTAACATTAGGCATAGACTCTGCTTCACAGTTTGTTCTAAATATTACACACAACGCTGTACACACACCTTCCAAACTTGCTCATGTGATGTGGAGATACTTGCCAACCTTGAGACCTCCGATTTTGGGAGGTGGGGGGTGGGGGGGGCGTGGTCGGGCATGGGGCGGAGCCGTGGTTGGGGCGGGGCGTGTTTAAGAGGGGTGGCGTATAATTCCCCAACTCGAATAATTCATATATATATATTTATGAAATACTTGACTTTCAGTGAATTCTACCTTTATATATATTTATTTTATTATATATATAAATAAAATAAATACTTGAATTTTCGACATCACCTATCAAATACACAGTAATAAAAACACAGTTGTTCTACTAACTGTACTGTGCTTGCTGGTAAAAAAAAAAACAAAAAAAAACAACAACAACACTTACCTTTCACTATTTGAGTAACCTTTGTTCTGCCATATGCGTACTGGCGAGCGATCTCCGAATCCGGGAACATCCTTCACAGATTTGTTGTAGACATCCGCAAATGAGAACGGGATGTTGCTTCCAGCTATCAGCATAGCCATCTTTGTCTCAGCAGAAGTTACACCATCGGGTCTCCATTTTGCGAGGTGGCCCATAATACTGGGTTGTGAACGATGCTGCGCTGCGGACGCTTTGTGCTTCGCTGACCGTTCATGGCTGAATATCCGTTCGGCCGCCGTGTTCAATGGAGAAGTCTGTTCTACAAAATTTACAGGCAACATACCCCTTCCCTTTCGAAGTCTCCTGGATAAACTGAAATTCTTGTTTCCAATCGTTCTGGAACTTGCAAGCGTATTTCTTCATTTTGCTTGTCGATGGTGTAATATATATGGTTGGACTCAATAACCAGGCGTGATGAAGTTACGTCTCTTTACTGTGGGCTTCTGAACAGACTCCCTAATGCATGTTCCTTGACCGCACTTAAATGTAGAATATATTTACATTCTGTTCTATGTACAGTAGATGGCAGTATTGTCCTGTTTAAGAGGGTCACAAGCTCGAGTCAGGTCTGGAGCTGAGGGGGCGTGGCCTCCAGCTCCGCCTGAATTTGGGTAGATTTTTGGGAGAAAATTTGTCCCGGGAGGTTTTCGGGAGAGGCGCTGAATTTCGGGAGTCTCCGGAAAATCCGGGAGGGTTGGCAAGTATGGATGTGGATGAGATACTATGGCCTGATCCAGCTAGACGGGCAGGTGATGTTTAGAGTCAGGACCTGAGGCTTTTGAGTACGTTATTTCATAAAGTTGCTGTTACCTAAGTGAAACACTCCTACAGACATAACACACGGGACTCTTTAGTAATTATGAATTGTTTTAGTTATATTGTAAAACTTACAAACCTTGCTTGGAGTGATTAATGAAGAATACGTTTGAACATAAATGCTATGGACAGCTTTACTTCTGGTTCAATGCCAAAAAAAAAAGAAGTACATTATTAACCCCCAGCATCTGCAGTGAGCAAACACGTCCAACAGATGGCGCCATAGCACAAAAAACACACCTTCACAAGGTCTCTGTTGGTGTAATATGAAAACTATTTTTTCATTTCATAAATTCATAGATTTGCTGCATCATTTTATAAGGAAAAGGTAGAGGTTGATGGTTGGAAGGCGGGATTGTGTCCATCTCAAAGTGGCGCTCAAAAGTACACGTCAACTGTTTATTAGAACATATGTTTGTTTCTTGTGTAATAGGAAGAAGGAACAAACAACAACATGTAAAAATATATTAACTCTTAATTTTTGAAATGGCACAAACCAGTGGCAAATATTATTTCAACTGGCGGTGAAAATGCTTGTAACATCAAATTTTGCTCACAACGTAAAACATAACAAAAGCTGAGAGACAGGCCTAATCCCAAATTACTCTTGAATTAAGGTACTTGTAAATTGAGGTACCACTGTACAAGAAAATGATGGTGTTTAGAAATGACTGCTGCAGTGGTACCTTCATTTAATAAGCTTTACTTTTCATTGGATTCGGTTTTCGACAAAAATGTTGCCAACACTCTGCCCCTTTTTTTGTCTACCATCTTGGTTGTCGTATGATCAAACACTGCAGGTGAAAAAAACAAATAATCCTGTGTGTTAGTAACTTTGTATTTAGCACACCTGGAAAATAATCATTGTTTCAAAAAAAGATGCAAAAAACAACACTTTGTGGGTCTTCCCTCTTCCCCAAAAAGACACTTGAAAAAAGGTATACCATCCATCCATCCATCCATCTTCTTCTGCTTATCCGAGGTCGGGTCGCATGGGGCATACCTGATTTTTAATGTTTATCTGTTTTAGTAATATTTTATGTGCACTTTGAATTGTTTTCTGCCTGAAAAACTATATTTTTGGGTGTCTGGTACATATTAATTGGATGTATATTATTTTCAATGAGAAAAAAATAATTGGCTTTAGTACAATTGGGTATTCATGTGACCTTTGGGACGGATTACAAAAGAAAACCGAGGTACCATTGTATTTTATTGGTATCTCTTCAATACTAATGACACACTCATTCCAACAACAAACCCCGTTTCCATATGAGTTGGGAAATTGTGTTGGATGTAAATATAAAAGGAATACAATGATTTGTAAATCATTTTCAACCCATATTCAATTGAATATGCCACAAAGAGAACATATTTGATTTTTTGCAAATAACCATTAACTTTAGAATTTGATGCCAGCAAAACTTGACAAAGAAGTTGGGAAAGGTGGCAATAAATACTGATAAAGTTGAGGAATGCTCATCAAACAATTATATGGAACATCCCACAGGTGTGCAGGCTAATTGGGAACAGTTGGGTGCCATGATTGGGTATAAAAGTAGCTTCCGTGAAATGCTAAGTAATTCACAAACAAGGATGGGGCGAGGGTCACCACTTTGTAAGCAAATTTTTGAACAGTTTCAGAAGAACATTCCTCAACGAGCTATTGCAAGGAATTTAGGGATTTTACCATCTATGGTCCGTAAAATCATCAAAAGGTTCAGAGAATCTGGAGAAATCACTGCACGTAGGCGATTATATTACGGACCTTTGAACCCTCAGGCGGTACTGCATCAAAAACTGACATTATTCTGTAAAGGATATCACCACATGGGCTCAGGAACACTTCATAAAACCACTGTCAGTAACTACAGTAAGGTCTCTACATCTGTAAGTGCAAGTTAAAACTCTACTATGCAAAGCCACACCCATTTATCAACAATATCTTGAAACGCTGCCGGCTTGGCTGGGCCCGAGCTCACCTAAAATGGACTGATGCAAAGTGGAAATGTGTTCGGTGGTCTGACGAGTCCACATTTCAAATTATATTTGGAAACAGAGGACGTGGTGTCCTCCAGAACAAAGAGGAAAATAACCATTTGGATTTTTATAGGCGCAAAGTTCAAAAGCCAGCGTATGTGATGGTATGGGGGTGTATTAGTGCCCAAGGCATGGGTAACTTACACATCTGTGAAGGCACCATTAATGCTGAAAGGTACATACAGGTTTTGGAGCAACATAAGTTGTCATCCAAGCAACGTTATCATGGACGCCCCTGCTTATTTCAGCAAGACAAGTGTTACAACAGCATGGCTTCGTAAAAAAAGAGTGCGGGTACTTTCCTGGCCCGCCTGCAATCCAGACCTGTCTCCCATCAAAATTGTGTGGCGCATTATGAAGCGGAAAATACGACAGCGGAGACTCCGGACTGTTGAATGACTGAAGCTCTACATAAAACAAGAATGGGAAATAATTCCACTTTCAAACCTTCAACAATTACTTTCCACAGTTCCCAAACGTTTATTGAGTGTTGTTAAAATAAAAGGTGATGTAAAACAGTGGTGAATATGCCCTTTCCTAACTACTTTGGCACGTGTTGTAGCCATGAAATTCTAAGATAATTACTATTTGCAAAAAAAAATAAAGTTTATGAGTTTGAACATCAAATATCTTGTCTTTGTAGTGCATTCAATTGAATATGGGTTAAAAAGGATTTGCAAATCATTGTATTCCGTTCATATTTACATCTAACACAATTTCCCAACTCATGGAAACAGGGTTTGTACAAGAGCAACTATGAAGGCCTCAGCAGGCGAATAGCAGCCTTGTTTTGAATGCAATGTTCAAAATGTCATATTTCAAATAAAAAGTGATGTATAAAACCCTTCTAAAACAAAATATTATAATCAATCAATCAATCAATCAATGTTTACTTATATAGCCCTAAATCACTAGTGTCTCAAAGGGCTGCACAAACCACCACGACATCCTCGGTAGGCCGACATAAGGGCAAGGAAAACTCACACCCAGTAGGACATCGGTGACAATAATGATCCAGTGGGACGTCTGTGACAATAATGATTATGAGAACCTTAGAGAGGAGGAAAGCAATGGATGTCGAGCGGGTCTAACATGATACTGTGAATGTTCAATCCACAATGGATCCAACACAGTCGCGAGAGTCCAGTCCAAAGCGGGTCCAACTCAGCAGCGAGAGTCCCGTTCACAGCGGAGCCAGCAGGAAACCATCCCAAGCGGAGGCGGCTCAGCAGCGCAGAGATGTCGAGGCGGATCAGCAGCGCAGAGATGTCCCCAGCCGATACACAGGCAAGCAGTACATGGCCACCGGATCGGACCGGACCCCCTCCACAGGGGAGAGTGGGACATAGAAGAAAAAGAAAAGAAACAGCAGATCAACTGGTCTAAAAAGGGAGTCTATTTAAAGGCTACAGTATACAAATGAGTTTTAAGGTGAGACTTAAATGCTTCTACTGAGGTGGCATCTCGAACTGTTACCGGGAGGGCATTCCAGAGTACTGGAGCCCGAACGGAAAACGCTCTATAGCCCGCAGACTTTTTTTGGGCTTTGGGAATCACTAACAAGCCGGAGTCCTTTGAACGCAGATTTCTTGCCGGGACATATGGTACAATACAATCGGCAAGATAGGATGGAGCTAGACCGTGTAGTATTTTATACGTAAGTAGTAAAACCTTAAAGTCACATCTTAAGTGCACAGGAAGCCAGTGCAGGTGAGCCAGTACAGGCGTAATGTGATCAAACTTTCTTGTTCTTGTCAAAAGTCTAGCAGCCGCATTTTGTACCAACTGTAATCTTTTAATGCTAGACATGGGGAGACCCGAAAATAATACGTTGCAGTAGTCAAGGCGAGACGTAACAAACGCATGGATAATGATCTCAGCGTCTTTAGTGGACAGAATGGAGCGAATTTTAGCGATATTACGGAGATGAAAGAAGGCCGTTTTAGTAACGCTTTTAATGTGTGCCTCAAAGGAGAGAGTTGGGTCGAAGATAATACCCAGATTCTTTACCGAGTCGCCTTGTTTAATTGTTTGGTTGTCAAATGTTAGAGTTGTATTATTAAATAGAGTTCGGTGTCTAGCAGGACCGATAATCAGCATTTCCGTTTTTTTGGCGTTGAGTTGCAAAAAGTTAGCGGACATCCATTGTTTAATTTCATTAAGACACGCCTCCAGCTGACTACAATCCGGCGTGTTGGTCAGCTTTAGGGGCATGTAGAGTTGGGTGTCATCAGCATAACAGTGAAAGCTAACACCGTATTTGCGTATGATGTCACCTAGCGGCAGCATGTAGATGCTGAAGAGTGCAGGGCCAAGGACCGAACCCTGGGGAACTCCACACGTTACCTTAACGTAGTCCGAGGTCACATTGTTATGGGAGACACACTGCATCCTATCAGTAAGATAAGAGTTAAACCAAGACAGGGCTAAGTCTGACATACCAATTCGTGTTTTGATACGTTCTAATAAAATATTATGATCGACGGTATCGAAAGCAGCGCTAAGATCGAGGAGCAGCAACATAGATGACGCATCAGAATCCATCGTTAGCAATAGATCATTAGTCATTTTTGCGAGGGCTGTCTCCGTCGAGTGATTTGCCCTGAAACCGGATTGAAAGGTTTCACATAGATTGTTAGACGCTAAGTGTTCATTTAACTGCTCCGCAACAATTTTTTCGAGGATTTTTGAAATAAAGGGAAGGTGAGACACCGGTCGGTAGTTTACCATGAGGTCAGGATCGAGGTTAGGTCTTTTAAGAAGAGGATGAATAACCGCTTTTTTGAATGCTAGGGGAACAGTGCCCGAGGAAAGTGATAAGTTTATAATATTTAGCACTGATGGACCTAATAATACAAAGAGCTCCTTGATCAGTTTCCCAGGAAGAGGGTCAAGTAAACATGTTGTTTGTTTTATTCCATTTACACGTTGTAACAATTCCTCTAATGTTATTTCCTCAAAACGAGAGAAACTATTTTGGAGGGCAGTATCCGCCGTATATACAATCGTGTCAGTGTTAATAGAACCCCGTTGTAGCTGGGACGCATTGTCTTTAATCTCCTTTCTAATGACTTCAATTTTCTTACTAAAGAATTGCATAAAGTCATCAGCTGAGTGAGTGGAGCTACTGGAAGGAGTCCCTTGTTGGGTTAGTGATGCTACCGTACTAAACAAAAATTTAGGATCGTTTTTATTACGGTGGATGAGATTTGAGTAATAATTAGCTTTAGCTAAGGTAAGCATGCGTTTATAAGTTATTAAACCATCACTAAATGCTTGATGGTGCACCTCAAGTTTAGTCGTGCGCCATTTGCGTTCCAGCTTTCTGCATAATAATTTCTGAGCTCTAGTTTCTTCTGTAAACCACGGGGTGCGCTTTTTTGGAGCCTTTTTTAACTTTAGCGGTGCTATGTTATCAATGGTTTCGCGCAGGGCGTCGTTAAAGTTGTTAGTGAGGTTATCAATAGAGCCCACATACTTTGGGAATGGTGCCATTACCGAGGGCAGTAGGTCAGCAAGAGTTGTCGTTGTGGCCGTATTAATGTTGCGGCTGCTATAGCAGTTATTATTATTATTAGTTTGACGAACATGCGTCTGGACCTCGAATTTTATAAGGTAATGATCGGACAATACTTTAGTATACGGGAGTATCGTAACTTTGGAAGCGGTGATACCCCTGACAAGCACTAGGTCTATCGTATTACCGTTGCGATGCGTGGGTTCATTTATTATTTGTGTGAGACCACAGCTATCAATTATACTCTGGAGCGCTACGCACGGTGGGTCCGATGGGGTATTCATGTGGATATTAAAGTCCCCCATTATGATTATATTATCGGCGTGTGTCACTAGATCAGCAACGAACTCTGAGAATTCATTGATAAAGTCCGAACAGGGCCCTGGGGGGCGGTAGATAACAGCCAGGTGTAGAGGCAGCGGTGTGACAGACCTCATAGTAAGCACCTCAAACGATTTATATTTATTATTTATGTTAGGACTAAGGTTAAAGTTTTCGTTGTATATTAGTGCGACCCCCCCACCCCTTTTAAGCGGACGGGCAATATGCGCATGTGTAAAGTTAGGAGGACATGCCTCATTTAGCGCAAAAAAGTCGTTTGGTTTAAGCCAGGTTTCACTGAGACCGATGACGTTAAGATTGTTGTCTCTGATGATATCATTAACTAACAACGTTTTGGGAGACAATGATCTTATGTTTAAAAAACCTATATTATAGGTAGTGGGCTGTTTTAGGGAATTTTTGATCAAATTATCCGTAGTAGCAATATTAATAATGTTGTGTTTATTATGCCCAGTGCATTCAGTATAATTACGACCATATCTAGGAATTGATACGACGGGAATGTTCCGATTGTTTGATTGTTGCTTTGATAAACTGCACGCATCATGGTTAGCCTCCTCAGTAACGGGGATTTTCCGATTGTTTGTTTGTTGCTTTGATAAACTGCACGCATCATAGTTAGCCACCTCAGTAAAACACATGTCCAACTCTGAAACACTCAAAGCAGAAAAAACTTGTTCTAATTTAACAGACTCCTTACCCAGACCAGTAGTCTCGCATCCTTTATTTAAATCCGTCTTCAGGGTAGAGGGAAGTGGTGTTCTGTGGGGATTAGCCTTCTGCTTTGTTTTTAGCCCCGCTCGACATCCGCGTTTCCGATCACACCGCTGGCGTCTGCTCCGTAGACGGCCCCCGCTGCTACTAGACTCCGCTGCTTCACAGGCCGCTGGATGTAGCCGCCGACGTATCCCCATGCTAGTTAGCATGTTTAGCACGCCCGCGTCTATCAGTCCAAAACGGCCCGATATGTCCATATCCAGAAGTGTCTGGCGGTCGTACGTGATCACGGAGTGACCACGATGCGAGCCAGCCATGAAGTCTGCAGAACTGTCCGGCATTTCCGCCAAATGTTCCATCTTTAGCAAGAGCACCGCAGTGTCGCAGCCCGTCCGGGCGCCGCCATCTTGCCATATTATAAACAACTAACCTCCCTCTGAACTTACAGTAGTATCATTGTATAAAACTATATTTACGATTTTGTGTTAAAAGTGTTATCCCTCAGTCTATTTGAAACATTTTACTTTTTTTTTTTTATGTAACTATAGTTGAAGCTGCAAGAAGATTGCATGGCAACATTTTACTTGTGGTTACACAACTCTTAACTCTAGTACGACGTTCAACCAAGACAAGTACAGTTTGGTCAGGCTCAGGAGTATCACTCAAATAACACTGAAGGAGAGATACTTTTCAAAAGTGTATACCAAAGGTAGTTGGTGAAATGTTGATGACTTTATACATTCTAGATGAGAAGTGGATGGCATCCCAAAGCAGTGTGAGAACAATACTAAGAAGTTTCCGGACAACTGTGGCAGATGTTCACACAATACTAAGGCACCTGACGAAAATGTATTTCAACAGCACCAGGTTTAGGAATGAATGCCATCCCACAGCAGTGTGTGACAAGCATAAGGATTCAAGCTATTCTGCCTATGCACATAAATGGTAAATGGGTTATTCTTGTATAGCGCTTTGATACTATTTTCACATTCACCCATTCACACACATGTTCACACACTGATGGCGGGAGCTGCCATGCAAGGCCCTAACCACTTTGGTTGCTGGCACCGCCACTCTCCCACGCCGTCCACATGCAGTACAGAGGCTCCTGGATGTTGATCAAAATAATACATTGTAACATTGACAATGTATCATGTTTATTCCCTGTTACTGATAAGAACTCTGACCCAAAGCATTTGGCATAGGCAGGGACTTTAGTACTAGGCACATTTAAGCCCATATGAATATGGGGGTCATTTTACCGTTCGCAAATGTGTTTCTTTAAAATGTGGCATCACTTAAACTTAGCGTCAAAAAGCATTGTTAGGCAAAAGCAAACATTTGCTATTGTTCGATGTTTATTTGACAAAACCAAAATACAAGGCACAACATTCTCAATGAGGATGCTTTTTTTAAACATTTCTTGTAATCCCTATCAACATACAAAACCCTCATGGACATGGTTCATTTATTTCCATCATATCAAATGAGTCACTCAACTCCTCAGCGGTGAACTCAACAACTGGGCAAGTGTCCTACCCACGGACTGGCCATGTAAATGACATAGAAACAAACCACGAGTGCAAACATATTTGTTTTGAAGGTATGATTTGAATCTTACCGTACAAATGTGCAAAGTAGTATTTTTGAAGTGCGTAAGAATACCAACAAGAGGCCAGAAAGTGCGTCTATTGCTAACATATTCTTTTGTTGGCTCACATGATTAAGTCAACTAAATATACATAATGGCTTAAGTATGCCCTGCAGCAAAAGTGGCGTGCATCAAAGAGCTGCTTGCGAAAATGCCACAAAAATGTCAGTAGTTTAGTTTTACATTTGAGTGCATTGTTAGAAAAATTATGTCATATGCCATTAATGATGAATGTGTATGAACGTATGAGTTACATAAGGCCATCGACTGATGCTGCAAGCAGCTGCTAATAGCTTTCTACACTGAGTGCAAATCTGCACACTCAACTCGAGTTTTCATTATTGTCCATTCACCAAAACTGAGCCTTTTGACATTTCTAAAAAACACCCCAAAGGCAAAATCAGGCACTGAACAAATAGACCATGTCAGACACTTCATTTGAAGCCCCCACATCCCCCTGTATGTTACACGTGCAGCCTTCACACTACACATGTAACTATTCACGATACTACATTCAAGATGCACACCAACGCACAGGAAATGATGTGTCAGCACGTTTGCTTTTATACTCGGATGGAGCATCTCTCCCAAATGCCATCCAAATGCCGGCTGAAACAGGTGTGGCATGCTGTCTCCGACACAATTGCTGAGTCTTTCAGTATTTGCTTCCTGACGGTGTCAAACAATCTTCCCGTTCTCTCTTGCCTGCAAAAATAACAAGCAGAACAAAAAAAATGATGATTACTTTTCCCCTTCATCACATATATGGTAATCCAAGCAGCTCACTTTGCTACATGCGCATTTCAAGCAGTGGTGGATGAGATGAAGGGATTTTCTCATGAGACAATTTCTACTGCACTACAACAGGCCCCCAAGGGTGGTGAATATACTTC
This sequence comes from Nerophis ophidion, assembly GCF_033978795.1. Taxonomy (NCBI): domain Eukaryota; kingdom Metazoa; phylum Chordata; class Actinopteri; order Syngnathiformes; family Syngnathidae; genus Nerophis; species Nerophis ophidion. The sequence goes on from NC_084613.1 coordinate 48,060,284, forward strand.
AACTGAAATTGGATATCACACAGCTGCCATTCATAGACACACACACACGCACACGCAAACACACACACACACACACACACAGTCTTCATCATCTATTTAACATCATTATCTATTTGCACTTCCCATCAGTCCATTTACACATCTATCGATCCCTCCCGGCCCTCTGCCTCCACCTCACACTGACCTTGTCGCTGATGCTGCTGCTGCTCGAGCGTGTCGCGTGTGCTTCTCCTGATTCCATGCCCAACACACACACGCGCGAGTCGATAAGTTCCTCTGTCAGAGGGAAATGTTGGTGTGAGTTAAAACTTGCACCGTGACATGACTCAATTGGCCTAACATGCATTCAGAGGCCACTTCATTTGTAAGTAAGGTGACCTACTCAACATTTTGGCGGGATGGATTGTAGATGCTTAATGCACAATAAATAATCAAACAATGAGAATACACACAACATATAAGGTGTTCTACTCCTCTGTGATTAATCAAGTATCAATATTCAGCCTCTATAGGACAGGGATTCACACACTGTGGTAGGGTTGTACAGTATACCGGTATTAGTATAGTACAGCGATACTAATGAATTGTTTTCGATACTATATTGCCTCTGAAATGTCCCACGTCGAAGTCACGTCGTGTCATTGCTGGTTTTATAAGCAGACGATCATGTTCGGCGGCACACAATCGCAGAGTACTCACAAGCAGACAGTGTGTAGGCAGAAAAGGGAGAACGGACGCATTTTGGCTTAAAAACTAACGATAAGGGTAAAGTTACAACACTGAAACGCCGTCAGGAAGTGGTACTTTAAGACATGGCTAGCTAGCTAGCGGCTAACGTCCATCCGCAGTCGGCAGTGTTTTAGCGACTTCTAAATCACTAATCCTGGTCTCCATGGCGACAAATAAAGTGAGTTTCTTACAAGTATCATCCCGGCAGGACGAGGAATATCCAAACATGCTTCACTACACACCGTAGCTACACTACACTATACACATCGAGAGCTTGCTGACATACTGCATAACAGTGTGGTACGCCAGCTGCACTGAAGCAGACAAACGGGCGATTCAGAGGGTCATAAAGTCTAGGCAAAAAATCATCGGCTGCCCCCTGCCCTCACTGAAGGATTTACACAACTCCCGTTGGCTCAACAGAGCAAAAAGCATCACCAAGCACACACCCTGGCTTCCACCTGTTCGACCTGCTACCATCGGACAGGCGCTACAGGTGCATCAGAGCCAGAACAAACAGGCTCAGAGACAGCTTCCTTCCCAGAGCTGTCACCATCTTGAACTCTAACTTATAATAATAATTCACCCCTATACAATATCCTACCCTAATACCCTACTGTGCAATATTACCCTTCTTGTGCAATATGTCCGATATTTATTACTCCGGTACTCTTGTCTTGTTCTGTATATTATATAGTATTTTGTATTTCTATAGTGTTTCGTATATTGTACAGGATTGCTTATTATTTTTATTGGATAGTAGTCTGTTTATTTTAAATGTTAGTATTTTCTTTATTACTTCTTGTGTAATTTATTTTTACCCCATATTTGTTCCCACTACCGGAGCTTAAGTTGGAGTCCTTAATCTCATTATATGCACATATAAAGACAAAAAAGTCCCTTTTATTCTATTATATTCTATTCTAGCTCACCGACGTCAAAATGTAAACAAACGCCACGGGTGGATCCATACCAAACATCCACTGTAATGATATCAAGTACAGGCCCGTATCTAGTCGATACTACTATGATTACGTCAATATTTTTGGGCATCACAACATCTTTTTTCGTTTTTGTAAAATGTATATTATGTTTATAAACTCAGGAAATATGTCCCTGGACACATGAGTACTTTGAATATAACCAATGTATGATCCTGTAACTACTTGGGATCAGATTGATACCCAAATTTGTGGTATTATCCAAAACTAATGTAAAGTATCAGACAACAGAAGAATAAGTGATTATCACATTTTAACAGAAGTGTAGATAGAACATGTTAAAAGAGAAAGTACACAAATATTAACAGTAAATGAACAAGTAGATTAATAATTGATTTTCTAACACTTGTCCTTAATAATGTGGACAAAATAACAGAATGATAAATGATACAATATGTCAGCAGACTAATTAGGAGTCTTTGTTTGTTTACTTACTACTAAAAGACAAGTTGTGTAGTATGTTCACTATTTTAATTAAGGATTTAACTGCAATAAGAAATATATGTTTAATGCACCCAAGATTTTTTGTTAAAATAAAGCCTATAATGACAAAAGTACCAAAAAGTATCAAAATATTTTTAATACCGGTACCAGTACCAAAATATTGGTATAGTTACAACACTACACCGTGGTAGTGGTACACCAAATAATTTATTTTCCTATAGACAACATTGTTACTGTTCAAACTGTGTAATAATACAGTGGCCAAAAATATAAAAAATACTTGTTAAATAAAACCTGTGCCTTGTATTTAATCAATAATTAAATACAAGGCACGTTGCTGTTCCAGGCAATTAATTTTAAGTGAAGATATACAGTAGGATAGGCAAATATAAGCTTTGGCTTCAGCCTATTCCTTTTTCGGTCAATCCTTTTATTTTCTTTTGTGTGTCTATGTGTATGATTTTTGATATGTATAACCTGTACTGTTAAACTGATCACACAAAATGGTTGATTGATTATATGACCGAAATAAACTTATTTCATTCAAACTTATTTCATTCAATAATAAGGCCAACTATGCTACTGTATTTTAATGTTGGTCACTATGGTGGTACAGACAAGTTTTTTCTGAGGCTCTAGGATGTCGCAATCGCGCCAAATCACGCAAATTCAACCCATCCATCCACCCATCTATTTTCTTCCGCTCATTCCCTTTGGGGGGCGCTGGCGCTTATTTCAGCTACAATCGGGCGGAAGGTGTCGTACACCCTGGACAAGTCGCCACCTCATCGCAGGGCCAGCAAATTCAACCATTTCCTACAAATGACGCTGCGTTGTCCAGAATAAGGCATTTAAGAACATATTTCCCTTTGCAATTCTGACCTAGCAAAGAGGCAGCATTTACATGACATGATGACAGAGATGTTGATGTGTGATGATATTTGTATTGTTTAGTATGTAATTCTCATTGTTACTCCTTTAACAAACAAAAATTACTGTTGTAAATCGCCTTCAACAGTTCACAGATCTCCCGTCCAAAGCCAAAACCCAGTAACTCAATTTTGGTCAAAACTGAGCTGATAATAATTTTGGAGTTCCTACGTGATGTGCTTTACATTAGTGTATGCCATATGGTAATTTGTTCCGTAAGTAAGCTGTTACACGCATGGCAGGACCTAGCAACTACCACATAACCGCGTAGATACAACAGAAAAACTTAGTATCTCAAGGGACCAATCGACGCTTCTTTGTCAGTTGCCTTAATGTCTTTAATGAGACATTTGCACGAATGGGGGCCCACGGTCAACCTGATTATGTGATATTATGGCACGAGGGGATATTTGGAAGATTGGCCCAGGTTGTGCAAGCACCTTCATTAAATGTATTGTTCTTGATTCTTCCCCTTGCATACTCTTTTGGGCAGATAACTGTGGAGGTCAAAATAAAAACTGGACGCTGTACACGGCTCTTGCCCAATGTGCAAACGCAGAATAGGGCCCACCCGAGATTGTGATAAAATATCTTGGGAAAGGGCACACATTCATGAGAGCAGATTCAATCCATGGCTCAATCAGCAAGAAAATGAAAGCTCAAGAAAACATCTATACGTTTGATGACTTTGTAAATCTTTGTAAGACAGCATCAAGATAGATTGGTTTTCCTTTGTTTTCTCAGAATCAGCTAGAAGTGAGTTACTAGGTTTAGCTTTTGGAAGGGAAAGATGCTCTTAACATGCGAGGGTAAATGTGTTGGAATATTAATGGATGTTTAAGATGAACAAATGCCACCAAACTGAAAACTAAAACTGTTACAAAGGTCATGTTGACTCACTGCTAAATAGAAATGTATCAAAAACATAGTATAATTTAATCCATGAGGCAATTCAGTCCCTCACAATAGAACAAAAAACATCTGCACAGTACAACCAGGGTGATGATCAGCGGTTGCCATAATCTTGTGGCCCTGAACAACCACATTGAGTGTTTCTGCCAAAAGTCTGCTCTGGCCAAATATGTGAATCAAACAATGACATCAACTGCCCCTATGTGTGTTTTTTACGTACACTTTTCTGTTCTGTTCCTCTTTCTGTTTAATGTAAATATCGGAGATATAATGGTAGGTCATAATCATCAGTTCGTGTTGGGTACAGTAAGGAAACAAAATACCCATAACATATAAAACTATATATATGTTTTTTTTTATTTTTTTTTAATTAAAACTATTATCAGTTATAAAAAAAATTAAATTCAAATGTAAGCAAATATATTTGTAAAATGAAAGCTTAACTTAAATTGAGATATTCGATGATGTGGGATATCTTAGACGTGCGCAGGTGTACCTAATGTTGTGTCCAGTACCTGTGATTGTGTTGCACTTGGCGAGCTCCACAGGCTGGACAGAAGTCTCCAGTAGAGAAGCACAGGCCTTCTCGGCAGGGGGGCAGCATGCGCCCGCGGCGGTATTGATGTCTTTTTTAGTACATTCACTTTCAGAGGCCTTCTGCTGACCAGGACTACCTTCATCCTTCTTGGCACTTTCCAGACGCTGCCGTGCCGTTTCATGCTTGATTTTTTTCTGCCGAGAAGCTTTCAAGGAGCTCGGACTTGATTCGCAGTTGGCAAGATCCTGAGAGCCTATGTTTTGCTTTGTTCGAGCCCTCTGGATTAGCTCTTCGGAGAAGCGGACTCTCTTCTCCGAAGCCAGAGGGGCTGACGCTTCGGCTTTTTGCTGCAATGGGGTGTCTGCTCTCAAGGAAGCCATAGAACCTGTGGATCTATGGGAATTCTGATCTTTCTGCTCTTTTGCCTCAGTATCTGTGAGGGCATCAAGTTCCTCCAAGAATTCCTCCAGTAGTGTCTCTGAAGTCTACAAAAAAGTCACATTTGTTGAAACTTAGCACTTCAGAGCACATTAACCCAAGAATGTTCAACCTCTCACCTCTAAATTGTCTCCTTCTTCTTGAGCTTGCCATCTGGGAATGAGACATTTGGAAACTCAATCATCCCAGAAGAGGTCATTAGGTACACACTGCATGATCTAATATAATCTACAAGTAATTTGAAAATAAAATTCTGCCTACACAGTGGCACCTCAATTAAGGAGTTCCACAACTAAGTTTTGAGATAAGAACTGTCTCTCAACTAATTGTTGTAGTATATATTGCAAGCAAAAATGTAAATAACAAGCATCCCCCCCACCCCACATTAGTTGGCATAGAACTGTCACAGCAAATCCTGTAAGATTTTCACAAAACATCAGTAACTCATAGCTTAAACCTTTTTATTTCCAACCACAGGAATGAAGGGCCATATTGATTTGATATACAAATGTTTTGAGTTAAGATCTCCTTCACAGAACCAGTTAAGATTGTTAAGTGAGACACTACTGTACAAAAATAGCAATGCCCAGTCCTGCATCTATGAGCCTTAATATAACTATATGTTTTTGTTAAAATATGTATTTACTAAAGCTACTTATTATATAAAGCTACTCATATATATATATATATATATATATATATATATATATATATATATATATATATATATATATATACACAGTATGCATATATATGTGTGTGTATATATATATATATATATACACATATACATACACATATATATGTACAGTATAGATATATATAGTATATACAGAGTGATTGGAGCACATGCTTGTTTGTCACAAAAACTTTCATGAAGTTTGGTTCTTTTTAGAATTTATTATGGCTCTACTGAAAATGTGACCAAATCTGCTGGGGCAAAAGTATACAAACAGCAATGTTAATATTTGGTTACATGTCCCTTGGCAAGTTTCACTGCAATAAGGAGATTTTGGTTGCCATCTACAAGCTTCTGGTTGAATTTTTGATCACTCCTCTTGACAAAATTGGTGCAGTTCAGCTAAATTTGTTTTGTGACATGGACTTGGTTCTTCAGCATTGTCCACACGTTTAAGTCAGGACTTTGGGAAGGCCATTCTAAAACTTTAATTCTAATCTGATTTAGCCATTCCTTTACCTGTTTTAACGTGTGTTTGGGGTCATTGTCCTGTTGGAACACCCAACTGCGCCCAAGACTCAACCTCCAGGCTGATTATTTTAGGTTGTCCTGAAGAATTTGGAGTTAATCCTCCTTTTTCATTATCCCATTTAGAGCTAATACTACAACCACCATGCTTGATGGTAGGCATGGTGTTTGTGGGATTAAAGGCCTCACCTTTTCTCCTCCAAACATATTGCTGGGTATTGTGGCCCACCAGCTCAATTTTTGTTTCATCTGACATCACATGGACAAAGATAAGACCTTCTGGAGGAAAGTTCTGTACATGTCAAAAGGTGTAAAGGAAAAGTCTTAAATGAATTGCTACATCAGGTTAGAATTAAGGTTTTAGTATGGTCTTCCCATAGTTCTAACTTAAACCCAATTGAGAACGTCTGGACAATGCTGAAGAAACAAGTGCATGTCAGAAAACTAATACATTTAGCTGAACTGCACTAATTTTGTCAAGATGAGTGGTCAAAATTTCAACCAGAAGCTTGCCAGAAGCTTGTGGATGGCTACCAAAAGTACCTTATTGCAGTGAAACTTGCCAAGGGACATGTAATCAAACATTAACATTGCTGTATGTATACTTTTGACCCAGCAGATTTGGTCACATTTTCAGTAGACCCATAATAAATTCATAAAAAAAAAAAAAAACTTCCTGAATGTTTTTTGTGACCAACAAGTACGTGCTCCAAACACTCTTTCACAAAAAAATAAGACTTATAGAAATTTTTGGAAACTTAAAAGATCTTAAAACTTAAATTCAACCATGGAGGCATTATAATGATAATAATAATAGTAACCATATACACACAGAAAAATGTAAAAAAAAAACTGTTGGTTTTGCATGACAGGGAGCCTTTAAATAACACTAGAGAATATCATTAAAAAAATTATATTGCACTTGAGGTGTTTTACAAGATTATGTGAGGGATGCTTGTGTAACAACATGACCTGATCGCCTTCACACCAACCAGCACACAAGAATGTTTCACCACAGAGTAAAGCTACAGGGGAAAAAAAGGATGTAGCGAGATGTGAATGAAGCTTTCTGGGTTATTTAGTCAGCTGCCAAAATTGTCTAATTCAAGTATCATGGCAGCCATGGGAATTTGTGTTTTAGCGCTCAAGGCGGAAAAACAACAAGTCCTCCATGTGGTGGGAGACACTGCGTCTCTCAATGCTTGAATTAGATTGCTTCCTTGCGCCGTACAAAACAACATATTTTACTGACCTTCTGGCCCTCCCTGTCAGACGATCTTTGCCTTTTGCGTTATTGCTCATCACTTGTACGTTTTTAGATGTCTTGTCTTTGCCTCGCTTCTCCTGACCTACGACAAAAAGATGAAGAATTTGAGAAAAAGGATATGGCTGAAATCACTGTATTACTGTCTTTCAAGGTACACTGTACTGATATATACCGTATACTGTACACTAATTCGACCAAAGATGAGAACTTATCGCAATATGGGACGGTAATATATCTGTTTCTGTCCTGGCTGGTCAGTAAAACATGAAAAAAAGTAACAATCTTAAAATAAGCTGTATTCAATCTTAATGTGAAGAAAGTCACCTAGCAGTCCCTCTACAATTATCACTGGTCCATTAATGGCACTAAAGTTAAGGGTAAGTACAAATTGCATTGTTTATGTATATTAATATATTTGTGTAAGACGATTAAAAATGTTGAAATGTCTGATGTGAGTTGCAGTGCCTTAAGTCCTGCTTTTCCACTTGCCTTTATAATACACACATTTGTTACCAAAATTAAGCGCACAATATGAAGGTTTACAGTGTTGGGTTTATTGTATTTTTATTTTTACAGTGGTGTTGTGTTTAGGCAGCATTTTTACAGCGATTCACTTTAGCTCATGTAGGACAGTCAAAAATGTTAAAAAGTACCTCAAACCAACTTAAAAATGCAATGCAAAATTGCTTGTTATATTAGTGCAGGAGTGTTTAAAGGCCTACTGAAACGTACTACTACCGACCACACAGTCTGATAGTTTATACATCAATGATGAAATATTAACATTGCAATACATGCCAATACGGCCTTTTTAGTTTACTAAATTGCAATTTTAAAATTCCCGGGAGTTTTTTCTTGAAAACATCGCGTAATGATGACGTGTATGCTTGACGTCAAGGGCTGTTAGGAATATGAGCGCTGCGCACACACACAGCTAAAAGTCGTCTGCTTACACCGCATAATTACACAGTATTTTGGAGATCTGGGTTGCTGAATCTTTTGTAATTTGTTCAATTAATATTGGATAAGTCAAAGTAGAAAGATGGAGTTGGGAAGCTTTAGCCTTTAGCCACACAAACACACAGTGATTCCTTGTTTAAAATTCACGGAGGTAAGACTTTACTATGGATCAGAGCGGACATGGATCCCAACCGAATGTCAACCAACAGGTTTCTGTGAGAAAATTGTGGTTAAAAAGTTGCTTCTTACCGGATATCAGCTGAGCTTGTGCCCGCCTATAAAGCTGCCGTTGACTTCCCTGAGACACTGCGCGTCAACACCCGGCCGTGGACGTACACTTCTGACTATCAGGTGCTGTTAAACTCACTAAAACACTAGCAACACAATAGAAAGATAAGGGATTTCCCAGAATTACCCTAGTAAATGTCTCTAAAAACATATGAATCCGTCTCAATGCAGTCCCGTTTTTTTTTTTTTCTAGTCCGTCGCTATCAATATCCTCAAACACGAATCTTTCATGCTCGCTCAAATTAATGGGGAAATTGTCGTTTTCTCATTCCGAGTAGCACTTTTTTTTGGAGGCTCCCATTAAAATCAATGTGAATATGTGAGGAGCCATCAACATGTGACGTCATCGTCTGCGACTTCCGGTAAAGGCAGGGCTTTTCTGTTAGCACCGAAAGTTGCGAACTTTATCGTGGATGTTCTCTACTATAGCCTTTCAGCAAAAATATGGCAATATCGCAACATGATCAAGTATGACACATAGAATGGACCTGCTATCCCCGTTTAAATAAGAAAATCTCATTTCAGTATGCATTTAACCTGTTTCCTGCAGCAAGGGCCGTATACAGAAAAAAAATATTTCATTATAATACACTTTGTCCATGATAGATGCTCAAACCAATAAAATACATTGGTACCTCAACTTAAGTGTTTTTAGAACATTTCTATGCTTTAAGTTAGAAGCCACAATTTGACTGTTTAAAATGTCAGTGTAGATCAGACCAAAAAACCATTTGGTTTTACTCGCGAGCATTATAGCAACAATCAACAGAACATGGTTTTTCCAACCGTTGGAATGAAGAAAGTCAGTGTGAAGGACAATGCTGAGACAAATAAGTGGATGATAGTCATTGAGTTGAAAAAAAAAAAAAACATGAACAAGCAGTTGGAGCATATACTGAAGCAGAATGAGTCTAACGCCAGCCAAGAATGTTGAGATAATGTCTATATGACTGTCATGACATATGTCAATTCAGGTCATGTTTTGTTTTGTGTTTCTTATAGTTGTCCTTTGTTTAAAGTCTATTTCTGTTTCAGAGCTCTTTCTTTTGCATGTGTTCTGGTTGCAAGGTGCCCTGATCATACACAACAGTTTCTGTTTTTTGATTAGTGCTCTCACCTGCTGCCCCAATAATCACGCCCCGTAATATACCCATCTCGTTGTTCACTCTGCACAGCTGTATTCTGTTGTCTTTGGGTCGCATTGTAGCCACGGCCGTGTTCCCAGGACACGGAAGGACAGGCAGGAAGCAGTGTGCAGGTAAGAATAGTCTTTACTTCATCAACTTAAGGTAAAAATATGACAAAACAGGAGGCGTGCCGCTTGGGAAGCACAGATAAAGCACGAGCCAAAAAATGTAGATTATCCTCAGCCTAGAATCGAAAGGTAGGGACAGATTTGGTAGCACTCAGCTAACATGTAACATAAACAATATAGACAAACAAAAAACAAATGCAAACATTTGCAGAAGGCGAAAAATGGACCTGTGCTGATTAAACAGCAAGAGGGGTGTACAATGGGGGGAGATTAGTGGGGGCAGTAAGTGGGGAAGCTAATCAACAAACCGAAATTAGTATGTATAATCAGCGAACCTAGAAAGCAGAATGTAAACAAAAGAAAAAGCGCTGAAACAGAAATAGACTTTAAACAAAGGAGAATCATAAAAAACACAAAACAAGACATGACAGATATTCATCAATGGAAATATAGAAAAGCTGCTGATGGTGTGTTTGACAGAAAAGCAACTGGAAAAAATACCGTACAAGTCTATTCCTTAAGTTAAATCTTGTTTTTGAATATTACAAACGTTTGTACATTACTTCATAAAACTATTGTAGTTGTTAGTTGTGCATGCTATTGTATTATTTGTATACAATCTCTATTTTCATATTTCTGTTTTTTTTTAAATGGGCAACATTGATTTGAGCTACATGTGCTTTGAGTGAAGAGTCACGGGGAGAACATGCAAACTCCGCACAGAAAGATCCTGAGCCCGGGATTGAACTCAGGACCTTCATATTGTGAGGCAGACGCATTAACCCCTTCACCACTGTGCTGCCCGCCACCCATTTAAATGATCCTAATTACTTGGCCCGGTGTATAAAATCAAGCACTTAGGCATGTGAAAGAATGGGCCGATCTCAGTGATTTCCAGCGTGGACCCCCTGTCAAAAGCTTCTTCTGGCTTATTTGGGGGACCCTTTCACGTACCAACATCTTTAAATGATGATATTCACCACTATTGTAAATGTTATATGGTATTGTGAATAAACTTGTAAACATAAACATAAACATGAAAACACTGGCATAGGATGCTACCTGTGCAACAAATCCAGTCGTGAAATTTCCTTGCTCCTAAATTTTCCAAAATCAACTTTATTATAATAAAATTGAAGAGTTTGGGAACAACAGCAAGTCACCCACCAAGTGGTAGGCCATGTAAACTGACAGAGAGTGGTCAGTGGATGCCAAAGCACAGTGCAAAGACTTTCTGCACAGTAAGTTGCTACAGAGCTCCAAACTTCATGTGACCCTCCAATTAGCCCACGTACAGTACGCAGAGAGCTTCATGGAATGGATTTCCATGGCCAAGCAGCAGCATCTAAGACATACATCACCAAGTCCAATGCAAATTGTCGGATGCAGTGTGGTAAAGCATGTCGCCACTGGACTCTAGAGCAGTGGAGACTTCTCTGGAGTGATGAATCATGCTTTTGCATCTGGAGGAGGAATTATTGTGTGGGGTTGTTTTTCAGGAGTTGGGCTTGGCCCAGCTCCAGCGGCAGCACGGTGACACAGGGGTTAGTGCAATACAAAGGTCCTGAGTAGTCCTGAATTCAATCCCAGGCTCGGGATCTTTCTGTGTGGAGTTTGCATGTTCTCCCCGTGACTGCGTGGGTTCCCTCCGGGTACTCCGGCTTCCTCCCACCTCCAAAGACATGCACCTGGGGATAGGTTGATTGGCAACACTAAATTGGCTCTAGTGTGTGAATGTGAGTGTGAATGTTGTCTGTCTATCTGTGTTGGCCCTGTGATGAGGTGGCAACTTGTCCAGGGTGTACACCGCCTTTCAGCCGAATGTAGCTGAGATAGGCTCCAGCAACAAGGGACAAGGGGTAGAAAATGAATGGATGGATGGGCTTGGCCCCTTAGTTTCAGTGAAATGAACTTTGAATGCTCCAGGATACCAAAACATTTTGGACATTTCCATGGGATGGCACATCAAGTTCATATGTGAGTAAAGGCAGGTGGCCAAATACTTTTGGAAATATAGTGCATGTTTTCTTCTAAGACCAAAAGTATTTTACATGATGAACAAACCAGAGAAGCAACATATGATGTACAAGAGGGACAGGCAACCCATACTATCAAAATAGCCATTTTGCCCCCACTTCCACCAAAGAAAAATAGTCTGGAGCTGCAGCTTATTTACTTTTAAAATTGTTCTTTTTTTTTTAGTTTACAGGCAAAGGGATTTCTCATTGGAAAATGTTATTTCCCCTTGTGTATTAATAAAGTATTTCTGATTCTGATTTTAATTCTCAACTTACTTTAGAGATTTTTATTTCTTAGGATGTATTCATGACAAGCTTCACGCAGACTTGCACTCACACGCACACAAACTCTTCCTCAAGCTCATCCAATTACCTGTCAGGGCTCAGCCTGTGCACATTCATGGCCTTGCAGACACTTTATTGTTCAATGCTCATACATCATAAACTCAAACTGAGCATTGTGTATTCTGTTTAGCGCTACGTTTTCTACAACTCTGAAACCTCCTGAGTGTGATTCAATATTTTATGGCGGTCATATCAATGAACAGCTTTAAATTAGCTGCATCATTTTCCTCCAGTGCGTCTTTTTTCTTTTATGTAGCTATCCCTACAGTTTAGTCAGTTTAATTATCTCTAAATGTCTGCAAGTATTATTATGGTACAACCGAGAAATAAGAGTGAGAAAGTGAAGCCAAATAGGTTAGTCCAGGGGTGTCCAAACTTTTTCCAACAAGGGCCGTATACAGAAAAATGAAATGATGTGGGGTCCACTTTGATGCATCTTGTACTAAAAGATACTAAAACAATTAAATTTAGGTCAACCACTATCTGAAGAAAACATCCACAATTTAGATTATTATTATAAGAAAAATAATTAATTGGACCCCCTTGAAATATGTAATTTCTTATTATTGTTATTGTTATAATTATTCTGCCAACCAAAACTTTGTGAGGGCCTTAGCACACTCAACAACCTACCATATTTTGCAAAAAATGCATGGAAATCTTTAAAGACTATACACAGGATGTCGGTCAGTTTGGTTTTCCGGTCCGATTTTGGGGGAGGTTGAGCTGGTTTAATTTTTTTTTAGCTTTTTGTGTGATGTTCTAATCCGGGACATGTTTGTTTTTTCTGTGGAATGTGTCGTGGGCCAATAAAAAAAAAACTCGCTAGGGCCACCATGGCCCCTGGATTGCACGTTAGTGACCCATGGGTTAGTCCATAAATATCCTATGTATGTAGTATGTTGTTACCGACAAAAATAAATTGTTAAAAATCATCATTATCTTTGACAATCACCTCTCGTGTCAGCACCAGACCTGTGCTGTCCTCTTCTGGCATTCTGTCCTCCTGAAAGTTATGAACATAAAACTAATAAAACAACACAATATTGAGAATTAATCTAGGTTGTTGACATCTCTCACCTCTGTTTGGAGGACCCCAATCTCTGTCTGGGTGGGACTTGTCTGAAAACCTGAAGTTAAGAGGATCTGTTAATTTATTTGACATAAAACAAAAGTAAAAAGGTGTCTTCTCTAATTTAAAAGTGCTGAGAGAGAACTATTTTGGTGAGTGCAGACGAAATACCAATGTTGTTATTGTGTTATCATAGAACACAAATTTAAAACATGACATAACAATTTGGTGAGCAATGTTCTGTGATTCACGTCCCCACAGCTCACAAAAACCCCAACTCCGAAATCCGACACAAACACCCCAAGTTCTCCCTGGTGGTCTTTGTATAAGCTTCACCAAATAAGGCAAGGCATTCATTCCCTCATCCCCTGCTTAAAATAGCCACTCCTCCCTTGTCTCTTTATGTTTTGATGCTTCTCTGAACAGCACATTAATTTACCCTGCTAGGAGTGCTGAGTGTCTACAGTCTTTTACACTCTTTGTTCTACTGATTGTACAACACGGGATTACTCCATGGGTGTCAGACCACATCGACCCACATGGAAAATAATCGGTCTCCTAAATAAGTTTGCACCTATACCAGGGCTATAAGGGTATGTGTACTGTATATATTATTACAGTAGGATATTGCTAAAAAGCAACCTATTGTTGAAAGAATATACTTTTTTGGCACAGATGTCCTGCCACATCATTTTATGTGGCCAGTGAGGGCCTGGAAATAACTGAATCAATAAAGTGTTTCATCTTTATTGCTTAATGTATTTGTTCTTTCAACTTTGACAGGAACAAATATGTTGTACGTATGCATTGCATATCTTCTTAACTTTATAATGGTCTGTTAATGTGACAGGATGTTCCAAACACTTTTTAAATTTAAATTTATATATACCTAATTGTGGATGTTGCTTACCAGCGGTCCTGCTGACAAACACTTCACAGGATCCAAGCTTGCAGGTTTTAACAAAGTTTTAATGATCATGTTTTCATCAACAGTTCCCTCTCCCAGAACGTGACTTTTCATCCATCCATCCATCCATCCATTTTCTACTGCTTATTCCCTTTCGGGGTCGCGGGGGGCGCTGGCACCTATCTCAGCTACAATCGGGCGGAAGGCTTTTCAGTCACGTTCATATCCTCTCTGCCCCTCTGCTCTCGGCCGCTTACTGTTAAAGGGTAACATTATCACCAGACCTATGTAAGCGTCAATATATACCTTGATGTTGCAGAAAAAAGACCATATATTTTTTTAACCGATTTCCGAACTCTAAATGGGTGAATTTTAGCAAATTAAATACCTTTCTATTTATTGCTCTCGGAGCGATGACGTCAGAACGTGACGTCACCTAGGTAATAAAGCCGCCATTTTCTCAAACACATTACAAACACCGGCTCTCAGCTCTGTTATTCTCCATTTTTTCAACTATTTTCTGGAACCTTGGAGACATCATGCCTCGTCGGTGTGTTGTCGGAGGGTGTAAAAACACTAACAGGGAGGGATTCAAGTTGCACCACTGGCCCAAAGATGCGAAAGTGTCAAGAAATTGGACGAAATGTGTTCAAAATACGAGGGTGTGGGGAAAGCCGACGAAATGGTCAGTCGTTTGTTCTGCACACTTTACCGATGAAAGCTAAGCTACTACAGAGATGGCAAGATTGTGTGGATATCCTGCCACACTCAAAGCAGATGCAATTCCAATGATAAAGTCAAAGAAATCTGCCGCCAGACCCCCATTGAATGTGCCGGAGTGTCTGCACATTTTACCGACAATGCTAAGGCAGACATGGCACAGAGATGCATTTCCAACGATAAAGTCAACGAAATCACAAAGGTGAGTTTTGTTGATGTTATTGACTTATGTGCTAATCAGACATTTGGTCGTGGCATGACTGCAGGCTAATCGATGCTAACATGCTATTTAGGCTAGCTGTATGTACATTTTAAACTATATTTTCATCCAGCGTTTCCCTCCACCCACATTTAATGCCAAACAAACACTTACCAATCGACGGATTTAAGTTGTTCCAGTGTCACAAGATGCGAAACTTACGATCGTTGGTCTGCACATTTTACTGGCGATGATAAGGCAGACATGGCCGAATAGCGTAAAATGCTATTCGCTCAATAGCTTCAGTTTCTTCTTCAATTTTGTTTT
Organism: Nerophis ophidion; assembly: GCF_033978795.1. NCBI lineage: Eukaryota > Metazoa > Chordata > Actinopteri > Syngnathiformes > Syngnathidae > Nerophis > Nerophis ophidion. The sequence goes on from NC_084613.1 coordinate 48,075,841, forward strand.
CGCTATCCGCTTCCATACTCCAACCATCCATTTCAATACATGCGTATTCTGTTGAATCGCTTAAACCACTGTAATCCGAGTCTGAATTGGCATCACTGGATGACGTCACAGGAAAATGGACAGTGGCATCACAGATAGCGAAAATCAGGCACTTTAAAGCTTTTTTTAGGGATATTCCGGGATAGGTAAAATTTTGAAAAAAACTTTGAAAAATAAAAAAAGCCACTGGAAACTGATTTTTATTGGTTTCAACCCTTCTGAAATTGTAATAATGTTCCCCTTTAAAGACAACAGATGATTAAATTATCACGTACCACCTGTGAAATCTAATCACCTGCCAGCTGCGTCTTGCCGTCAGCACATGCTGCGCCCCTGTCCGATGGTGCTGGTCTTTAGTAACCATTGGACAGCGGCTGTGACTTTTCCTCATGCAGGCATTGCTGACTACACCTCCCCTCACACTAATATTAGCATGAATCATCATTTTTTTTTTTTTTCTAATGTGGAATGTTCGAAAAGTTTTAATCAAATGAAATCACTCTGAGAACAATGTTAAGTATGAAAACACTAATCTATCTATTATTAACTGTTCGGATTGGATTTATGCTGTCTTTAAGTTAAAGTGGAGATGTAATTATATTTGGCTACATGAAATGGCCACAATATTTTTTTGAGAAAAACTTATAACTCGGTAAGTTGAGTAATGCGGACACACTTGGTATTGGATACGTTATATTCGATCTTATTTCTATGTTTTTCTAATACCAAGTGTCCAAGGCAGAAGTGTATGTCTATGGAATATGCAACTATAAATATTTCATACGTGCTTATACTAACAATTTTGTTCTAGACGGCAGTATTGTTCAACTAAAGACACCTATAACATATGTACAACTTGCGTACTATTGTGTGCTTAGCAGTTGTGTAGGTGCTAGCTCTTGTTAGCGTACTATGTTAAACCTTTTGTAAATAACTTCACAAAAATACACAAAATACCAACTTTGTGTGCTTTTTAGAGGACATTTAGATGTTAACTGTCTGTCCACCTTTGCACAAGTAAACTGCTAGTATTGGAGCTCATATCAGATATTTTACATGCAAGTCAATATCATCCGATAGAACCTACTTTCTTTGACACTATATATACATTCACCCATTCACACACACTTTCACACACTGATGGCAGAAGCTGCCATGCAAGACCCTAACCACGACCCATCAGGAGCAAGGGCGAAGTGTCTTACTCAAGGACACAACAGACGTGACGAGGTTGGTAGAAGTTGGGGATCGAAACAGTGGCACATACATATATATGTGTATATATATATATATATATATATATATATATATGTATAGTTTGCAAATACATCAAAGATGCTATTATAATCCATTTCTAATGGATAAAGCTTTGGCCTGGACAAGAGGTCATCAGGTGGTCCCCAACGTTCACAGAGTGTTTCGACCCTTAACCACAACACTCTCCGGTTGGTGTGTCAGCAGTGATTGGCCAGATCACTGCTCCTCTCATCCAGGCTTCCAGCTATTGTCCTCTCTTTTATGCCAGAGCCAACAGGAGGCTCTCTCCGCCGCTTCTCCCAGCCTACGAACGGCTGTTTTTCTCAAGTGACCTCTCAATCCAACCTTTGTCATCATATTCCACACAGATTGCGCAGGGAATCCTCGACAACCAACTTCCACTGTCATCAGCCATGCTGTCCACCCCTTGTCCCGGCAGTCCTGGACAAGTTGTTGGTACTTTGTTTTCTTCCTCTCTGCCGCTTCCTCACATCCCTCCTCCCACGGGACAGTAAGCTCCACCAGGATGATTTTCTTTCCCTCTGGGGACCACAAAACTATGTCTGGTCTCAGAGTGGTGGACAGTACTGCCTCTGGGAAGAGGAGCTTCCACCCCAGGTCGACCTCCACCTCCCATCCCTGGGCCAACTGCAAGAGGTTTTGGTTGGCTTGGCCTTGGACAACAGGTCTATGACCCTCTTTCACTAAGGTGATGGTGCTCAGCAATGGTTTTGTTTTGGCTGGGTGTTTCTTTCTCCTCTCTTGCTCTAAGATGTCTGCGAGCATTGCCAACATCTTGTCATGGCGCCACCTGTATCTTCCCTGGGTCAATGCTGTTTTGCACCCAGACAGAATGTGCGCCATAGTTCCTTTACCGCCACACAACCTGCACAGCGGGTCCTCCCTCATTCCTCACCTATGCAAGTTGACTGGGGTCGGCAGGGTGTCATATACTGCTCGAAGCAGGAATGAGATACGAAACGGCTCCAGCCTCCACAGTTCACTCCACGTCACGTTCCTCTTGGGAAGGTTCCACCTTGTCCAGGCACCTTGGGTAGCGAGCTCGATGGCTTTAGCTCTTCTTCCTTCTTCCTCAAGGTTTCGGACTTCATCCTGAATCAAGGTCCTCCTTTCCCTGGGAGTGGACTTGGACCACTGCTGGAAATGTGATGTTCCTAGACCCTGTCTTCCAGTGCAGAGGCTTCCGATGGTATCTTTGGTCCTGAGAGATGATTCTGCCTGGGCAATAGCAGTGCTAGCGGCCCACTTCCTGCCAGATCTTGTTCTTATTCCAGCTTCCCTGATCAGCCGATCTTGGGAGTCCCTATATATATATATATATATATACATATACATATACATATACATATATATATATATATATATATATACATATATATATATGTGTGTATGTATGGGATCGAAACATTCCTAACCTAAATACTGTATCTGCTTGTCATCTTAATCCAGGATTGAAAAGCAAGGTATCCATCAGTAATAACATAGAAATATGAGGTGATTATACATGAACATTAATGGAGTACATTCTAACTGATATGTGGCTCTCAATGAAAACAAGTTTGACATATCGGACATTAACAAGACCAAATTTCATAAACCAGCTTTCTTCGGTGTTTGGAGGATGGTTTTAAAGACTTACATGTTATCTGTTTTGTCCATGTCCCACGCCCGCTTCCACTGGCCTTTAGCGTTCTTATGACGTGCCACTCTCTCCTTGTCAATCTGCTCGCGCTCCTTTTTCCATCGCAAGTACTCCTTCTGCTCCTCCTTCGAAGTAGGGGTGCTGAGGTCTGTGATGTCCCCTTGGCTTTCCAGTTTCTTAGAACAGACAAAAACTGTTAAAGTTTTCAAAAGGGTATGAGGGATGGTAAAGAGAACACGTGATGATAACCATAAAATTAAAGAATGAAATGTACATCCCAGGTAAATGAGCTTCATTGAATCTTAATGTGAAAAGACTCACCTCTCAATCATGCATCATTCAAGTTAGTAAAAAGGCAATTTATAGATGCTATGACAGTGGTTTACTTATTTTTTTCTCTTCATGACAGTTAAATGTGAAGCTTGCGTGGCATAACAATGCCAGATTTGTTCGTCCGTGGATGCGTCGGGCAAGACCACAGTGTAAGATAAGCAACAAAGGATTTATTAAACTAATAAAAAGGGCTAGGAACAGAAATACTGGTGCTAAGCAGAAAGGCAAACAAATGGCGCTAGCATGGAAGCTAGGAATACAAACAGATACACTAAACTTGGCACAAAGAAACAAAAAGGAAAAACAAAAACTACTAGCATGAAAGCTAGGAATGAAATAAACCGCAGCGCGAGAGCTAGCGAGTAATAGCATGAAAAGTAAGTCATCAACAGTTGCGTGAAAGCAAAGTAGGATCCGAGACAGAAGAACGAAAAGGGGCAGGCTTATATAAGGCAGTGATCAGTAGAAACAGGTGTGCGGGAACCGAGAGTAGCAGGTGGAAATAATATGCAGCCATGGTGACAAAGCAAACAGGAAATAAGGAAGTCCAAACAACAGGATGTGAAAAAAGGAACAAAGCAACAATATGTGAAGATCTGACCAACGGATCACAACATTAAAGCTGCTACAGTTTTTGCACTGCATTATAACCCGCCCCCTTTCTGGTCCGAACATGGCAGGTCAAAAATGACCTTCCAATTTTGAGAAATATAAACATTTGTTAAATCTGTTTACTTTAACCACTATTGCTACCATATGCAAGTTGATTTGTTTTATCAGTCTCCTGCCTTCTCCTTTATTGTGACGTGTGCATTTTGTCTTCAGTTCATTAGTCCTTCGCGAGGGGCGGACCTTGAGGCACACATTCTACTTATTAGCCTGCTAGTATTTAAGCTCGTCACTGACAGCTTGGCCTTGCCGGTTATTGTTTCCTGAACTCCTCACGTTTCATGCGCCTGCTTCACCTCGCCAGTCCTGGTTCATTGGTCGCTCCTTTTTTGCTGTGCTCAGTGTGCCCTGGCCTATCCCACTGTCGACTTCTGAGGAACCTGTTTTGTTCTGTGATACATGATGTGCGCTTCTACCCCATCGCCTTTTGTTACTCCTTTTTGACTAAGTAAATGTTTTACTCTTTGTAAATCAACCTTGCCTCCCGTCTCTGCATTCTGGGGTCAACTCCTTGACCATACAGTTTTTATTTTTTTGGGTTAAAAAAATATCTTAATTTGTAAACCGGGGTTTCTTTAAGAAAAATACTTAAAAGACATTTATTGGAGTATTATAAATATTATTTTATAATTACTTCTATGGAGGTCATACATTTTAAAATTGCTAGGTGTTACACTGTACAGTGCTTTATTGTAGACCGAAGTCACAAAAGTGTTGACTTAGTACTACTTGGTTCGATTTTAATACATTTGAGAGATAATCAGCTGAAAAAAACATGTCTCATCAAACATGAGCGACCATAAAGAGGAAGACATAAGCTAAAAAAGCAACGCCATATCATATGATGGGTTAAACCAGCCATCCATTTCATACCGCTTGTCCCGTTCGGGGTCGCGAGGGTGCTGGAGCCTATCTCAGGTGCATTACAGCGGAAGGCGGGGTCCACCCTGGACAAGTCGCCACCTCATCGCAGATGATGGGTTAAAAAAAGTAATGAGATTAATTCTGATCATAACGCGTCTTCCCAGGGTCAAACACCCCAACACCTCCTCCCCGCCCCCACATTGCATTGCCCCCTCCCAGGAGGGCCCGCCCCACTATTTGATAAGTACTGCCCTAATGCAAGATGGCTTCCTCAGTGGATGCCAGTTTTATTGCCTTTGGGATGCACTGATTATAAAAAAAAGCCTTGTGTTGGTCTGCCGTTATTATTGTAAAGCCACACAATGGATTGGACTGGGATAATAGCGCAGAAAAGCACAGCGTACAGTAAATGCAATTAAGTTCCCTCCCTCCATTCTCCTTTTAACCTGTTTATTGATTACTGAAGGGCCGCAGAAAGGACTGTGTGTGATACTGAAGGGAGATGTGATGCAGGCGTTTTAACACATCAAAGAGGACACAGGCTGTGCGTTCTAGTTATAAAAACCCCGCAGTGAACCAGGTCTACTGAGAAAAATAATCTGTTAAAAGCCATTTTGGAGGAGAAAACTTTTTTTTTTTAAGAAAATACAGGCTGAGGAGACTATTGCTGCTTTAGGATGATGTTGTCACGCATTGCGGTGCTTTGAGTCACTAGAGAAAAGTGCTATATAAATATAATTCACTAAAATATATAATTCACTTGTTGCGCGGAGTTGCCACCTGAAGGATGCACTTTGACCAGACAGGCAGGATTGCAGGTAAGAACTTGGTTTTTAATACAAAAATAAAATAACACTGGTACAAAAAGGACAAAATAAAGCGCGTGCCTACGCACGGAAGCTAACGCTAAACTTAGCAGGATACAAAAGGGTCCCAAACGGTGACGTAACGAACACATGCGAAATTAAGACGGAACTTAGCACAACTAAAGCAGAGAATACATACGTGAATGTTGCCGTTAGCACACAATGGACCGAGAGCAAACTAAGGAATCAGGTGGGCTTGAATACAAAAATAATAGTCAGAACACAGGTGCACCTGACGCCAGAGCAGGTGAATCAAATGGCGAAACCATGGCGACGAACACAAACAAGGAAATACATAACTGAAGGGATCGGCAAAGTCTAGAAATAAACATGATCAAAAACATATCAAAAGGCAAAACCATAAACGATCCGAGTCGCGGATCGTGACACTGTCCCCCCCTTAAGGGGCAGATCCCAGATGCCCGAAAAACCCTGAAGTACAAAGAACCCCCCCCACAACAAGACAGTCCAAAAGAGAAGGGAGGGCGGAGGGAGGACCTGGTGGAGGGTTGACAAGTCCCGTGTCCCGGAATCCACCGAGGACACCATAGGTGGCGCCGGCGGGTGGGACGTTGCTGCCACAAAAGACTAGGCGGGCGGGCCCGCAGAGGCCACATCCGTGGCTGATGAGGACCAGGCGCGTCCTGCGAGGAGGACGTCCTGGGTAGGACCACCACCGTGGCTGGCGTGGGGGTCGACGCGCCCGCTGAGGAGGACGCCCGGGATACGGCCACACCCGTGTAGGTGGACGCGCCCTGCGAGGAAGAGGACCTGGGCACGGCCACACCCACAGCCGACGCGGAGGCAGATGCGCCCGGCGTGGACTTGGGCGTTGACTTGGACTCGGGCGTCGTCTTGGACGTTGACTTGCACTTGGGCGTCGACTTGGACTCGGGCGTCGACTTGCACTCGGGCGTCGACTTGCACTCGGGCGCCAACTCGCACTCGGGCGTCGACTCGCACTCGGACGTCGACCCGCACTCGGACGTCGACTGGAACTCGGAGGTCGACTTGGACTTGGACTCGGAGGTCGACTTGGACTCGGAGGTCGACTTGGACTCGGAGGTCGACTTGGAGGTCGACTTGGACTTGGACTCGGAGGTTGACTTGGACTTGGACTCGGAGGTCGACTTGGACTTGGACTCGGAGGTCGACTTAGACTTGGCGGTCGAGCTCGGCGTGGTGCAGGCGTTGGAGGTTGACATGGTGCCGGCACTGGGGCTAGCCTTAGCCGTGGACTTGGCGTTGGATGTTGACGTGGTGCCGGCACTGGGGCTAGCCTTGGACGTGGACTTGGTGTTGGGCTAGGTGATAGCATTGGTGCAGGTGGCTCGTCTGTTGGCGCGGGCGGAGCCAGCGGCAAGGCAGGGAGCAACCTCAATGGAAGGTCTGCCTGTCCTACTGACAGCCATCAGCCTTGCCCTCCCCCCTCAGGAAGCAGATTCCAGATGCCTGAAGGAGCGGGTGGGGGGGTATTTGTGCGAACTTGGATTCTGTCGAGGGCATGGGAGGGTGAGCGCTTGGAAGCCTGGAGGCTGGACTTGTGCGTGTGCGCCGCACGCGTCCCTCAGGCAGATTGACAGCAGGTGCCGGGGAGGAAAAGCCACACGGGAAGCACCTGGCAGTCGCTGCTGAAGGAAAAGTTCTGCCCTCTTTTTGTGCACGCACCTGCGTGGCGCCAGGTCGCTGCTGGAGCCCTCGCCTCACGGGTGGTGTGACGTACCCGCGCGGCTGGCAACGCGCTGAGGAGAACGTCGGGGTGGCTTGTGAGTGGGGGCGGAAGCGGTCCTCCGCGTCCGCTATCCTCGCCACTAGTAGCCACCACGCCGCCACAGCTTCGGCCGGCAGATCCTCCTCCGGCAGCTGTATCTCGTCCTCGCTGTCCCATGGACGAGAGTCTGCTCGGAGCTCCCGGAAGATCTCCCTTTTTTCCTCGTCAGAGAGGAATATCTGCTCTGGCTGGGGCTGGATGAGTGCGAGGTGGCTTTTGGCTCGGTCCATTCTGTCACGCATTGCGGCGCACTTGTTGCGCGGAGTTGCCACCTCAAGGATGCACTTTGACCAGACAGGCAGGATTGCAGGTAAGAACTTGGTTTTTAATACAAAAATAAAATAACACTGGTACAAAAATCCCACTTCCAAAGACATGCACCTGGGGATAGGTTGGCAACACTAAATTGGCCCTAGTGTGTGAATGTGAGTGTTGTCTGTCTATCTGTGTTGGCCCTGCGATGAGGTGGCGACTTGTCCAGGATGTACTCCGCCTTCCGCCCGATTGTGGCTGAGATAGGCGCCAGCACCCCCCGCGACCCCGAAAGGGAATAAGCGGTAGAAAACGGATGGATGGATGGTACAAAAATGACAAAATAAAGCGCGTGCCTACGCACGGAAGCTAACGCTAAACTTAGCAAGATACAAAAGGGTCCAAAACGGTGAAGTGCCGAACGCACGTGAAGCTAAGACGGAACTTAGCACAACTAAAGCAGAGAATACATACATGAATGTTGCCGTTAGCAAACAATGGACCGAGAGCAAACTAAGGAATCAGGTGGGCTTAAATACACAAATAATATACAGAACACAGTTGCACCTGACGCCAGAGCAGGTGAATCAAATGGCGAAACCATGGCGACGAACACAAACAAGGAAATACATAACTGAAAGGATCGGCAAAGTCTAGAAATAAACATGATCAAAAACATATCAAAAGGCAAAACCATAAACGATCCGAGTCACGGATCGTGACAGATGTGATTCTGGCAGGGAACAATGTACCTCTCAATACATTATTGCTAAAAGCAACTATAAAAACAATGAGAAAATAGAGACACAGCTGAGTGAGATGGCTTAAAGGCGGATGTTTTCACCTTCAGGTGTGTACCAATCACAGCCAAGTAAACATGTTGCCTTACTGGAACAGGAATCCAGCATCTGTGATCATCCTGCTATTTTCCATCTCCCCCCACCTTCTCATCAAGCCCCCATAGGGCACTGGGCATCACAAGGGAAAGTGCTTCTCACATGTTCCAGCAAGCCTACTGACACTCACCCTTGCCGCCATGCTTAATGTTACTTTTCAATGTTTACCGGGGAATGAGAGACAATAAGAGGGGCAGAAACCTGCATGCTGGACACTTTATTAGGTACACCTGAACAGCCCACATAAATTTTACCAAAAATTAAGCCTTAACAGAAACAAAAGTGTTCACTTTTCATCCAAACAGTCAGCAATATGTCAATGTTAAATAATATTTAAAACTAATTTAATAAAAGTAAGTGTACAATGTAATGCTTTTATGGTGTTTTTGTTTTGAAATTGCACAGTACAGTGGTGTTTTGGTGGCAACTTTACGGCGCTTGAACACTTGTAGGACAGTAATCTGAAATAAAAAAAATGTGGCTCTTGTTTGCAGTGATGTAGTATCATTACCAAATATTAGGCCATGTTAAAATAAGAAAAAAGATGTGTACATTTTTGATCAAATCTTTTGATCATTAGAATGTTTTTTAATGTGCTAAGACAAATAAAGTCATACTGATTAATAAAAGTGGAATTTTACTAAAGTAACTTAACTGTAAAGACTGAAAACAAATTGACCTAGTATATTCTTTATTATGTGCAATATGATTGTACTATTATAAATAAAGAGGTTGTTTTTTTTCCTCAAAATATTATGCCCACAAGATTAGGATTTTATCCTCATAATATTTCATTATTCTCATTATCACAACTTCATTTTTGTAATTAGAATTTTTTTTAATGTCAAGTATTTGTTACTTATGTGTTAATTATTTGTGACATAAAAGGCTAAACCATTCTGATAAACTAACACATTTGTAATCATTGGATAGTTTAGTTTAGTGAGGTGTTCAGATCTGCCAGAGCGCCCAGAAAACCTCAAACTTGAGAAGAAGTAAAAGTGTGCAGAAATATTCTGCAGAAGTATGAGGAAATAACTACAACATTACACTTCATTAATTAACAGTGTTACAAAAAAGATCAATTGGAAAAATACCTAATATTGGATATAGAGAACATTCAAACCCTTTATTCATTGAAACTAAAATACTGAAATTCCACAAAATAGTGAATTTGCAAACAGCTAAAATTATGCACAAAACAAACCATAATGCGCTACCAAAAAACGTAAAACAATTATTCTCAACCAAAGATAAAAAAATCATTTAAAACATTTGTACGCACGAACAATACTCAAGACCTTTTAGTATATCAGTATATGGAATTATATTATAAAATAGATTACGCAAATAAATCAAACAATATACTAACATAATCCAATTCAAGAAACTCTTCAAACCTAAAGTGTTTACAAAGTTCAAAGAAGAAGAAGCATGATAAATATTCTGAATGTATTGATAATCTTATTTATCTCACCAGATGAAATACAATTAACTTCATGAATTATTTATTTATTTATTTTTTCATGTCATTAATTAAGAAGTATATTGTGAATAAATTGAGAACAGGGGGGCAAACAAAAGTGTTAGCAACTGTTATGTAAAAGAAAAGGGGTAGGATTAAATGAGCTCTGCTTTTTCTTACTCCTTTTCGAACATTTTGAAAAGTGAAACTGAAAATTGTGATGTATGATGTTGTATGCATGCATGTTCAAATAAAATTCAAATTCAAAGTTTTCAAATGTGAACCTGCAAAAGGATCGTTGCCGTTGCCAGAGGAGAGCAACATGCGGCATAACTCCCGTGCAGGAACATTCTCCAAACAATATTAAAAAAAATGATTATGTGTTAACAAACAGTTTTTATGAAGAGATGTGTGAGGCCAAAACACAGCCAGATGTTTTTAGATATGTCACATTAGAAAGCAGAGACTTTGTGAGCAAATAGCTGAAGTGACAGCCGAAACTGTGAGCAACTAAGAGTGATCGCTTACTCTTAAAAAACTATAAGTTCGTTAAGCATGTAAAAGCGACCATTTTTTAAGTCACTCTTAACACAACCCTTGTGACAAGACGTTGTCATTTTTCTTAGTGCGTTAGCATAGGAGGAGCATGTATGTTTAATGCTTTGAACCAGGAAGATGACGGCTCAGAATGATGGCGGATCTCACTGTGACAAACGGCAGCTTTAAAAGAGAGAACCAAAACTCAGATTACAAGTGCCAACATGAGCATAGTGATTGTACAGGCAGTACAGAATCAAAAACCGACGTCAGTGTGTAAAGGATATCACCACATGGGCTCAGGTACACTTCAAAAAACCACTGTCAGTAACTACAGTTTGCTACATCTGTAAGTGCAAGTTAAAACTCTACAATGCAAAGCCAAAGCCATTTATCAACAACACCGAGAAACGCCGCCGGCTTCGCTGGGCCCGAGCTCATCTAATATGCACTGATGCAAAGTGGAAAGTTGTTCTGTGGTCGGATGAGTCCACATTTCCAAAATTGCTTTTGGAAACTGTGGACGTTGTGTCCTCGGGACCAAAGAGGAAAAGAACCATCCGGATTGTTATAGGCGCAAAGTTCAAAAGCCAGCATCTGTGATGGTATGGGGGGGTATAAGCGCCCAAGGCATTGGTAACTAACACATCTGTGAAGGCACATTAATGCTGAAAGATACATACAGATTTTGGAGCAACATATGTTGGCATCCAAGCAATGTCTTTTTCATGGCCGCCCCTGCTTATTTCAGCAAGACAATGCCAAGCCACATTCTGCACGTGTTACAACAGCGTGGTTCTATAGTAAAAGAGTGCGGGGACTAGACTGGCCTGCCTGTAGTCCAGACCTGTTTCCCATTTAAAATGTGTGGCACATTATGAAGCATAAAATACGACAACGGAGACCCTGACTGTTGAACAACTAAAGCTGTATATCAAGAAAAAATAGGAAAGAATTCCAATTGAAAAGCTTCAAAAGTTGGTGTCCTCAGTTCCTAAACGTCTACTGAGTGTTGTTGAAAGGAAAAGCCATGAAGCACAGTGGTTAACATGCCCGTGTCAATTATTTTGCAATGTGTTGCTGCCATTTCATTGTAAGTTGATGATTATATGCAAACAAAATTAAGTTTCTCAGTTCAAACATGAAATATCTTGTCTTTGCAGTCTATTCAATTGAATAGAAGTTGAAAAGGATTTGAAAATCATTGTATTCTGTTTTTATATACGATTTACACAACATGCCAACTTCACTGGTTGTGGGTTTTGTACATCAAGTGCGCCCTTAAACACTCATTTGGCCTGACTGCAAACAAGCAGGCAACATGCAGGCAGGCAACTGTCATGATCTGGCAGCTCTGCTGGTTTATGGGTCACGGGGCAAAGCCCCCTGCACGCACACCTGATTCTCATTTTCTACTTAAGCTCTCCAGTTCCTTCACTCGGCGCCAGTAGATTTCCTGTTTATTCACCCTTCCAGTAGTGAACATATCCTCTGCTTTGGCTCCACTCACACTCTTTGTTCCTTATGGCTCAGTAACAGCGTTGCCTTCTGTGTGCGATTTATCTACCTCACACCTTTAGGACGCATCCTCAGTTATCTTTTCTTCACTCCATTTTGAGTGTTATTTTTGTTATTATTCAATTTTTTTTTTGATCTGCGTTGGGGTCCTGCATTGGGGTCCTGCGTTGGGAGCCGATCGTGACAGCAGCGAGCAAGCAACATCACTTCTGTTCACTTTGAAGCCTGTCCTCTCCACTCAACTTGTTTATTCCAAGCCTAATGGGTAAAACAGCTCTGAGTAACTCCAGTGACATTTTGCACGTCAGCCATGCAGGGCAAAGATGTGCACTACATAAGGGGGCTGGGGGCTGTGCATGTCAACCTGTCGACTATTTCTAATTAAGTTTTTGTTCTCAGACTTCAATTACCAGAAACCAAACAATCTGTATAATTTGCACAGAAACCGTCACCATTATTAACTGTTCTTGTACATTTAATGTGATATTTTTAACACCGTTACATAAGAAGTAGAAAATAAGTTGAACATTGATTAGAGCACAAGAAGTTAAAGATAACAAAATGTCAGTGCCTCAACAACCATTAACCCAGTGGTTCTTAACCTTTTTGGAGGTACCGTACCCCACCAGTTTTATATGCGCATTCACCGAACCCTTCTGTAGTGAAAAATGAAGTGTTTTTTTTTTTTCAAATTCAAGACAAAGTTGTATGCTTTTGGTAACACTTTAGTATAGGGGAACATATTCTAAGTAACAAATACTTCATTTAGAGTTATTTGGACACCAGGGGAACATATTCTAAGCAATAAAGACTTAATTTAGAGTTTTTTGAACACTAGGGGGACATATTCTAAGTAATAAAGACTTAATTTAGAGTTATTTGGTTAGGGTTAAATTAAGTCTTTATTACTTAGAATGTGTTCCCCTAGTGTTCAAATAACTGTAAATTAAGTTTTTATTAGACTTTAGAGTTATTTGGTTAGGGTTAGGCTTCACGGTGACAGAGGGGTTAGTGCGTCTGCCTCACAATACAAAGGTCCTGCAGTCCTGGGTTCAATCCCAGGCTCGGGATCTTTCTGTGTGGAGTTTGCATGTTCTCCCCGTGAATGCGTGGGTTCCCTCTGGGTACTCCGGCTTCTTCCCACTTCCAAAGACATGCACCTGGGGATAGGTTGATTGGCAACACTAAATTGGCCCTAGTGTGTGAATGTGAGTGTGAATGTTGTCTGTCTATCTGTGTTGGCCCTGTGATGAGGTGGCGACTTGTCCAGGGTGTACTCCGCCTTCCGCCCAATTGTAGCTGAGATAGGCGCCAGCGCCCCCCGCGACCCCAAAAAAGGGAATAAGCGGTAGAAAATGTATGGATGAATGGATGGTTAGGGTTAGGGTCAGGGTTAGAGGGTTAGGGTTATACTAAGGCCATTCCGAATAAGGCATTAATTAATACTTAATGACTAGTTAAGAGCCAATATGTTACTAATTTGCATGTTAATAAGCAACTAATTATGGTGAATATGTTCCCCATACTAAAGTGTTACCATGTTTTTTTCACTGGTGCACAATATCAACCATGCATGAACATCACCTTGTTCAAACAACAAAACTAAGACAGTGCATAAACTCACAACAAATTACACACCTGCAAATAAGTCAGCTGTTGCCGTAGCTGTAATATGCCAACAGGGAGAAGTTTGTATTTACACGAAGAGTCGAGTGCGTTTTGATCCCCGCCGAACCCCTTAGGTTGACTCACCGAACATCTAGGGTTCGATCGAACCCTGGTTAAGAACCACTGCCTTAACCTCACTGCTTGTCACTGTTTGATGACATGCAAACACAGAGGGATGACTACTGCTTAGAACCGATACCAATTAACAAGCTTTGTGTGTGTAACAGAGCCGCAACCTCCCAATCGGCAAAAGACGCTCTGTACATAGAGCCTGGCAGTCTGTGGGGGCCTCATTTTGTGTAAAGCAACGCAAGTAAAATTTAAGTTAATAAATGATAGGGCGCTTCTTATAAAATTGTACCGCAAACTTATTCCTAGCCCCTTACCATGCTTTCTTCTTTGATGATAATATAATTGAAATTTCTTCTAAACACTACTATTGTTTCCCAGGGTGCACTGTTTGTGCTGTGCTGGTGATTTGACATGCAAGGATTGACGAGTTGAGGTTGTGCCAGAAACATGTGTACAGTAAATTGATGTTTTCATTGTGTTCAATTTATTATTTTGAACCAAAAATATAAATTATTGAAACATTTATTTCATTATTTTTAGTACAAAACATTTCAAAAATGAATTCAAGTTTTTTTTCTGGCTGTGCACATTGTTATGAGTACGGTATATTAAGTTACCTGGCAATCATCCTCAGTGTGTTTCTGCTCTTGTTTGAAGTCACCCTGCAAAAGAGAGAGGAAGAATGAATTAAAGAAAAATAAAAGAGGCATACCTCGGTAATGTAGCTAAAGAAAAAGGATCACATCCCTCCTATGATGAACTGCAGGTAAAGCAACAAAAATAGAAGATTTAGAGGCCAACACTGCTTTCTAGTGGACCGATTGTGTCAAAGCATGACTTAGTAACAGCATCCTGGGGCATATTTCTTTCCACTGCAATGATGTCATCAGAGCAGTTTACATTTTTAAGTGGCTTACTCAGTATATTACAAGAGGATACTTGTGTTTTTCTGACAGCATGTTCTGCTTTGCCATGATGATTCCTTTGGTCATTAACAGCAACGCAGCTGCTATTAAGAAGGTAATTGCGGTAACTGTGGTGGTGGTGGTAGTCTAAAGCAGTGGTTCTCAAATGGGGGTACGCGTACCCCTGGGGGTACTTGAAGGTATGACAAGGGGTACTTGAGATTTTTTTTTTAAATATTCTAAAAAATAGCAACAATTCAAAAATCCTTTATAAATATATTTATTGAATAATACTTCAACAAAATATGGATGTAAGTTCACAAAGTTTGTAAGGAAATGCAACAGTGCAATATTCAGTGTGGACATCTAGATTTTTTCCATAAATATTGATGTTAAAGATTTTTTTTTTTTGTGAAGATTTGTTTAGAATCAGTTCATGAATCCAGAAGGATCTCTATTACAATCCCCAAAGAGGACACTTTAAGTTGATGATTACTTCTATGTGTAGAAATCTTTATTTATAATTGAATCACTTGTTTATTTTTCAACACATTTTTTGTTATTTTTATATCTTTTTTTCCAAATAGTTCAAGAAAGACCACTACAAATGAGCAATATTTTGCTCTGTTATACAATTTAATAAATCAGGAACTGATGGCATAGTGCTGTATTTTATTTATCTTTTTTTTCAACCAAAAATGCTTTGCTCTGATTATGGGGTATTTGAATTAAAAAAATGTTCACAGGGGGTACATCACTGAAAAAAGGTTGAGAACCACTGGTTCAAAGTACCATCAAACATTGATTCACGCATGTCACACTCTGATACCTGCATCGACATCTACTCATACGCAAACTCTAACATCTACCTTTCTTTTCTTTATTGTCATCTGTTCTCTGTCTCATACTCCTCCGTCCCCTCTAACCCTGTCCTGGCACCCTGCCAGGCCTCTCTCTTTGGGCTGCATAATGAGCCTTTTCAGGGCAAGAAAGCAGTTGAATGTTAATTAGATCAAATCGTCCTTTTCAGAGAGATGGGAATGGCAACACAAATCATGCAGAGCAGACCACTTGAGGTTGCACGGAAGGTGAAATAAGAGACTGGAAAGCAGACAGTGGTCTCCACTTTTGTTCTCCTCTCTCTCCATCCTTTCTCTTGCTCTTTCCCCAAGTATGTGATCAGACAACAGCCACCTGCGTCAAGACATTGATAGACGCACGTCTTTCTCAGTTGTTTATTTGCAAGCAATGCACAGTATTGTTACAACCATTGTTATGCAAGCTATTCAGACCAGATAGGTGGGTGACATTTAGAGCACATGGTATAGTAGTACTGGTTATGTAAACAGCAACAAGCACTAGACAGATCACCAGGAGTCAAAGGGGACTGGTGCACTGGAGCGCAAGCTATAATTCAAGTGGTGATTCAGTGTACCAGATAAATAAAAGGGACAGAAAAGAACAGCTCGTTCAGCAGGAAGATTTAAAGCTTGCTCGTCCACTATTTTAGTGTCGCTTCCTGAGACAGAACTGTCTGTGTCTGTGCTTACGGCGATGAGGATCAGCTGCATGTGCTTCAGCTTATTGATGGACTGGCGAGCAAGCATGTGTGTGCGTGTGACCGGGTTTCAGACGGAGCAGCTGTCTCAAGGTTTCCTCATACTCTGAGGCCCTAAGGTCAGTGGCAGTGTGGCATTTCACACCACAGCCGGGAGGGTACGTCATGTGCATGTGTCAAAGCATATCGGTGCTAAACGGGGTCTACGGTAAACTCAATTCTTATCGGAGGAGACATCTCACATGCCAACACATCAATAAAAAGGCCTTGCAAAAGGCCTTGGAAGGATATTACATTCTGTTTCACATGAAGGACTGCTAATGCATCAATTATTCATTTCCTTGTTCAGGGTCACGAGTGCGCTGGAGCCTATCCTGAGAGTTGGGATCCACCCTAGATTGGTTGCCAGTCAAACACAGGACCAATACAGACAAAAACTCTTAATCACATTTACCTGGCATCCATGAAAACCCTGGCAAGCATTGCTTATATATCATATGTATTATGGCCAAGGCCGTATCATTTTTCTTTTATTCTAGGGTGCAGTGAACTTTTCCATTGTGAATACACAAAGGGCCTGACCTACTAAGATCCAAATAACAAGTGGTAAATTTTGTGTGCAAACTATATACAATTGCATGTACTATTAGGGTGATCTATTAAAACTCCTTGTGCAATTAATAACAAGTACAAAAGTGGTGCAGACCACCCTATTTTAATTGGGTTTTTTGCTTGTATACTGGCAATCACCATGGAGACACTCATTTCCCTCCACGTTTATGGCATCATATGGTTCAAACTGTGGCGTTTTCCCATGTTGTTGACTTGTAGCACACAAATATAATATGAACCACATCTGGGCTAATTTGAAGGGTGATCTCGACAGCAGAACCTACATTTAGCACGCTGAAGGTGCGCTCTGGGAGGTGTTGCTGGGTTGTAATGGTGCAATGGTTCCTACTGCAAGAAGATTATTAATTTAGAAGATATATCATAACAGACAGACACCATCCATCCATCCATCCATCCATTTCTACCGCTTATTCCCTTTTGGGGTCGCGGGGGGCGCTGGCGCCTATCTCAGCTACAATTGGGCGGAAGGCGGTGTACACCCTGGACAAGTCGTCACCTAGTCGCAGGGCCAACACAGATAGACAGACAACATTCACACTCACATTCACACACTAGGGCCAATTTAGTGTTGCCAATCAACCTATCCCCAGGTGCATGTTTTTACGGGGAGAACATCCAAACTCAACACAGAAAGATCCAGAGCCTGGGGTTGAACCCAAGACTGCTGGACCTTCGTATTGTGAGGCAGACGCACTAACCCCTCTTCCACCGTGAAGCCCAGACAGACACCAAAACGCATCGATTCAATTTGTTTTAATCAGCCCCTTAAAGGAGAAATGCACTTTGGGGGGAAATTTGCCTATCCTTCACAATTATTATGAGAGACGCATGTCTTTTTTTTTGGGATTCTAAAGATGATTAAAAAAGCGCTCGCAAAATACAGCCATTGGTAGTCACCATTGTAGCCTTCAAAGCCACCTAAAACAAATTCAAAACCATCCAATGTTTTACATACATAGTGGGAAAAAAATAAAATATATATATAGTGTAGTAACAGACATGTTCATAACAATATATATGTACAATATTTACTGTATTTGGTCATTTTAAGCATTTTTGGAACTTTTTTCCTCGGCGCATATTATTTCCGTTCCCATGGCGATACACTTCCGACTTCCAGCAACAAATGTTTGCTCGTACTTCCGGAAACAAACAAGTGTGTTTTCTAATCATGGCAGTCTTGGTAACAGACAACAAAGATGAGAATTGAGATTTAAAACTTTATCATTTTGAAGCTGAATATCTGGAGGAGGATCTGCTGCCTATAGAAGCGAGCACAAAGCTGGACGAAATGGACAACTCTCCATCGAGTGACTCACAATAATATTGATCTTGACACATGTTTGACGCCATGCTTGTTAGTACAACTACATACACTGTCGAGCTATCTGTGTACAACCAAAACATGACGGACACTGTAATATGATTGTTGATGTTTTTCAGTCACGACAGATTGGTGTCTTAATGCATTGTGTTGTGCATTACAAACTCAAAAGCCATTCAGCTTCTAATGCAATAGTTAGCTTACGGCTAATACCATAGCATGCCGTCGCAAGGCATTACTACGCTAGAAAAATAATTCCTCAGTGTTTGCTCTTACAATAACAATGTGGCTACAGCGTAGGTATTATACAGGTTACGGAAAGTAAATTATGTATTGTTTGCGGTTTTTGGATGCATTTTCCAAGTGATTTAGAGGCAGAATGGATTATCCCATTGCTCGCCACCTATAACGAGAATATTTTTACAAATTAGAATGCAAAAAAAATACAAAAACCTTTTGCCTTCTTGTTTCTCATAAGTATGGGAACGATAGACAACATTCCTAAAAAGTGCAGCTCCTTTTTAAGTCATCCAGCAGCTATCATTTCTGAATCAACAATATGTCAAATATTTTTATTTCTGACAGTCCATATATGTTGACATGCACACAGATGTAATATTCTCTCTCTCTCTTAATCGTCTCTTTGCCACGAGATTGTTTCCTTTCTAACAGTCATTTGTGCCTAACTGTGCTAGTGTGAGCGTACATTCGTACATTGCAGACTAAATATAGATGCAATACATCGGCTGGAAAACAATTTCCGACATGATTGATCACATTGTTTTTGCTAAATGATTATATTTGCGTCTCCTCCTCCCAGTATTGTGGGTGTTCTTATAATCAGCATATAGTCTGCCTATACATAAAGACTCACAGGCTAGATGCATATGTTATGTCATGACCTATCATATTGGTCATTGGCATTTTGGGTTTGTTGTGGGGTTACATGTTTAGTGTTTGGTTTCTGTGTAGCGCTCCTATTTTGGTGTCCACTTCCTTTGGGTGTCTTCCAGTAATAACTTAACCACTGACTGAGTGCTTTTTACTCAACACCTGCCTCTGTTTAATAATTAGTGTTCCCACCTGTTGCCAACGCTAATCAAAACCCTTTATATACACGTCTCACCATCCAGTCGGCATGGGATTACTGTTTGCCTTTATGTTTCATGTTAGCTCTATACAACGACCTATGTTTTCGTGCGATGCTAAGAACCTTATGTTTTTGCCTTGAGCTTCATGTGCGTGCATCTGCTTTGTATCTGGCTTGTTTAACGTTTAACATACTTTTTTTTACTTGCACGCTGCTTCTGCCCCTGCATATCGGGACCACAACACCTCACCGTGCTGAACCGTAACATTTTACACATTTAAAAGCCTACTGAAATTAGATTTTCTTATTTAAACGGGGATAGCAGGTCCATTCTATGTGTCATACTTGATCATTTCGCGATATTGCTATATTTTTGCTGAAAGGATTTAGTAGAGAACGTCCACGATAAAGTTCGCAACTGGAGAAAAGCCTCGCCTCTACCGGAAGTCGCAGACGATGACGTCACATGTTGATGGCTCCTCACATATTCATATTGATTTTAATGGGAGCCTCCAACAAAAACAGCTATTCAGACCGAGAAAATGACAATATCCCCATTAATTTGAGCGAGGATGAAAGATTTGTGGATATTGATAGCGACGGACTAGAAAAAAAAAAAAAAAACGATTTAAAAAAAACACAAAACGCGATTGCAATCGCGTTGCATTGAGACAGATTCATATGTTTTTAGAGACATTTACTAGGATAATTCTGGGAAATCCCTTATCTTTCTATTGTGTTGCTAGTGTTTTAGTGAGTTTAACAGTACCTGATAGTCGGAAGTGTACGTCCACGGCTGGGTGTTGACGCGCTGTGTCTTTGGGAAGTCGACGGCAGCTGTATGGACGGCACAAGCTCAGCTGATATCCGGTAAGAGGCGACTTTTTAACCACAATTTTCTCACCGAAACGTGCTGGTTGACGTGTAGTTAGGAACCATGTCCGCTGTGATCCATACTAAAGTTTCACCTCTGTGAATTTTAAACAAGGAATCACCGTGTGTTTGTGTGGCTAAAGGCTAAAGCTTCCCAACTCCGTCTTTCTACTTTGACTTCTCCAATGTTAATTGAACACATTGCAAAAGATTCAGCAACACAGATGTCCAAAATACTGTGTAATTATGCCGTTAAAGCAGACGACTTTCAGCTGTGTGTGCGCGTAGCGCTCATATTTATAACAGCCCGTGACGTCCCGCGTACACGTCGTTATTACGCGACGTTTTCAAGAAAAAAGTCCCGGGAAATTTAAAATTGCAATTTAGTAAACTAAAAAGGCCGTATTGGCATGTGTTGCAATGTTAATATTTCATCATTTATGTATAAACTATCAGACTGTATGGTGGGTAGTAGTGGGTTTCAGTAGGCCTTTAAGTGGATCAGCTTTGTCTGCGCTACCAAGTTTGCGTGTGATTTAGAGCATGCACACCTTTTGTAGATCAGGTTTTATGTGTTTAATCATTATAACATCCTACAATATAGGGTGTGGTTAACATATTTTGTACACCTTACATGAAATTAAAAGACTGCCTTTACATTAGTAAGCGAAGGTTTTATTATGTCAACACATAGTTACTGGTTTGGATTTATTTAATTTCCAGTATTTCCGATCAGGAAAATTGTTATAGAATTTAAAACATATTGAACCAGCATCCCAGAACGGATTGTGTTTGACTTAAGAGGTTCCACTTTATATGAGTTAGTTTGTTCATACAGTTATTACAATTTAAGTTAGGTTCATGATTGAAGATAAGAATTAACAACCTCATAAATATAAATAAATTTTTTTAAATAGAGAAACACTTTTTTTTACGACTATGCCACCCTCCACCAAATGTCATGGTAACTATGTAGTTTTTACAAAATTGCGCTAATAGACACTAATAAATACACCTCAAAACAACACCTGTTGTTTTGGGGCGTGACTACAATTACATGTATGTGTTTCAATTTTGACTCAACAGAACAACAAAATAGACAACGGCAGCTATAATAGTTGTAATGGCCCCTTCCTCTCCCCAATCCCACGCCCCTTGATGCACTGCCTGTGTCTGCCAGGCTCTATGCACCACCGCCAAATGGGCGTGGCCTGTCTGCCATATATGTAAAACAGTTCAGTGATTCATGAGAGGGGACACAGACAGGGCATTGGAGTAGAAGATGTATTTTAAATGTGTTTTCTCTGCATATTTCAATGTTGTACTTCCAACCTGTGCTGTCATGTCCTTCTTGGTCATGTGACGTGGTTGTTTTCCCATCCCCGCCGCCTCCACACTACCAGCAGGTACCTCATCGGTCGGGCTCTTGACATCTGAGGGGTGGTCTGGCCTTTTCTCACTCACCACCCTCTTACCCTGGAAATGGTTGTTATTGATAACATTGTGTCATAATTGTACCAAGATGCACATCAAGGAACTTTGTAAGGATGACCAGCACCATAATAGTATGACTAAATTCTCTCTGAATGACTATAATCATAATAATGGTTCTCGATAGAATGCAGATCTCCACCAAGACCAAACAAGCTTTCAATTACTTTCACCCAAGGGGTCATGTTTAACCAATGATTTGTTTGGCAGCAAGCTGGAGTTGGATATCTATGAATGTGTACAGTATAATTGACACCATCTTAATTTCCACTCGGGGATTAATAAAGTACTTCTGATTCTGATTCTGATACTGATTGGTGTATATTTGTATTGTTCAGGCAATGCTGAAAAAGTACATACATACATTTTATCCACTCTTTTGTCCAAATAAGGCAGCCAAACAAATGAAAACGCATCTCCATGCATGTCTGCAATAATTACATGTTATGGTAATACTAGTAATATCCCAGGATTTAGTAAATTATTCAGATTTAAGACCGTGTCTTGCCTTTTTGCCAGCCATCGTAACAATTAGCTGCTTCTGGACTCCTCTGTCTGCACCCTGCAAAGCAATTTTTTCCCCTCGGCCTGCTCCTGCATGCTGGTGTCCATTACCATTTGTGGAGCCGCTGTTGAAGGACTTGGTCACCACCATGCGACTTTCCTGCTCCACGTCGCGGACAATACAAATCAGTGAAACACTCATCATGTAGAAAGTTTCTCATAAAGTGAACGCTCACACAGGCGGACTTGTTGATTGTGATTGTGAGGTCGTCAGCTTTGACCCTTCGGCTCTGCACGGCCATCCCTTCCTCTTCTGCCCGTTTCTTGTCTTCTTCAACCTCCTAAATGCAATCGAACAATACATTAACTACAGTCGTAGTAGATATTAGCGTTTTCAACAGTGCTTGCATTTGTTTTTTGTAATTCCTCAAAGCTCGTTTCCCCTCTGGCCGCCTGTGGGCACTTGTTCTCACCTTGTATCTCTTCATGAGCGCTTCATTCTTCCTCCGGAGAGCCTCAATCTTCTTGTCTAACTCCAAGTCCCTCTCTTGATCCCTCTTTGCCATTTCACATGGCATCTGTAAGGGCACATAATACTTGAGTGTAAAAAAAAATACTAAAATAATCCGGTTTCAAAGTTGTAATTTTACTTTAATCAGGAGCTTCAAACTTGCTACTAAATTTCATATAATAATGTAATTGCAATGCGCACACCCTGGGCGGCTAATACCGGTAGTAAAATATACTGTGACAATATTTAATCCCACTAGACGCTATAACTACAATAATGGTGCAAACACAAAAAAACAAAACACATTGGGAAACACAAAGAACTACTTTTGTTAGCAAGCAGAAATGTCTTTAAACAGTTATGGGCAACTCAAGTGTCAAAATATAAATTTTTTACATTCAATTTAACATTTTGAATGCCTCAAAGGGGTGACATTATGATATTTTGTTTTTACATTTTGAACACTTCCTTCGGGTCTACAAAACATGTAATGGCATTTTTTTGGTCAAAATGTTGTATTGATTATGTTTTACAGACAGTTTTCAAGCCGCTTTCTGACCGTCTTTTCAGGGTGCACTGTTTGTGAGCGGTCTTATTTACAAGCCTCCACTTTGACTATGTCTTGTCCCTGCCGGCCATGTGGAAGTTTTTACCGTTTTCATATCTACTGACAGATATTAATTAGAACCATACGTAACTTTGTTCAAGAAATGGCAACAGTGGATAATGCATGTGCATGTACAAGCTAGTCTGCCCCACAACAAGAGGAAAGAGAAAAAGAAGGAACTCATTGACGACAACGGTAGTCTACAATGGTGAACTTGCGCAAAGACCTTCAAATAAAGCTTTACTATATATGGAGATATCTGCTGACTTCACCAACGGAAAAAAACGTAACTAATTGGGCAAATTCCAAGTTCAAGGAAGTATGAAGGAAGAATAGATTGTTTTACAAAGATTTCCGCCATGGTTTGACTCAGTGGCGTCGCCAGACAGATTTCACTTGGTCACGTGCCCCAGTGTTGATCTGCAGTGCCCCAGTAAAAATTTCACCAATAAAAAAAAAACGCTTCAGAGTTTTAAGTCTACATAACATAGACAACAGCGCACATACTACTTAGTATAGTAATTGATTGCTACTGTATTCACTCCACGTAACAATAAGCACATGGCTAATTAATATGGTAATTTATTCACATTTGGATCGAGACTTCGGTTGAGAGAGAGAGAGAGAGAGAGAGGGGGTGGGGTGCGAATCACTGCTGAGGTAGGTAACGTTAGCCAACAACAATTTGTTAATTATATTATTTTGATTTTGATTTGACTCAAACTGTAACTCCTAGATGGATATCAGAAAGTTATTCGCCCGCAGCAGAGTAGAAGCACCGAGGAATGAGAGATGTAAGTGAAGTCCTAGCTAGCTATGCAACATCATTGTCTTAAGTTGAAGCTAAGTTAGCTAATATTATTCCTTGTATCAGACAAACATTCATTTGCTGTACGAGCTGTCGGGGGGATTTCCAATGAACATGAAACATAATGTTGGTTATTGTCTGCTGGTTCTGCATCAATGATGATTTGGAGTCAGCAGGTGTGAGTTGAGTGCTTTTCAAATGGTTTATCTTCAGGAAGAAAAACATTTTTCCATATCATCAAGTCGTGAGACAAATTTTTAAATCATTCAAGTTTATTTCACAGAAAAATAGCACAGTAGACTTGTCTTGTTAATCGGTGTGACTTTGACTAAAATAATCTTGTTTTGTCACCAGAAAAATGGCTACAGCTAAAGCATCTGGTTTTGTTTCCAGAAAAAATAGTAACATTTCTGTATTTGTTTTCATAAAGATGGCTGAAAATATCGGGTTTTGTTGCCCCATTTAGATTTTTTGAAAATATGTTTCCATGTCTGTCCTGAGTCCTCCTCGAACTTGTTAGTTGGTTTGCCTTTTGCTGAAATACTCACTAATAGTCACTAGAAAAATAGCTAAAAATAGCTAGTTTTGTTGCCACAATTTGATTTTTTTCTCCCCAAACTTTTTTTTTTTTTCATGCACACATCTGACTGCGACTCACTGAAAATGACACACAATCCACTTTTATGTCACAACCCACGAAATGGGAACCACTGGTCAACTGTATAACAGTTACTGTAATATTTCCATGTCTGTCCAGAGTGATTGACCACTTTGCAAAAATGAAAACGAGACGTTACAGTTTACTTCTCAGAAAATAATTCCCTGAACAGACACACAACAGTTGTTCATTTATTCTACTACTGTGGCTTTATTGTTTTGTGTATATTTTATAGTTTTGTGTATCCAAAATAGGATTAGCCACATTGCCATAAATGGAAATTAAATAATATAAAAGAACCCAGAGATGTATGGGTGCTTTATTTTTTATTTTACTTTTGTAGATGTTAAATTTGCAGATGATTACTGCAATAAATATTTCAAAAAGATTCATTGCTCTTCCTTTTTGCTTTTACCAGTAGCAGTTTACAAGTCTGGAGTAAAAAAGTGCACAAGTAGGTCAAATGCATTAGTTAATTTCAGGTGGTTAATCAAAGATCCATACAACATAATCTGATATGATTTCATAGTTTAAAGCACTATTTATGTATTTTTTATTATAAATAAGTGCTGAAAATGTTTTTGCTTGCGCGCTTTGTGCGCTCACACGAATGATTTGTGCCCCAGGTGTGCCCCAGTACAGTATTAGGTCTAGTGACACCCCTGGTTTGACTTCAAAATTTTGTGACTTATGCAGATCCCAAATACACAAAACAGGTAGCAATTGGTAAGCAAAGTTGGTTTTGCATAATAGGTCCCCTTTAAGGAATACCACGGCAAGAGATCCCTATAACTGCTAGTAAGTAGGTAACAAGTACAACACATTTATTTATTTATTTAAATTAAGTCACATTGTTAAAACAGGATTCTGAAATTAAAAATTTGGGCCTGATATACTAAAGGTTTGTTTTTATTAAAACTACAGCAATAACAACTTAACTTTTGTCTGCAATGAGGTGGCGACTTGTCCAGGGTGTACGCCGCCTTCGGCCTGATTGTAGCTGAGATAGGCACTAGCGCCCCCCGCAACCCAAAGGGAAGAAGCGGTAGAAATGGATGGATAGAAGTTAACTTTTGTGATTAATAACAAAAAACGTTCATTAATCAGTCAATTTTTTTTGACCACACCAACTCCTTTACCCTAATTGTGGATGGTAGTCAGTGATCAGGTCAATACATATGTCAGTGCCAAGATGATTGAAGAGAGTCTGACTGATGTGCTCACAGGTAGATTTCACTTTAAAATACACTTTGAAATTTAGATAAAACTGTTTACGTGTTTTAAGCAAATACATGACATGCATTCAAGTAAAATATTCTGACAATAAAATTGCATTTGTTTCAAAATATTAAGGTCCTTTTTAAAGTCAATTTTAATGATGCACGTGAGAAATAACTTGTGATCAATCATGATTAATTAGTTAAGCAAAACAAGGAGCGCAATCCATGTAGCGTGTCTGTCATCAAGAATATGCTGAATATATGCTGGTTATCAAAACACCCACAATACTGTGAGGAAAAGATGCAAATATATTCGTTCAGCAAGGGCCATGTGATTTATCACCCCTGCGGCCGCTGTGGTGCGTTTTTATTCAGTATATCCAGAAAGATTTGCTGATGTATTGTGAAATGATATGAAAATTGCCTGATGTATAATGTTGTAGGTATGTCATGTTCGAAATAAACTAAGAAAGAAAGAGGAAAGAAAGAAAGGACGTGCAAACTCACAGTTGCGCAGAAATAGCTGTAAAAAAGGAGACACTTGCTCTGGAGCTCTGTCCTGCATATGCTGGTCAACATTTACGGACGGTCAAATATTTAGCAGTATCATTTTATAGCTGCTGAATGTTTTAAGCGGCTGATTGAAATAAACTGCCGCGTTTTGTGCCTGCTGTCGTTTTTTCATTTATAAGCTGTGTAGACCACACAAAAACCTCATTTAAATAAGGCTGTTGCAGCAAACTGCTTGGTGCCACGCCTCTCGGGGTGCAGAACTTGGTACCAGGTAAATTAAATCCCAATTAGCAAGCAGGCCTCTGCACCAGGTGGAGTGGATCCCAATCAGCGCACCAGGTGGCTTTATATTGAAGCTGTTATGTGCACTGGGAGAAAGGGAAGACAAAGACGGTGAATTTTGGTGCTTTGGACAAACAAAGGATTGGAAATTAACAGAAGTACTTACTACAGGACCAAAAAGAGACTGCCTGATGGAGCATATGTTCTGCTCAAGTAATTGGAAATGCAGTGATAGGCAGTAACAAACTACATGGGGCTAAGCTATGTACAAACCCCGTTTCCATATGAGTTGGGAAATTGTATTAGATGCAAATATAAACAGAATACAAAGATTTGCAAATCATTCTCAACCCGTATTCAGTTGAATATGCTACAAAGACAACATATTTGATGTGAAAACCGATAAACATTTTTTTTTTTTTGCAAATATTCATTAACTTTAGAATTTGATGCCAGCAACACCGTGACAAAGAAGTTGGGAAAGGTGGCAATAAATACTGATAAAGTTGAGGAATGCTCATCAAACACTTATTTGGAACATCCCACGGGTGCGCAGGCTAATTGGGAACAGGTAGGTGCCATGATTGGGTAAAAAAACAGCTTCAATGAAATGCTAAGTAATTCACAAACAAGGATGGGGCAAGGGTCACCAATTTGTAAGCAAATTGTCGAACCGTTTTAGAACAACATTTCTCAACGAGCTATTGCAAGGCATTTAGGGATTTTACCATCTATAACATCATCAAAAGGTTCAGAGAATCTGGAGAAATCACTGCACGTAAGCGATGATATTATGGACCAACATTGAATGACCGTGACCTTTGATCCCTCAGGCGGTACTGCATCAAAAACCCACATCAAAGTGTAAAGGATATCACCACATGGGCTCAGGAACACTTCATAAAACCACTGTCAGTATTTACAGTTGGTCGCTTCATCTGTAAGTGCAAGTTAAAACTCTACTATGCAAAGCAAAAGCCATTTATCAACAACACACAGGAACGCCGCCGGGTTCGCTGGGCCCGAGCTCATCTAAGATGGACTGATGCAAAGTGGAAAAGTGTTCTGTGGTCTGACGAGTCCACATTTCAAATTATATTTGGAAACTGTGGACTTGGTGTCCTCCAGAACAAAGACGAAAATAACCATCCGGATTGATATAGGCGCAAAGTTCAAAAGCCGGCATCTGTGATGGTATGGGGGTGCATTAGTGCCCAAGGCATGGGTAACTTACACATCTGTGAAGGCACCATTAATGCTGGATGGTCCAGACAGCTTTTGGAGTAACATATGTTGTCATCCAAGCAACGTTATCATGGACGCCCCTGCTTATTTCAGCAAGACAATGCCAAGCCACGTGTTACAACAGCGTGGTTTTGTAGTAAAAGAGTGCGGGTACTTTCCTGGCCCGCCTGCAGTCCGGACATGTCTCCCATCGAAAATGTGTGGCGCATAATGAAGCGTAAAATATGACAACAAGACCCCGGACTGTTGAACAACCTAAGCTGTACATCAAGCAAGAATGGTAAAGAATTCCACTTTCAAAGCTTCAGCAATTAGTTTCTTCAGTTCCCAAATTTTTATTGAGTGTTGTTAAAAGAAAAGGTGATGTAACACAGTGGTGAACATGCCCTTTCCCAACTACTTTGGCACGTGTTGCAGCCGTGAAATTCTAAGTTAATTATTATTTGCAAAAAAATAAATAAAGTTTATGAGTTTGAACATCAAATATATTGTATTTGTAGTGCATTCAATTGAATATGGGTTGAAAAAGGATTTGCAAATCATTGTATTCCGTTTATATTTACATCTAACACAATTTCCCAACTCATATGGAAACGGGGTTTGTAGTATAACATTTCCCAGTAGCTTGGCAGTAGCTTGGCTACTGTTTGAGAGAGTAGCTTTTTTGGTAGCTTAGCTGTTTTTAGACCAATGTAGCTTGTAGCTTACTTCAAAGCTACAACGAGAGAAATTGTACTGCAAATCCAGACCAAAAAAAATGCGTGAAAAATACACTGACCTGGACAAGTGAGACAATCCATACATACGGCAAAAATCCATGATGATTGGTTAGTGTTCGTATGATGACTCACAATTGGCTAAGGTTAGGGCGAAACATTACGTACTCGTCAATCAGAGGCAAGAAATGGCGGGTCATCTAAACTAGTCGGCAAAATCATCGCAGACACTCATGGCACATGATGACGAGGCAGAGAAACGACTCAAAAATAAAAAGAAACATACTTGAAATTGGCAGATTAGATTTTTCCTTTAGTAACTGGTAAATGGGTTGTACTTGTATAGCGCT
Organism: Nerophis ophidion; assembly: GCF_033978795.1. Taxonomy (NCBI): domain Eukaryota; kingdom Metazoa; phylum Chordata; class Actinopteri; order Syngnathiformes; family Syngnathidae; genus Nerophis; species Nerophis ophidion. The sequence goes on from NC_084613.1 coordinate 48,104,999, forward strand.
TTTCTACCCCTTTTTAAGGAGCCCAAAGCGCTTTGACACACACATTCACACAGTGACGGCGGGAGCTGCCATGCAAAGCGCTCACCAGGACCCATCAGGAGCAAGGGTGAAGTGTCTTGCCCAAGGACACAACGGATGTGACTAGGATGGTAGAAGGTGGGGATTGAAACAGTAACCCTCAGATTACTGGCACAGCCACTCTACCAACTTCGCCACGCCGTCCCCAACCATAACCGTATATTTTTATAGACTGATTGATTGGCTGAAACTTTTATTAGTAGATTGCACAGTACAGTACATATTCTGTACAAGTGACCACAAAATGGTAACACCCCAATAAGTTTTTCAACATGTTTAAGTCGGGGTCCACGTAAATAAATTCATGGTAAACTGAATATAAGGAGGATGAGCTACAAGTTTTTGAAGCTGTCTGCTAAACAGATCTAGCTTTAGTAAAATACTAAACATCATGTAGCAGTTTTGCCAAGTGCTTACAAGATATTCAAACTATGAACACATTAAAACAATCAATCAGACAATAAATGTCTGCCCTTGCTCGGATGCTGACTAATGGGATGATTATATCTTCTCGTTTAGATGAAGGATCAATGGTAAACCTCATGCAGGTTTTTTAAAAAAAAAGGCAAATAAGCGTCCTTTCATGTCTTTCTCGCCGTGAATGTCAAAGTTGACCAACTTCTCGGTTTATGGAATCATCCTTGGACTATACAGGTCAGTGGCATGATTTATAATCTATAATTACTTTTCACCAACTCAGAGGCGATGCAGCAGCTCACCGATTCAACATGTCAATAAAGCTAGCTTTATGTGACCACAGCGCTGCTAAAAATGGCTTGCCTGTGTTAGCGCTTATAACAGCAATATCACTAATAATTGATTAATATTCAGGTCACGAGATGTAAATGGAGTATTGTTGGTGGTTGTTGAATGTTTTCTTAGAGAGCTTTAAGGCAGAAAAGTGTATGCCCATTCGCTGCACTGTTAGCCACCTCGTACTTGCCATATGTTATGACTTAAACACATGTGATCTTGTCTACATAGAGATTGTGAATAAAGGGCAAAACAAGCGCATTTTCCCTTTAAAGATGTTTGAAAGACGAGGTGTTATGATGACATCCAGGAAAACCACAATAATGCGTGACCATAGCCCTATATAGACAAAAGTCTGTATTTAGAGAAATGAATTAATGTTTTTTTTATTTTTTGAACCAAACCATAACATAAAACTAAACTGCAGTGGAGTTCATGAAAAGTTTTACTGCACATAACCATTACCAACTGTTCCCAAACAACACACAAGTCATTGGTAATTTTTTTTGGTCAACATATAGATTGATGCTATTTTTTTTACTGTTGGCAAAAAAAAATACAAAACAATAAAGAAGTGGACCAAAGAAAAGGCAAACTAAAATAGATACAGACAGTAGAGTAGGGAACAGGGACACCTAGAAGTACTTATAGGGTGTCCCCAGCTAAATGACAGATAGTGAATAATGATGGACCCTTATTATGGACCCTTACTATATTTTATTTTCTGCTGGACTTACTCTCTTTTTTATGGTGGGGCTGCCAAATATACTGTGATAGTGTACATAGCAATTGGTATATATTGTATATATGTTATAGACATATTATATCTTTATATATAATATGCTGTACACATATTAAGTATATATTGTATATATTCGCAGATATGTTATATTTTACATTGCTATACTTAGTTTATTTATACCTGCATTGTCCTTTCCATCCTTTTCCATCCTCACACTTTCCATCATTGTAACTAAGCCACTGTGTTGAACAATTTCCCTTGTGGATCATTAAAGTTTGTCTAAGTCTACGTCTATTGGGCACATTTGTACACTTTCAGATACATTAACATTGATATCAGACATGAAGGCCCATACATACACATGCCGTTGAATGTAACTTTGATGTAATAAGCTACTTTTGCCGTTGAACTTCTAGTGTAGCTTGCTAAATTTCTCCAGGATAGCTTTCCCTGTAGATTAGCTACTTTTAATTAGGAGTTAACTTGTAGTTTATCTTACTACATTTTCCAATTAGCTTGTTCATCACTGAGGAAATGCCCTATGCTGCTTAGTGGTGTTGTGAGTTTATGTATATATAAATGTAAAATTGATTATAATGATACTGTAAACTTGTTTTGGTTACAATGGAAAAAAGTTACTTTGGACTATTTTGTTTGCTTTTTTGTTAATTACCTTTGGTTGATTGATTGATTGATTGATTGATACTTTTATTAGTAGATTGCACAGTACAGTACATATTCCGTACAATTGACCACTAAATGGTAACACCCGAATAAGTTTTTCAACTTGTTTAAGTTGGGGTCCACGTTAATCAATTCATGGTAAATGTAGGGTGTTTAGTTTTGTCTACAAAATGAGGAAAAAAAATCAAATACCAAGTTAATTGTGCTAAACAGGGTTTTGCTAAACCATGGTTGGGTCTTAGTTGATGTTATCACTGCTATTTCATTCAAATGTTTTGACTTTGTAATATTTAATCAGCGAATTGTATTTGTTTTCAAGGATTTTCACCTGCAAAGCTGCAAAACTGCAAGGTGCAAAAAGCACACTTCCAATGTTAAACTGCAAATTGCAAGCTGAAAAATAAAAACTGGGGTTTGAATAAAATGGGGAAAAGACAACTGCATTAACTATTGCGAGTAAAATCCTGCTAAACACCTGTGTGAGGAACCATTTTCAAGTGTGGGGCCTGTGCAGAACAGATACACTTGACAAAGGCGGCCTGCAACATTTATGAATTGTACACGCAGACTCAGTAGATTACGCGTCCACTAATGATTCTTGCGAGGCCTGAATTACTAAAGGTTTACATGTTCTAAAACACGTGCAAACCTGATAGCACACGCAAAGCTGATCTACTAAACATGTGCAAAGAGGATCTGTAAAGTGAGCAGAATAAGGTGTGTAATCCATTTTGCGTCCGTCTTCATTATTATGGAGAATATATATTGATTATCAAAACGCCCACATACTAGGGGGATAAAAAATGCAGAGACACAGCATGCGCAATGTGATTTATCAACACTCATCACCATTTTGCCAGCAATATTTAGCATTTTATTTAGCATGTCTGAAAAGTACGACGGGTAAACTGACACGCACTATGTGCTTGTGCTGCAAAGACAGATGATTGATAAAGAGTCCGCCATCATCCGCTTGTGTGTCAACATTTTGGACGGTCAGAAATTATAAATACTATACGTTATATATTCAGCAACATCCTTTTATAATTTCATTGCTGACTCATGAGTAACTTAAGAGGCTGATTAAAACGAATACAATTGAGGCCTTTTTGTGCCTGAGGTTTTTTTTAATGGCGTTCGTTTTTTCATTTAATATATCTATTAACAAGCTCCTGTATGGGGAAAAAAACTTCTTAAAGCTTGAAGTTTGCATTTTTTGCATGTTGAGCACAGTAAGTTCAACCTTTCTCCCATGATCGCACCTTCAGCACTGAAAAAAGGGGAAAAAATGGGGTTTCTTGTAGATGCACTTTGGAGTGTGTCTAAAATGCCCATGAAGTGGTAGATGTCTCCTGCATGTTTGATAACATCGCAAACGCCAAGAGCATGATAGAATAATTGTGGAGTTAATGGTTGAGTGTCTCCATGGTGATGCACCGTATAGTAGACGCAAAATCCTAATTTAAAGAAGGCGGTTTGCACCACTTTTGAATCAAGCAGTAGATCAAAGTTAAAAGTTAAAGTACCAATGATTGTCACACACATACTAGATGTGGCGAAATTATTGTCTGCATTTGACCCATCACCCTTGATCACCCCCTGGGATGTGAGGGGAGCAGTGGGCAGCAGCGGAGCCGCGCCCGGGAATCATTTATGTTGATTTAACCCCCAAATCCAACCCTTAATGCTGAGTGCCAAGCAGGGGAGGTAATGGGTCCCATTTTTATAGTCTTTGTTATGACTCGGCCGGGATTTGAACTCACGACCTACCGATCTCAGGGCGGACACTCTAGACCACTGAGTACCACATGGCCACTAATTGTACACATTAATTTATAGATTGTGCAAACTGTTTAGCGCGTGGTAGTAGGATCTTAGTAAATCAGGCTCACACACTGATTTAATAAGATAATATGCACACACTGTTTAGCCAATTTTGATATGAGTAGATCAGGCCCTATTTGCGACCAACATTCGCCCAGACTCCTCCACCACCAGGTTAATTGAGTTTCAGGCCCCTGCCTTACAGCCATGCGTTGAAGCCTTTTATTTAGGGTATTCTTGACTGAAATGTTCAAGATTCCGAAGAGATATTCCAAATGAATGCATGCACACACCGTGTATGAATTGTAAATAGACTATGATAATTGACTAAGGGATAATCGTTAAATGCCCAAGTGGATTTAAAAAAATGTGATGCTTTGCTAGTTGTGATTGCAAATGACTCCAAAATAAAAGAAACAACAACAGATGGAGCGGTCATTACGCAGCTCAGTTACATGCGGAGAATGCATATGCAGGGTATTCCAAACATGCAGTTGGTGTGGTCAGCTGGGCACGTATTCTTGCTTGGTAAGAGGCCCCTACTGTATGTTGTATGTTTTTGGTCTTCTGTCAAATGTAACAATGACATATAGTCACATGGAAAGTTCTTCTGACTGTTAATGACATTTGTGGCGCTCCCTATGAGTTGTGTTGAAAATGATGTGGAAGACATGCTATCACACGTAATATAGATACCCTTTAAATTTTGAAGCAGAGTAATTAGGCTATGGTCACACTGCAGGTCAAGAATGTTTTTTTTGCACACTTGACCTGTATCTGACTCATTCACGCCAATGTGAACAGCACAATTCCGTTTTGTTAAAATCCGACACCGGCCTGTTTTTCGTATGTGGATGTAAATCAGATATGTATCCAATGCAACTGCAGTCTTAATAATCCGTTTGGGGTTATTCCATATTCATATGTCACTAAAAAGCGTGAAATTCTTTGCAAAATTACACTACAAGACCAAAAAATGTTGGCCCTTTCTTTCTTAAACTCCTACGCACAATAATTTGGTTAAGAAAATCTTCACTACGGCTACACAAAATCCTTCACATTTCCCCAAACGCGTCAGGACTGAGACATACTAAAACTGGAGCCATGTTTACTCTCATATTCACACTGCAGCTTGTATGATAAAGTATCATGTTTTGTGCGCATGCGGGTGTCTTGAGGTACCCATTCTGTTCACTTTAGAACAGTGGTTCTCAAACCTTTTTCACCAAATACCCGCTCAGAAAACACTTGGCTCATGACTAACATTAAAATACAGTTTTGTATTCATTAAAAAAGCCAGAGGTGTTATTTATCAAGTATATTGAAACATTAGACACAGTTTCATCCCTGACCTTTCCATCCTTTGAAACTGAGCTTCTGTGTGGAAAACTTTCCCTTGTGGATCAATGAAGTTTGTCTAAGTTTGAATAGTAACACCATGTTTCATTATAGAAACATTAAACTTACATTAAAATATTTAATTAAGTGATTTTTTTCTTTTTTTGCCGTACAACTAGATAGAGCCCGTATCCACCCGTACCACTAGTGCATTAATCTGCATTAGAAATCCATTTTTTATAGGTAATGTAGATGACTATATACTGTAAAAAAAAAATGGATTCAACAAAACATCTGAATTAGTCCTCATACCCTGCAGTGTGAACAAAGTTGCTAACCCCTGCAAACATGTTTTGGTTGGTGGCCACCATGTTTTTCAATTAATCTTACTCAAAATGTTGCTTGTGACTCCACTAAAGGTGTGCACCAACATACCCTAACACCCTAAAGCAAAAAAATGTACGAATATCCGAGGGACACTTTGAGATATTTTGTGCATTAAATATGCTAAAATCAATACAATGTATGGTCAATATTTGCTATCTAAAAAAAAAAAATCCACATCTTAGCAAATTAGTGTAATATCTAATAATATATCTCCATCCATCCATCTTCTTCCGCTTATCTGAGGTCGGGTCGCGGGGGCATCAGCCTAAGCAGGGAACCCCAGATTTCCCTCTCCCCAGCCACTTTGTCCAGCTCTTCCTGGGGGATCCAGAGGCGTTCCCAGACCAGCCGGGAGACATAGTCTTCCCAATGTGTCCTGGGTCTTCCCCGTGGCCTCCTACCGGTTGGACGTGCCCTAAACACCTCCCTAGGGAGGCGTTCGGGTGGCATTCGGACCAGGTGCCCGAGCCACCTAATCAGGTTCCTCTCGATAATAATATATCTCATTATTTATCAATTAAGGGGCCTATAAAAACTTAAATGAACTTTTGGCACCTCTGCTCTAAAATTACAATGGGTAACTGTGTAGATCACATTGAGCAGTGTGACAAATTGTACGGTCAAACAGTAGAATTTATTAACAGCACCACCATGTAAGTGCATCTGACAGAAAAATAATAGCACAGTCAACACTGTTTTGATAAATCGATGATTTCTGTGAAGAACTTCAGTTGTAAAAAACGTTAGAGCTGCTGTACTGTATGCCACCGGCTCCAACTCATATATTTTTAAAACATGAAAATATAACACCACCGCCAATGGCTTGAAAGTTTTAGCAAAAGTGGTTTAAAGGGGTCATATTATGATTTTTAATATACATTTAAAACACTGCTTTGTGGTCTACATGACCTGTAATAGTGGTGTTCAAGTCAACATTCTGCATACATTTTGCCTTACAGACCATCTAGAAGCCACTTTCTGACTAGCTCATGAAAATGAGCTGATTTGATATGCAAATGATCTCGTCTACGCCTTGAGCCCTCCAGCTGACTGCAACTGCTTCTCTACCAGTCAGACATGTTTGTAGTTTTACCGACAAATATCTACAAACTATATAACCATTTTTATTAGAATTGGCAACAGAGGAGTAATTTAGCATCACCCATACAGGTATGAGCAAGAGTCTGAACCGCAGCGACAGAAAAGCGGGAAAAAATCTTCGGAACCAAGGAGACAAAAGCCTATCAAAGATTAGCTTATCAACTTTCTAGTTCAACACTTTTAAGTCCACAGAGCTAAAATTATACAGGCTCCGTGTTATAATGTCTTTGTACATCCATGTAAGAATATTGTAGTATACGTGTGACGATTTGCTGACATCGTGGTGATGTTTTGTTCTCTCATGGGTGCAGCGGAGCTGGAACACAGCATGAAGTTAGGAATGATAATTTATTGGTACACTAAAGAACACTATTAAAAAAACTAAGAACAAAGGTTCTTGCATAAAGGCACTAGACAAAACAAACAGAAAGCGCTAGCATGTAAGCTAAGGTCATAAACAAGGCAGGAATAGCATGGAAGCTAACACGTATCAAAAGTAGGTTAAAACAATGCAGGAAGAGCGACGTCAACTGCTGCATAGAAGCAAATAAGAGTCCGAGAACGAACTGAAAACAAAGGAAGTCTTAAATAAGGAGATAATCACAAATCAGGTGCGCGACGACCAACAAGAGACAGGTGACACTGATGATATATCAGATTAGTCTCTCTTAACAAGTGGCTGGATAGCTTCTATAGACAACAAGGATTTACGTTTATGGATAATTGGCCCTCTTTCTGGGGCAAACCTGGCTTGCTGAGGAGAGACGGCCTTCACCCTAACCAGGAAGGCGCTATCCTCTTTTCTCGGAACATAGATTTCGCATTGAGCCACATTTGACTAACTGCACTAGAGCAAGCCCGGTCACAGGCAATTACAGAGCCTGCTAGCCTGGGTATGGAGTCAGTTAAGTTAGAACTAGCCAGCGCCAGGCTGGATGATCCCTGTACACATAGCAATTTTCTTAGAATAATACACAACTCACATAATGGTTTTTCTGCTATGACTATGACTACGTCAGAGTTAGACATGTGTTCTACTGAGGTGGCAAATTATGATGCGTTCAGTTTATCGCAGCACCAAGTAGACAATCTGAAAATTCCCGTCATAGCAATTCCTAGATATGGTCGTAATTATTTTAAGTACACTGCGCATAATAAACGCAACATTATTAATATTGCTACTACGGATAATTTTATCAACAACTCCTTGACACAGCCCACTACCTACAATATGGGCTTTCTAAACATCAGATCTTTGTCTCCCAAAACGTTATTAGTTAATGCGGTCATTAGAGACAACAACCTTAACGTCATCGGTCTTAGCGAAACCTGGCTTAAACCAGACGACTGTTTTGCGATAAATGAGGCATCCCCTCCTAACTATACGAATGCGCATATTGCCCGTCCCCTTAGAAGGGTAGGGGGGTCGCACTGATATACAACGAAAACTTTAACTTTAGTCCTAACTTAAATAATAAATATAAATCGTTTGAGGTGCTTTCTATGACTATAATTGAAAGCTGTGGTCTTACACAAATAACAAATGAACCGACGCATCGCAGCGGTAATACGATAGACCTAGTGCTTGTCAGAGGTATCACCGTTTCCAAAGTTATGATACTCCTGTATACTAAAGTAATGTCCGGTCATTACCTTATAAAATTCGAAGTTCAGACTCATGTTCGGCATAATAATAACTGCTATAGCAGCCTCAACATTAATGCTGCCACAACGACGACTCTTGCTGGCCTACTGCCCTCGATAATGGCACCATTCCCAAAGTATGTGGGCTCTATTGATAACCTCACTAATAACTTTAACAACGCCCTGAGCGAAACCATTGATAGTATAGCACCGCTGAAGTTAAAAAAGGCTCCGAAAAGGCGTACGCCATGGTTTACTGTAGAAACTAGAGCTCAGAAATTATTATGTAGAAAGCTGGAACGCAAATGGCGCACGACTAAACTTGAGGTGCACCATCAAGCATGGAGTGATAGTTTCATAACTTATAAACGCATGCATACCTTAGCTAAAACTAATTATTACTCAAATCTCATCCGCATTAATAAAAACGATCCAACATTTTTGTTTAGTACAGTAGCATCGCTAACCCAACAAGGGACTCCTTCCAGTAGCTCCACCCATTCGGCATATGACTTTATGAAGTTCTTTAATAAGAAAATTTAACTTATTAGAAAGGAGATTAAAGACAATGCGTCCCAGCTACAACTGGGTTATAGTAACACAGATACGACTGGATATACGGCGGATACTGCAAATATCCAAAATAGTTTCTCTCGTTTTGATGAAATAACATTAGAAGAATTGTTACAACGTGTAAATGGAATAAAACAAACAACATGTTTACTTGACCCACTTCCTGGGAAACTTATCAAGGAGCTTTTTGTATTATTAGGTCCATCAGTGCTAAATATTATAAACTTATCACTTTCCTCGGGCACTGTTCCCCTAGCATTCAAAAAAGCGGTTATTCATCATCTCCTTAAAAGACCTAACCTCGATCCTGACCTCATGGTAAACTAAAACCGGTGTCTCACCTTCCCTTTATTTCGAAAATCCTCCAAAAAATTTTTGCAGAGCAGCTAAATGAACACTTAGCGTTTAACAATCTATGTGAAACCTTTCAATCCGGTTTCAGGGCAAAACACTCTACTGAGACAGCCCTCGCAAAATTGACTAATGATCTATTGCTAACGATGGATTCTGATGCGTCATCTATGTTGCTGCTTCTCGATCTTAGCGCTGCTTTCGATACCGTCGATCATAATATTTTATTAGAGTGTATCAAAACACGAATTGGTATGTCGGACTCAGCCCTATCTTGGTTTAACTCTTATCTTACTGACAAGGTGCAGTGCGTCTCCCATAGCAGTATGACCTCGGACTATGTTAAGGTAACGTGTGGAGTTTCGCAGGGTTCGGTCCTTGGCCCTGTACTCTTCAGCATCTACATGCTGCCGCTGGGTGACGTCATACGCAAATACGGTATTAGCTTTCACTGCTATGCTGATGACACCCAACTCTACATGCCCCTAAAGCTGACCAACACGCCGGACTGTAGTCAGTTGGAAGCGTGTCTTAATGAAATTAAACAATGGATGTCCGCTAATTTTTTGCAATTTAACGCCAAAAAAACGGAAATGCTGATTATCGGTCCTGCTAGACACCGACCTCTATTTAATAATACAACTTTAACATTTGACAACCAAATAATAAAACAAGGTGACTCAGTAAAAAATCTGGGTATTATCTTCGACCCAACTCTCTCTTTTGAGTCACACATTAAAAGCGTTACTAAAACGGCCTTCTTTCATCTCCGTAATATCGCTAAAATTCGCTCCATTTTGTCCACTAAAGACGCCGAGATCATTATCCATGCGTTTGTTACGTCTCGTCTCGATTACTGTAACGTATTATTTTCGGTCTCCCCATGTCTAGCAGTAAAAGATTACAGTTGGTACAAAATGCAGCTGCTAGAATTTTGACAAGAACAAGAAAGTTTGATCACATTACGCCTGTACTGGCTCACCTGCACTGGCTTCCTGTGCACTTAAGATGTGACTTTACGGTTTTACTACTTACGTATAAAATACTACACGGTCTACCTCCATCCTATTTTGCCGATTGTATTGTATCATATGTCCCGGCAAGAAATCTGCGTTCAAAAGACTCCGGCTTGTTAGTGATTCCTAGAGCCCAAAAAAAGTCTGCGGGCTATAGAGCGTTTTCCGTTCGGGCTCCAGTACTCTGGAAGGCCCTCCCGGTAACAGTTTGAGATGCTACCTCACTAGAAGCATTTAAGTCTCACCTTAAAACTCATCTTTATACTCTAGCCTTTAAATAGACCTCCTTTTTAGACCAGTTGATCTGCCGCTTCTTTTCTTTTTTCTCCTATGTCCCCCCCTCTCTTGTGGAGGGGGTCCGGTCCGATGACCATGGATGAAGTACTGGCTGTTCAGAGTCGAGACCCAGGATGGACCGCTCGTCGGGACCCAGGATGGACCGCTCGCCTGTGTATCGGTTGGGGACATCTCTACGCTGCTAACCCGCCTCCGCTTGGGATGGTTTCCTGTGGACGGGACTCTCGCTGCTGTCTTGGATCCGCTTTGAACTGAACTCTCGCGGCTGTGTTGGAGCCACTATGGATTGAACTTTCACAGTATCATGTTAGACCCGCTCGACATCCATTGCTTTCGGTCCCCTAGAGGGGGGGTTGCCCACATCTGAGGTCCTCTCCAAGATTTCTCATAGTCAGCATTGTCACTGGCGTCCCACTGGATGTGAATTCTCCCTGCCCACTGGGTGGGAGTTTTCCTTGCCCTTTTGTGGGTTCTTCCGAGGATGTCGTAGTCGTAATGATTTGTGCAGTCCTTTGAGACATTTGTGATTTGGGGCTAAATAAATAAACACTGATTGATTGATTGACAACAGAAACAAAACAGGAAGTGCCACCGGGAACGAAGGACGTCAAATAACAAACAGGCTGTGATAACAAAACAGAAAACCGAACCCAAACCAGAACATGACATGATTTAAGTTGTGGATCATGACAATACGTAGCCTGTTTTTCTTTATGTAGTATGGCTAAGCTAATGTTACATTGCTAAAATCTAATTGCATTTCTCAAATTACTGTTATTACACCGCAAAATAGAGCTAAGATAAAAAGATAATAATTTAGGAAAAAATTAAAATAAAAAAAAATTTAATCAACTAGCTGCATTTTACTTGATAAAACATCCTAAATTAGGATTTGTATACATAGATATTAGCAGGAATTTTAAGATAGAAATATGTATTTTATTCTGACAACAAGCATTATTCAACTTGCAATTCTCTAATTAAGCATCCTTAAGATGTTGTAGAATCCTTAAACAAAATCTTTAATGCGGGGAAACCTCAAACAATCTGATTTGAATACTTATTTTCTCGATTTTAACATGTTTAAACTAGAATGGGAAAATATAAGATTCCTGCTAAAATTGAGATCAGTCAGGGACTAAAAGTAAGTAAATAGTTCTTAAAAGTAGGGACTTTTCTAGACATACAATTTTGAAATCTTGGCAAGTGGCAAATAATTTGCAGTGTGGACTTACTGTTTCATTGTATCCACTACTGCCATAAATTGTAAGAACTTTCTCCAGGATTAAATGTAGTTATGAGTAAATCCTTCTGTATATTTCCTCAAAGGGAAGCTCTTTGCCAGGCTCTGTGCTTCATGCTCTGCTGCATCTCTCCCTGGGCCCAGCAGCATTGATTGTCACAAAACACAAAAGTTAACCAAGCACTTCTTACTTACTTTAGATTTCTAAACACTGCTGTTGAAACGTAACTTTAATGTGCGTGTGTATTTGTGAGGTGAGGCATATCTTGACATGGTTAAAAAGGGAAGGGAGCAGTTTATATCGCTTGTACACCTTGGCCTATTGATTTTTCTGGACAATATATTGTACAAAATATTAGTAAAAAATATATCCAAGTATTACTTTCAAACAAAAAAAAAAAAAAACAGTTTGTCTTTTTTTTTTGGAAACATTGTATTTGAAAGGTTAATACATTTTAATTAACCAAAATGGGTACCTTTAAGTGCAGTTTTTGCCCTAATTAGAAAAACTGTATGACGTTGTCTGTTTTGTTGTCTTTGATTGTTGCCATCACTTTTTCCAACATATTTGCCATACTTGGTTGTTCGTCTGTGATAATGAGCTCATGTTAATCATTTTATTTAAAGACCTACTGAAACCCACTACTACCCACCCTGAGTCTGATAGTTTATATATCAATGATGAAATATTAACATTGCAACACATGCCAATACGGCCTTTTTAGTTTACTAAATTGCAATTTTAAATTTCCCGGGACTTTTTTCTTGAAAACGTCGCATAATGATGACGTGCACGCGTGACCTCACGACCTGTTATGAATATGAGCGCTGCGTACACACACAGCTAAAATTTGTCTGCTTTAACAGCATAATTACACAGTATTTTGGAGATCTGTGTTGCTGAATCTTTTGCAATTTGTTCAATTAATAATGGAGAAGTCAAAGTAGAAAGACGGAGTTGGGAAGCTTTAGCCTTTATCCACACAAACACACGGTGATTCCTTGTTTAAAATTCACGGACGTGAAACTTTACTATGGATCACAGCGAAAATGGATTACAACCGAATGTCAACCAGCAGGTTTCGGTGAGAAAATTGTGGTTAAAAAGTCGCCTCTTATGGATATCAGCTGAGCTTGTGCCTCCCGTACAGCTGCCGTCGACTTCCCCGAGACACAGCGCGTCAACACCCGGCCGTGGACGTACACTTCCGACTATCAGGTACTGTTAAACTGACTAAAACACTAGCAACACAATAGAAAGATAAGGGATTTCCCAGAATTATCCTAGTAAATGTCTCTAAAAACATATGAATTTGTCTCAATGCAACGCGATTGCAATCGCGTTTTGTGTTTTTAACTTTTTTTTTTTTCTAGTCCGTCGCTATCAATATCCTCAAACACGAATCTTTCATCCTCGCTCAAATTAATGGGGAAATTGTCGTTTTCCCGATCTGAATAGCTGTTTCTGTTGGAGGCTCTCATTAAAATCAATGTGAATATATGAGGAGCCATCAACATGTGACGTCATCGTCTGCGACTTCCGGTAGAGGCTGAGCTTTTCTCCTGTTGCGAACTTTATCGTGGATGTTCTCTACTAAATCCTTTTAGCAAAAATATGGCAATATCGCGAAATGATCAAGTATGACACATAGAATGAAGCTGCTATCCCCGTTTGAATAAGAAAATCTCAGTAGGCCTTTGAAGCCAAAATATTTCCACACTGGAACAATCGGCTTTGCAATCATATTATTTTCTCTTAATTTTTGTTTCTTTGAGGTTCTTCCCATTAGCAATGACTGACGAGCGAGGATCACTTGTTGCATTGTGTGTGTGTGTAAGACAGCTGTGCCACCGACAGTGGGCCTGGAAAATGTTAACTGAGCTTCACGTTTCCTTATTTTGCAGGGCTCGGGAACCTTTTTGGCTGAGGGAGCCATGAAAGCCAAATATTTTAAAATGTATTTCCGTGAGAGCCATATCATATTTTTTAACACTGAATACAACTAAATGCGTGCATTTTTTTAAGTAAGACCAACATTTTTAGAGTGTAAAAAGTCTTTAATTATTTTTGATAAAATTGTTATTTCTTGAACAGGTGCGGGAGAAAACAGATGGATGGATTAAAATGCATGAAAATGGCTTACATTTTGAACGTTATTTTTAACATTGTGATTACCAGTGGAATTATTCATTACTTATCCTGTTAAGCAATGTCAGCTAAGATTTATCTGAGAGCCAGATGCAGTCATCAAAAGAGCCACATCTTGCTCTAGAGCCATAGGTTCCCTACCCCTGTGTTAGAGCCTTATTCCAAAATGCAATAAATGCATATTGTCCTCGAAATTCTGAAGACAACACCCTATATGCAATGTATAAATATTTTTAAAAAGGTTTTGCAAATTTATAAAAACAAAATTGTAAAAATAAAAATAATGTACATAAGTATTCACAGCTTTTGCTCAATACTTTGTTAATGCACCTTTGGCAGCAATTTCAGCCTCAGGTATTTTTTCTTACAATGCTACAAGTTTGGCACACTTATCTTACGGCAGTTTTGCTTATTTCACCCTACTCAAACAAGTAGGGTGGGAAGTGTTGGTTTTCATCCAGAATGTCCATGTACATTGTTGCAATCATCTTTCCCTCTATCCTGGCCAACTCACGCAGCATGATGCTGGCACCTCCAAGATTAACTGTAAAAAAGGCAATGGCTTGATGATGAGCGGTGTTTGGTTTCCTCCTAACGTGATTCCTGGAATTCACATCAAATAGTTAAATTTTTGTCTCATCAGACCAGAGAATTTTGTTTCTCTTGGTCTGAGAGTCTTTCAGGGTCATTTTGGCAAACTTTTCTCGACAGGCCTGATTGGTGGATTGCTGCACCGATGGTTGTCCTTCTGGAAGGTTCTTCTCTCTCCACAGAGGAATGCTATAGCTCTGACAGAGTGACCATCAGGTTGTTTGTCACCACCCTGACTAGACTAAGATGAATGCATCAACGTACTGAGACTTCCTGGATGAAAACCAACGCTTCCCCTCCAATCTGATGGATCTCAAGAGGTGCTGCAAAGAAGAATGGGCGAAGAGGAATGGGTGTAACTGCCCAAAGGCGTGCAGTAGGTGGCATCATATTAAGACAAATTTGAGGCTGTATTTGCCGCCAAAGGTCTCTCAACAAAGTATTGAGCAAAGGCTGTAAATACTTATTTCCATGTGATTGTATTTTTGTTGTAATACATTTGCATTAAAGAATATATATATGTATATATATATATATATATATATATATATATATATATATATATATATATTCCTTATGGGGTAATGTCTGTATAATTTTGAGGACAAAAATGTATGAATTGCATTTTGGAATAAGGCTGTAACATAACAAAAATGTAGGAAAAGTGAAGCGCCGTGAATAGTCTCCGGATGCACTGGAACTTGAGATGTCCCGATTATTAGATCTGAGGCCAGAAAAATCAGATCAGAGTCCATAAATGTTGATCGAGACATCCTCAAACCTTTCACTTTTCCAAACAGTGTTAATTACCGGTATATATTTTCTTAGATGTAAAAGATGAACCAGTTGATGCATTTTATGTCTAGCAAAAACAAGTCAAAGTAATACTTCTGTCTCATTCTTGTCTGGGACTAAAACATCTGTCAGTCACAATCTTTCCACAGCAGACACACTAAAACATTCTCGTCTTTATATACCGCTTCTTACTATTATGACAGCTAAATAATTTACATGCTGTAAAAATAATTTTTTGTTTGTTATACCTCTCAGAGGTATAACAAAATGTGAAACATTATCATATTCGTCGGTAGTCCTCTAGGGGTGCAGCAGTGATGACAACAGTGCCGTGACTGGCTTTTTGTAATATTTCAAGCAAGTGCGCACAGAAAAAACAACCCGTTGCAAAGATTCTTACAATGTGTTACCCTTGTGGCCACTATTCTGAGCAAAAGGAAAGGCTGACACAGACCATCAGACTTAGATCTATTTAAATCTCAATAGGTCCTATAAAACTGCTGTAAACTTACAAATATATTGTCAACTTGGGAAAAGTTGGGACTCACTTAGAGTGACTGCAGGCAGACAAGATTTTACCTCACAGCTTGTAGTTGTCAGGGAATCCAAACACAACAGATCATGAGGACATACCACCAAGAATAGTCGCCAGGCAGAGACACGCTGTCGGCTCGGAGTCCCAGCAAAGCCAATGTCAGCGGCTGCAACCAGTCGCCCCACTCTCTGCGGAGAAGCTACCCTTCTGGGTTTCTCTGAGTAGTTTTTGCAGGAGTGACGCAAACGTATAAACACAGAAGCCCAAACACCCACAGAGGTATTGTGGGGACTACCACTGAACAGGCAGGCCGCGGGGACAAGGGTGGGCCTGCAAAGAGAAAGCTGCCAAGGCGTCCTTCATACCCAACGTTCCTGCCAACCTACAGGAGCTCCATGAGGAGAGAGAAAGAGCCAAACACGAGTGAGAGGCTTTGCAGGCAGCCACAGCTGAATCTGCGACAGAGCAGAACCCCACACTGGGCAGAGGCAGAGTGTAGGGAGGGGGGTGGAAGAAGAGAAGGCACTCACAGGTCTTTCCATAGCGAGGCTGAGTCCAGACGCGAGGCAGCCGAGGCGGCGACGGCGAGGGCTGCCTGGGGTCCACGATCATGGCTTGATCACAATGAACCAAGTTGGGCAAGCAGCCAAGGCAGCGAGCAAACGCACAGAGCTTCCCTGTTAACGGATTTCACAGCACCCACCCGCTTGTCCTCCCGCCACCCCCTTCTCTTTCTCCAACCCTCCCACCCACCGACACATATGCTCTCAGCCCATCTTTACACCACCAATTCTTTCCCATCCACACTAGTGTTATCTGCAATAGGCTGACCATGCCAAACAGTTTTTTTTTTTTCCGCATATAACTAGAATTATTTACATTTAATTCATGTTATAAAACTTACATCAATATGGTCCTATATTATTCATGCCAGAATTGGACTTGATACATGTATTTCTTTTTCTGCAGCTCTACAGGTATTTTAAAGTTGTTACCAACCTGGGCCAAGAATAACTTTTTTTGGACGCTAAACAATATTATTATCGGCATTATCTTGATCATAACATATGATATTAATAGTAGTAATAATAATTCAAGTGTTAATTTCAAACGCAATAAACTTTATTTTCTCAATATTCTTTACGATTATAATTGGAAGGGCAAGGACTTTTATTTATCCTACATAACTTTACAAAAATTAAAAACATTGATTCTCAATCTCTGTTAGAAAAAAAATTGCATTTCAATAAATATTAAACATCAAGTTGTGTTGCCATCATCCATCCATCATCTTCCGCTTATCCGAGGTTGGGTCGCGGGGGCAACAGCCTAAGCAGGGAAACCCAGACTTCCCTCTCCCCAGCCACTTCGTCTAGCTCTTCCCGGGGGATCCCGAGGCGTTCCCAGGCCAGCCGGGAGACATAATCTTCCCAACGTGTCCTGGGTCTTCCCCGTGGCCTCCTACCGGTTGGACGTGCCCTAAACACCTCCCTAGGGAGGCGTTCGGGTGGCATCCTGACCAGATGCCCGAACCACCTCATCTGGCTCCTCTCGATGTGAAGGAGCAGCGGCTTTACTTTGTTGCCATCACTTTCCAACAAATTGGGCATACTTGGTCATTCGTCAGTGTTGATGGACTTACCTTGCTTGAGACACTTGGCTTTGCAATCATCTTTTTTTTCCTTTTAGTTTTCGTTACTTTGCATTGTTCCTTATGATAGCGACGAGGCCAGACAAGGCAAGGTCTGTGCATCCAGTGTGTGTAAGCAAGCAGTCTTTCCTGCCCCACTGAGACTGTGGATGACTGACAAGAGGATTCCCTCTGTTAATTTAATTATGCTATTGAATAAATGTGCCCAGGTGCTGAGTTTGATACACAGAAGAAGCTTAGGCCCTTTAATGTGTGCAGAAAGCCTCTGGAGATCTTTTATCAGTCTGTTGTGGCCAGTGCCCAGTACTTTGCATCGGTTTGTTGGGAGAGCAGCACCAGCAAAAGGGACTTAAACTGGATTTACAAACTGATCTGGAAAGCCGGCCAAACTATTGGCACACAGTTGGGGGCGTTTGTGTCAGTGGGGGCCAGTAGGACACTGGACAAACTGCTCACCGCCATAGACAATCCTGCCCACCCACTTCACCATTGAGGGACAGTGGAGCTTATACTCCAACAGGCTCCTTCAGCTTCATTCCCACAGTGTTTGATTCAAGAACTACTTCATTCTGCAATCCATCCAGCTGTGTAATCACTCGCCATACAGCAATAGATGATATCTGTCTATTACCTGACAGCTTCTAGGTTAGCTACCTCTTTTTGTTTATAATGTCTTTTTTCTGCTGGATCTACTCTCTATTTTATGCTGCTGCTGTTACATAAACTGTATATTTTTACATGGTAATTTTTATATATTGTATATATTATATAAAAATATAATATATCAGTATACATACCATACTGTATATATAATATGTAAATATTACATGTATATTATATTTTATATTGTTACTACGGTACATGTTTACTCTACTTTATACCTGCATTATCCTTTCCATCCTTACACTTTCCATCCTTTGTAACTGAGCTACTGTGTGGAACAATTTCCCTTGTGGATCATTAAAGTTTGTCTAAGTCTAAGTTTATGTCTAACTCTCTTGAACCTTGATTGACCGCGAGAGACAAAAGAATCACACATGGACGGAGCAATTTATGGAGCAGGCTATCAATGTATCAATTATTTTCATTGATAGTTGGAATATTTGATTTGTTGACCCATGCCAAACCTACAGGGTGTTTTATGATAATATTAAAGTTTTTATTTAAAAAAATATTACTAATTTAACTAATTTTATTGAGGATACCAATTTCCAGGAAGCATTTTAGAAAGGTAGTACAAAACCAAATGTCCGTGCTACCTCAGATTCATGGTTATGGTTTTGAATTTATTTTGAACACGGATACAGTTGTAAAATATTACATCACATATTTCTGTTTCTCCTTTCAACATGCCCAAAAAAGAGTAGAAGGAAGCACAGCTTATTTAATCCTTACTCTTTCCATTGATAGCAATTTATTTACTGCATTCAATTTGCAATACACACTATTTAAATCAATACATAATCAATAAAGTTCTCACAAATAAATATTTGTTCATAAGTTGTGATTCACATAATGAGATGAATAGGATGATCTCAGTTTTCGATAAGGTTTAAGATGTTTATCAGGATTGTTCATTTTTATACTTTGTAAATACTTAGTTTATTAAACTGGATAAAATTAGTAATTGTATTTATTTATTTGCGTAATCCACTCCAAAATTTGATTCCACATACTCATATAATAAAGGTACTGTACGTGCATACAAATTTCTGAAGTTGTATCTAAGTTTATTTAAGTTATAGGTTTTATTTCTCCTCTTTAGTGTCTTGGTAGCTTGTTTAAGTTTGCTTCGCACATAATTTTAGCTGTTTGCAAACACACCAAATCATTCAATTTCAACCCGGAGTGCTATCTCCGGGTTGGGGAGGAGACCCTGCCCCAAGTGGAGGAGTTCAAGTACCTAGGAGTCTTGTTCACGAGTGGGGGAAGAGTGGATCGTGAGATCGACAGGCGGATCGGTGCGGCGTCTTCAGTAATGCGGACGTTGTATCGATCCGTTGTGGTGAAGAAGGAGCTGAGCCGGAAGGCAAAGCTCTCAATTTACCGGTCGATCTACGTCCCCATCCTCACCTATGGTCATGAGCTTTGGGTCATGACCGAAAGGATAAGATCACGGGTACAAGCGGCCGAAATGAGTTTCCTCCGCCGGGTGGCGGGGCTCTCCCTTAGAGATAGGGTGAGGAGCTCTGCCATCCGGGAGGAACTCAAAGTAAAGCCGCTGCTCCTTCACATCGAGAGGAGCCAGATGAGGTGGTTCGGGCATCTGGTCAGGATGCCCCCCGAACGCCTCCCTAGGGAGGTGTTTAGGGCACGTCCAGCTGGTAGGAGGCCACGGGGAAGACCCAGGACACGTTGGGAAGACTATGTCTCCCGGCTGGCCTGGGAACGCCTCGGGATCCCCCGGGAAGAGCTGGACGAAGTGGCTGGAGATAGGGAAGTCTGGGCTTCCCTGCTTAGGCTGCTGCCCCCGCGACCCGACCTCGGATAAGCGGAAGATGATGGATGGATGGATGATGGATAATTTTAGCTGTTTGCAAACACACCAAATCATTCAATTTCAATATTTTTGATTCAGTAAAAAAGGGGTTTTCAATGTTCTCGATGGCCTGATCTACTAAAGGATTAAGCTTCTGCGCACAAGATTGTCTCTTAAGTGAGCAAAATTGATTGACAATCCATTTAGCGTGTCTATCTTCATGAATATGCAACATATATGCTAATTATCAGATTTCCAACAATACTTGAAGGAGAATACGCACATATAATCAATCAGCATGCGCAATTTGATTTATCAAGGCTGAAACTTTTCTGCGGGCAGTATTTTGCCTCTTTACTTGGCATGTTTGAAAGTTACGTACGAGCTGACAGTTAAAGAAAGGAGCTGGATTGCACTACAGAGTCTGCTTGAAAGAAAATTCTTTGTCCTCTGTGTATGTGTCGACATATTTGGAGTGTCATAAATTAAATATTACAAATGTTGTCTATTCAGCAATATCCTTTTATAACTTTATAGCTGCTGCTTGACTTAAGGGGCTGATTAAAATTAATTGAATTGATGTCTTTTGGTATCTGCTGTTGTTTTTTTAATGGCATTAATTTTTTCATATAGGAAATATATTACAAACCCCGTTTCCATATGAGTTGGGAAATTGTGTTAGATGTAAATATAAACGGACTACATTGATTTGCAAATCCTTTTCAACCAACATTCAGTTGAATGCACTACAAAGACAAGATATTTGATGTTCAAACTCATAAACTTTTTTTTTTTTGCAAATAATAATGAACTTAGAATTTCATGGCTGCAACACGTGCCAAAGTAGTTGGGAAAGGGCATGTTCACAACTGTGTTACATCACCTTTTCTTTTACCAACACTCAATAAATGTTTGGGAACTGAGGAAAATAATTGTTGAAGTTTTGAAAGTGGAATTCTTTCCCATTCTTGTTTTATGTCCGGGGTCTCCGCTGTCGTATTTTACGCTTCATAATGCGCCACACATTTTCGATGGGAGACAGGTCTGGACTGCAGGCGGGCCAGGAAAGTACCCGCACTCTTTTTTTTACGAAGCCACGCTGTTGTAACATGTGCTGAATTTGGCTTGGCAATGTCTTGCTGAAATAAGCAGGGGCGTCCATGAAAAAGACGGCGCTTAGATGGCAGCATATGCTGTTCCAAAACCTGTATGTACCTTTCAGCATTAATGGTGTCATCACAGATGTGTAAGTTACCCATGCCTTGGGCTCTAATGCACCCACATACCATCACAGATGCTGGCTTTTGAACTTTGCGTCGATAACAGTCTGGATGGTTCGCTTCACCTTTGGTCCGGATGACACCATGTCGAATATTTCCAAAAACAATTTGAAATGTGGACTCGTCAGACCACAGAACACTTTTCCACTTTGCATCTTGGATGATCTCGGGCCCAGAGAAGCCGGCGCCGTTTCTGGATGTTGTTGATAAATAGCTTTCGCTTTGCATTGTAGAGCTTTAACTTGCACTTACAGATGTGGCGACGAACTGTATTTAGTGACAGTGGTTTTCTGAAGTGTTCCTGAGCCCATGTGGTGATATCCTTTAGAAATTGATATCGTTTTTTTATACAGTGCCATCTGACGGATCGAAGGTCACGGTCATTCAATGTTTGTTTCTGGCCATGCCGCTTACGTGGAGTGATTTCTCCAGATTCTCTGAGCCTTTTGATGATATTATGGACCGTGGATGTTGAAATCCCTAAATTTCTTGCAGTTGCACTTTGAGAAACGTTGTTCTTAAACAGTTTAACTATTTGCTCACGCAGTTGTGGACAAAGGGGTGTACTTCGCCCCATCTTTTCTTGTGAAAGACTGAGCATTTTTTGGGAAGCTGTTTTTATACCCAATCATGGCACCCACCTGCTCCCACTTAGCCTACACACCTGTGGGATGTTCCAAATAAGTGAACATTAAATAAATGAACATTCCTCAACATTATCAGTCTTTATTGCCACCTTTCACCTATCAGTTTGAACATCAAATATGTTGTCTTTGTAGCATATTCAACTGAATATGGGTTGAAAATGATTTGCAAATCATTGTATTCCGTTTATATTTACATGAAACACTATTTCCCAATACATATGGAAACGGGGTTTGTATTAAAATGTATCTCCTATATGAAAAAACATCTTACACTATCTATTTTATTGCGTTTGGATTATTCCAGAAGCATGCATGCGCTTCAGTGTTGTGATGGTCCACCGCCTCAATGCAGAACACGCTGTCATAGCATACTTAAAATAGTTTCAGTTCTATGTCAACTTTATATTGCGGAAATTGTGTTAGAGATGATAGATTTATACTGCTTTGTCAACATTGCACACAGGTCGGAGAGCATAAGATTATGAATATGGAGGGAAATGAAGGTTTCTATGAGAACAGAACGCCAGCAGTACACGCCAAATCCTCATTTAAATACAGCGGTCTGCGCCACTTTTACACTTGTTATCAATTATACACACACTTTTAGTATGATGACATGTAACACAGCCACCAATAGTCCACACAATTTTATAGTTCTTATTAAATCAGGCCCAAATATGTATTATTCTGACTGACTTCTTTTGTAACACAGTTAGTAAATGAAGCATACTTTTGTAAATATTCCCCCATATTGCTGCACAATAAGATGCAAGATGCTTTTTGTTGTCAATGCACTTAAAAAATACAACCATATGTGTATACAGCCAGCCTGTATAAATTCAATATAGCTGAGATTTGGAAACAATAGTGAGCAATAGAAAATATGGGTAGATATTTGGTCCAGAACACTTTTAATTTGATTCATTATTGAAGTGTTTCTTGCCACCTTTTGTTGTAAAAAATCGTATGTAATATTTCCATTTCATTTCATCTATTTCGTCTTTTTGAATTTGTGTTCAAATTTCTCTCTTACTGTTACCTCCGACCACCACCTATCGTTCATTCATCATTCATTCACCAGTGTGAGCGGCACCGGGGGCAAGGGTGAAGTGTCCTGCCCAAGGACACAACGGCAGCGATTTGGATATCAATAGGTGGGAAGCGAACCTGCAACCCTCAGGTTTCTGGCACGGCCGCTCTACCCACTACGCCATGCCGCCCCCATTTACGCTGTAATGTCGATTCTCAAATCAAAATAGGAACCATTTTGATACTTTATTTATTTGATATAATGTATTTAATTTACAGGAACAGTATATAAAAGTAACTAAACTTGTGGACGAGGCAACGTGTCAATGTTGGATGCTTTTGTTGAGTGTTTTTTACATGTATGGTATTTTCACATGAACATATTCATGTAACTGAATTGTGAATGAGTTTTTTTTTTGCTAATGTTATTTCTTGATAATAAATCTATTTTAATGATTTTGTTATTTTATCTATTTCTTTTTTTTATGGTTTGAAACACAATTTCTGTGTAATTTGTATGATTTGTCTGTTTTATAGGCTTGACTATATTGTTATTCACGCCAGTACCTTTTTTTTTCTTCCAAGATGGCATCGCTGTAGTGGCTGCTGTTAGCAGGAGCTCTGTGCTCTTGTGTCATCCTTTTGTGTTCCCTTCTTGTTTTCATATATATATATATATATATATATATATATATATATATATTTTTTTTTTTTTTTTTTTTTTTTTTTGCCTTTTGGTCCGGGACCCTTTGGGACTGTGTGACAAGGGGTGGCACTTTTGTGACCTCTACGGTGCTTTTTTGTGGACTTCTGGATCTGCCTCCCGTGAGCCTTTTGGGTAATGGAGAGCAGCTGCTGGGTCTTTGCCACACCAGAGTCCGTTTGTAGAGACTGGAGGAGATGCGGATGAAGAGACAGGGCTGAGGAGCTGGCACTGAGCGCCGGGACGGACAAACTTCTCAGTGTCTTGGCGGAATGAGCTGGTATCGGACACCTCAGTCTTCTTGGACGTATCCCCACTCATCCATGTGGACTGGACACTGCCCGAGAGTTGGTTGGCGGTCGAGAGTGGAGTCGGCCCTCTTGGTTGCTTTGTTGGGTCTGCCCCTTGTCTCTGGCCATGCTCTCTCCACCCCAGCAGACAACGGCATGGAACACCGCAGAGGCCACCAGAGTGTATATTTTTATTTCACTTTTATTCATAGCTGTATGTACAAGTGGCTGGTTGCATCAGCTCTGCTACTTTAATGTCTTTCATGTCCATTGTGTTCTTTGATGTTTCCCTCTTACACACATGTAAATGGGATGTGTACTATGGCTATGAGTTGTTTTTTTTCCCTTGGCCTCAGTCAGGACCCCTTCTCCAGGGGCCCAGGCTTAGACCTATTTTTTGTATTTTAATATTTTATTTTTTCTCCCTTGGGGATTAATAAAGTATCTCTGATTCTGATTCTCATTCTGATATACTTCGAAGTTAGAAATAATTAACTTTGTCTTGTATTTTTTATGTTATGAGACATGTTATTATTTGAAATACATAAATTTTAAAAATTTTGCAGACATATTAAGTATGTTTGCACAAAGAATCGGTATCGAATCAGGAACTCCGATACCAGCCTGGATTGTACTCTGTATTGGATCAGAAAGAAAATCAGTGGTACCGCAGATCCCTGTGGACTGTATTTAATCAGTGTGTTTGTAGGGGCTTTTGGAAACAATCTCATATTGAACCTACAAAAACACAAGTGTGCTGTTCCTATGGCACAAGCCTTTTTGTGAGTAATTTGTTGCATGTATGGTTGAGAGCTAAACAATCCAGAATGTAACATACCTCTCAGTCCAGTTAGTCGGAACAGAGATCGGGATTTACCTCAATATAAGGGCTTTATAGAAAATAGTTGGATATTAGGCGCTGCTGTCAGTGAAATGACTGAAAGTGTGATGGTGCATACAAGCAAACAGACGATGCAAAAGGCATCTCGAATGTATGACAGCACATTCCAAAGCATTATGGGCACAAACAGAAGCTTGCAAGTCACAGCTCTAAATGAATGTCAACATGTTCAGCATATCCAAGGTCCGATGGCATACATACTGCATGGAATATTATTGCTACTCAGCAAAATCATTGTACACAAATAAGATTTTGAATAATTTTGAGATTGAAATAAAACACAACTTGAGGAAATAAGTCAAAAATCATCAACTTTCACTGTTCAAAATTTAATTACTTAACTCTAGCTACGTTTACACACAAAACCACTGACCGCAAAGGATGTTCAGTATAAATAATTGTGGTTAACCCTTTGATGCATAACCTGGGTCAAATGTGACCCAACCAAGTTTTTACTATCTGTTTCTTTGCAATAATTGAATGTAATCTTTCAGTATTCCAGGTATTCCTCAATTAACTTGTTTTTGGTCATTAAACATTATTTTATTCTTTCTCTTCAACTTTTTGAATTAAAATTATTTTTGTATTACTACCCTTCCAATTCACAACATGGGTCAAAAATGACCCACATCTATTTTCCATGTTATTTCATGTTAGCCTGAGCGTTGCTTTGCTATATATTTCAAATAAATGTATTTTATCGTTTACCATCACATATATTTAGTAAATATCATGTTTTTGTTCAGCTAAAATCATAATTTAGGGTTAGGGTTAGGTCGCAACATCAAAATGGACAACTTCTTCACCAGTGTCCCTTTGGCAGAGAAGCTCCTCGAGAAGAACCTGACTATTGTTGGGACTCTTCGCCAGAACAAACCAGACATACCACCTATGATAAAGCCATGCAAATCACGGATGATTCATAGCTCAGAATTCGGATTTAATGGTAACATGACCATGGTGAGCTATGTATAGAAGAAAGGAAAGGCTGTTGTCCTTCTGAGCCTAATGCATGGTGACAAAGCAGTGGATGACAGTCAGAAGAAGAAACCAGAAGTGATACTGTACTACAACAGAACAAAAGAGGAGTGGACACGACAGATCAGATGGTTGGCACCTACACATGCAAGCGGAAAACACAGAGGTGGCCCATGGCGCTCTGGTACAATATGCTGGATATTGCCACCCTCAATGCTTACACCAACTTCAATACAGAACACCCTGGTTACATGGGTGGTGTCACCAATGCATTCATCAAGGAGCTGGGCAAAGAGCTGGTTATGCCACATATGAAGAGCCGCATGGAGGGCACGCCCACACTCCAAAAGCGTATCATAGAGGCAATGGGAAGATGCGGGATAAAAAAAACAAACCATAGTCACCACCCAACCAGAAGAGGACATAAGACAGAAGGGCGCGCCGAAGAGGAAGAGATGTACAATCTGCCCATCTGCCAAAGACAGAAAATTCAGCTGGTGTTCGCAGTGCAAGAAGCCTGTGTGCGAGGAGCACAAACGCACAGTGGTAATGTGTGCTACATGTGAGGAATCTGATAACTAACTATCCATCCATTTCCTACCGCTTATTCCCTTTTGGGGTCGCGGGGGGCGCTGGCGCCTATCTCAGCTACAATCGGGCGGAAGGCGGCGTACACCATGTACAAGTCGCCACATCATCGCAGGGCCAACACAGATAGACAGACAACATTCACACTCCCATTCACACACTAAGGCCTATTTAGTGTTGCCAATCAACCTATCCCCAGGTGCATGTCTTTGGATAACTAACTAATAAAGAATAAAAGAATCATAAGAACTGAATTGACAATTTTGTTTAACTTGGTCTAAATCACAAGTTTATTTTTGTTACTGCCAGATGTTTGTCAAAATGACAAATAAACTGGTTTCAAATAACGAATGTATGATTGTTTGGCCCGAATCACATCTAAAATAGGTATTTGAAGTAAAATATTATTGTAATATGCCTTCATCCATTTTTGACCCATGTGTGTAAACTTGATGTAGTATTACAAGCTGCTACCTTACCGTGGTAGAGGAGTTTGCGTGTCCCAATGATCCTAGGAGCTATGTTGTCTGGGGGTTTTCATGCCCCCTGGTAGGGTCTCCCAAGACAAACAGGTCCTAGGTGAGTGATCAGACAAAGAGCAGCTCAAAGACTTCTATGGATTTACAACGAAATGAACCCAGATTTCCCTCGCCCGGACGTGGGTCACCGGGGCCCCGCTCTGGAGCCAGGCCCGGAGTTGGGGCACGATGGCGAGCGCCTGGTGGTCGGGCCTGTTCCCATGGGGCCCGGCCGGGCACAGCCCGAAGAGGCAACGTGGGTCATCCCTCCAATGGGCTCACCACTCATAGGAGGGGCCATAGAGGTCGGGTGCATTGTGAGCTGGGCGGCAGCCGAAGGCAGGGCACTTGGCGGTCCGATCCTCGGCTACAGAAGCTAGCTCTTGGGACGTGGAACGTCACCTCACTGGGGGGGAAGGAGCCTGAGCTAGTGCGCGAGGTAGAGAAGTTCCGGCTGGATATAGTCGGACTCACCTCGACGCACAGCAAGGGCTCTGGAACCAGTTCTCTCGAGAGGGACTGGACCCTCTTCCACTCTGGCGTTGCCGGCAGTGAGAGGCGACGGGCTGGGGTGGCAATTCTTGTTGCCCCCCGGCTCAAAGCCTGTACGTTTGAGTTCAACCCAGTGGACGAGAGGGTAGCTTCCCTTCGCCTTCGGGTGGGGGGACGGGTCCTGACTGTTGTTTGTGCTTACGCACCAAACAGCAGTTCAGAATACCCACCCTTTTTGGGTACACTCGAGGGAGTACTGGAAAGTGCTCCTCCGGGTGATTCCCTTGTCCTACTGGGAGACTTCAACGCTCATGTTGGCAACGACAGTGAAACCTGGAGAGGCGTGATTGGGAAGAATGGTCGCCCGGATCTAAACCCGAGTGGTGTTTTGTTATTGGACTTTTGTGCTCGTCACAGTTTGTCGATAACAAACACCATGTTCAAACATAAGGGTGTCCATATGTGCACTTGGCACCAGGACACCCTAGGCCGCAGTTCCATGATCGACTTTGTAGTTGTGTCATCGGATTTGCGGCCTTATGTTTTGGACACTCGGGTGAAGAGAGGGGCGGAGCTTTCTACCGATCACCACCTGGTGGTGAGTTGGCTGCGATGGTGGGGGAGGATGCCGGACAGACCTGGCAGGCCCAAGCGCATTGTGAGGGTCTGCTGGGAACGTCTGGCAGAGTCTCCTGTCAGAGAGAGTTTCAATTCACACCTCCGGGAGAACTTTGAACATGTCACGAGGGAGGTGCGGGACATTGAGTCCGAGTGGACCATGTTCCGAACCTCTATTGTCGAGGCGGCTGATTGGAGCTGTGGCCGCAAGGTTGTTGGTGCCTGTCGTGGCGGTAATCCCAGAACCCGTTGGTGGACACCAGCAGTGAGGGATGCCGTCAAGCTGAAGAAGGAGTCCTATCGGGTTCTTTTGGCTCATAGGACTCCGGAGGCAGTGGACGGGTACCGACGGGCCAAGCGGTGTGCAGCTTTAGCGGTCGCGGAGGCAAAAACTCGGACATGGGAAGAGTTCGGGGAAGCCATGGAAAACGACTTCCGGACGGCTTCGAAGCGATTCTGGACCACCATACGGCGCCTCAGGAAGGGGAAGCAGTGCACTATCAACACCGTGTATGGTGCGGATGGTGTTCTGCTGACTTCGACTGCGGATGTTGTGGATCGGTGGAGGGAATACTTCAAAGACCTCCTCAATCCCACCAACACGTCTTTCTTTGAGGAAGCGGTGCCTGGGGAATCTGTAGTGGACTCTCCTATTTCTGGGGCTGAGGTCGCTGAGGTAGTTAAAAAGCTCCTCGGCGGCAAGGCCCCGGGGGTGGATGAGATCCGCCCGGAGTTCCTTAAGGCTCTGGATGCTGTGGGGCTGTCTTGGTTGACAAGACTCTGCAGCATCGCGTGGACATCGGGGGCGGTACCTCTGGATTGGCAGACCGGGGTGGTGGTCCCTCTCTTTAAGAAGGGGGACCGGAGGGTGTGTTCCAACTATCGTGGGATCACACTCCTCAGCCTTCCCGGTAAGGTTTATTCAGGTGTACTGGAGAGGAGGCTTCGCCGGATAGTCGAACCTCGGATTCAGGAGGAACAGTGTGGTTTTCGTCCTGGTCGTGGAACTGTGGACCAGCTCTATACTCTCGGCAGGGTTCTTGAGGGTGCATGGGAGTTTGCCCAACCAGTCTACATGTGCTTTGTGGACTTGGAGAAGGCATTCGACCGTGTCCCTCGGGAAGTCCTGTGGGGAGTGCTCAGAGAGTATGGGGTATCGGACTGTCTTATTGTGGCAGTCCGCTCCCTGTATGATCAGTGCCAGAGCTTGGTCCGCATTGCTGGCAGTAAGTCGGACACGTTTCCAGTGAAGGTTGGACTCCGCCAAGGCTGTCCTTTGTCACCGATTCTGTTCATAACTTTTATGGACAGAATTTCTAGGCGCAGTCAAGGCGTTGAGGGGTTCCGGTTTGGTGGCCACGGGATTAGGTCTCTGCTTTTTGCAGATGATGTAGTCCTGATGGCTTCATCTGGCCGGGATCTTCAGCTCTCACTGGATCGGTTCGCAGCCGAGTGTGAAGCGACCGGAATGAGAATCAGCACCTCCAAGTCCGAGTCCATGGTTCTCGCCCGGAAAAGGGTGGAGTGCCATCTCCGGGTTGGGGAAGAGACCCTGCCCCAAGTGGAGGAGTTCAAGTACCTAGGAGTCTTGTTCACGAGTGGGGGAAGAGTGGATCGTGAGATCGACAGGCGGATCGGTGCGGCGTCTTCAGTAATGCGGACGTTGTATCGATCCGTTGTGGTGAAGAAGGAGCTGAGCCGGAAGGCAAAGCTCTCAATTTACCGGTCGATCTACGTTCCCATCCTCACCTATGGTCATGAGCTTTGGGTCATGACCGAAAGGATAAGATCACGGGTACAAGCGGCCGAAATGAGTTTCCTCCGCCGGGTGGCGGGGCTCTCCCTTAGAGATAGGGTGAGAAGCTCTGCCATCCGGGAGGAGCTCAACGTAAAGCCGCTGCTCCTCCACATCGAGAGGAGCCAGATGAGGTGGTTCGGGCATCTGGTCAGGATGCCACCCGAACGCCTCCCTAGGGAGGTGTTTAGGGCACGTCCAGCTGGTAGGAGGCCACGGGGAAGACCCAGGACACGTTGGAAAGACTATGTCTCCCGGCTGGCCTGGGAACGCCTCGGGATCCCCCGGGAAGAGCTAGACGAAGTGGCTGGAGATAGGGAAGTCTGGGCTTCCCTGCTTAGGCTGCTGCCCCCGCGACCCGACCTCGGATAAGCGGAAGATGATGGATGGATGGATGGATGGATTTTTGTTCATAAAGTATGGTAGGAAACATATAAATAAAGATTTGTGGTCATCAAAAACAAGATTTTTAAAGAATAATTGAATTATTAAATTATAAAATACATTGATTTCAAAAGACACAGAGAAGAAACACTCAGGCAGCTTGAAATAACATGGGAAATTGATGCGGGTCATTTTTGACCCATGTGTGTAAACTTGATGTAGTTTTACAAAAAATACCTTTGTTCATAAGGTATGGTAAGAAGAATATAAATAATGATTTGTGGTAATCAAAAACAAGATTTTTAAAGAATACTTGAATTATTAAATTATAAAATACATTGATTTCAAAAGATATAGCAAAGACACACTCAGGCAGCATGAAATAACATGGGAAATTGATGCGGGTCATTTTTGACCCACGTTGTGCATTAAAAGGGGTGTGCATATGTTATGCATCAAAGGGTTAAATTTAGAATATCAGGTAAATGATATAACAATTTTAATCACTGCTATAAATGAGGTGTGTCCAAACTTTGACTGACTGGTATTTTTAACTTCCGAATTATCTCTGAGCAGTAACATATCTACTGACAGGTTATAGAGCATTAAAATTGCTACAAAGTGACTTCCTATTCAGTATAAATTAGGATTACACGATAGACAATATTAATTATACAAATTTGGCGGACAATACACCTTTTATTACTATCATAATATTGTAATGATGCATGTTGATGACATTCTAGCTGCGTCTTGCAAATGTAACAACGGCAACCGAACGAACACATCCTTAACCACTGTAGCATTTTAGCCAGTTATTTAACGTCCTTCGGCAGCAGTGTTTCTCAATTATTTTCTGTTACGCCCCTGGATTGGTGTTTTGGTCACTTGACCTCCCACTGGCAACGCACCATTTCTTTGCCTTGGCAGGATACGTAGGGGCAGTAGTGCATGATGACATGGGACACTTCCTGCCAATGGTGACACTGCTGCTGGAGATGAGCATGCCATTCACCTGCATTTCCTGGATGCTTCTGAAAGTAGGAAGACACGCGTTACAACAGCGTGGCTTCGTAGTAAAAGAGTGTGGGTACTTTCCTGGCCTGCCTGCAGTCAAGACATGTCTCCCATGGAAAATTTGTGGCGCATTATGAAGCGTAAAATACGACAGCGGAGACCCCAGACTGTTGAACAACTAAAGCTCTACATAAAACAAGAATGGGAAAGAATTCCACTTTCAAAGCTTCAACAATTAGTTTCCTCGGTTCCTAAACGTTTGTTGAGTGTTGTTAAACGAAAAGGAGATGTAACACAGTGTTGAACATGCTCTTTCCCAACTACTTTGACACATGTTGCAGCCATGAAATTCTAAGTTAATTATTATTTGTAACAAAAAAAAAAGTTCATGAGTTTGAACATCAAATATCTTGTCTTTGTAGTGCATTCAATTGGATATGGGTTGAAAAGGATTTGCAAATCATTGTATTCCGTTTATATTTACATCCAACACAATTTCCCAACTCATATTAGGAACAGTAAAGGTATTAGTATACTGCCTTGGGGGACTCCACAGCTTACTGAGAGGGGAGGGGACATGGTGCCGTTCACCTCTACCACCTGTTTCCTCCGCTCCAAGTAAGATTGCATCCAGCTCAATGAAGTTTTATCGAATCCGATTGCTCGAGCTTATCCAACAGTGTAACGTGGTTAACAGTGTCAAAGGCCTTCTGAATGTCCAGCATGACCATGCCTCATGTTTGATGTGGTCGGTCAGATAGAGAAGGCATGTGTCAGTGGAGTGGTTAGTTCTGAAACCGGATTGGAATTTGGACATTAGTTTATTAGTAGCAAGGTATCTATCGATTCATATTAGTAGATTGCACCGTTCAGTACATATTCTGTACAATTGACCACTAAATGGTAACACCCGAATAAGTTTTTCAACTTGTTTAAGTCGGGGTCCACATTAATCAATTCATGGTAATGTTTGACACTCTTAAACAGGACAATACTGTCATCTACTGCACATGCATATGGTTAGAAAAACAAGGATGGACAATTCCACCCTTACCTCAACAATGAGTAGATGAGTGTTATGTGTGTGTAAATGTGTAAATAAATGAACACTGAAATTCAAGTATTTCTTTTATATATATATATATATATATATATATATATATATATGTATATATATATATATATATATATATATATATATATATATATATATATATATATATATATATATATATATATATATATATATATATACATATATATATATATATATATATATATATATATATATATGAAATACTTGACTTGGTGAATGTAAATATACTCCCCACCCCCAAACACACCCCCACACCCCACCTCCCGAAATCGGAGATCTCAAGGTTGGCAAGTATGTATAGAATTCCTGTGTGGAAGTGTGGGGGAACATATAAGAGTAACATAAAGGCATTGTATCAACTACAGAAAAGAGCTACAGTATAAGGATTATTCATAAAGTAGATTAGTTAGAACACACTAACATATTATTTATTAATTCTGGTCTATTGAAACTTCAGGAGCTAGTAAAGCTACAACCATTGTATGTCATGTTTAAGGCTAAAAGTAAAACATTACCAGCAAATTTACAAAAAATGTTTGTCAGCACTTCTGAGAGTACAGAGCACAGAAGAAAAGGTAATTTCAAACAGCAATATTCAAGGACAACTTCAAAACAAATGTGTACATCAGTGGTGGGGGTAAAATTGTGGAATTCTCTTTACAATGAGATAAAATAGTGTAAAAATATATTCCAATTGAAAAAAATATATAAAGATAGAACAATAAGATCATATAGACAGCCATAAGTGTTTACATTTTTCTTTTTGTTTATTATTTTACTTATTTTACTCTGGTTTTGTATTTGCTTTGTATCATTCCGTGAGGTGTATATTATTATTATTATTTCCTCTGTTTGATTTATACTTTATGAAGTTTTGCAGTTGTTTTGTTTCTCTTGTGTTTTTTGATTGTTTCATTACATTTGGATGTATTTGTTGGTTTAAATGATATCCATGACGTAAGACTATGTATTATGTCAAAGGGGGCAGGACACTATAAGATGTTTCTTCATCCTGCTCCTTCTTAGGCATTGTTGTGTGAATTTAAAATTGTATAATTAAGGTATAATTGTCTTTCGATCAAAGATGCACATCAATGAAGGAGGTAAATGAAAATGAAATGAAAGTTATTACTGTGTTTCCTGGTCTGGTGAGTTTGCGCATGGGCCAAAAACTCCGCT
Source organism: Nerophis ophidion (assembly GCF_033978795.1). Taxonomy (NCBI): domain Eukaryota; kingdom Metazoa; phylum Chordata; class Actinopteri; order Syngnathiformes; family Syngnathidae; genus Nerophis; species Nerophis ophidion. The sequence goes on from NC_084613.1 coordinate 48,138,745, forward strand.
GTGTGTCTGTGTGGACATCTTGTGTGCCGCTGTGGTATTATTATGAGTGTGTATTATTTCTTTCTTTATTCTTTAGTGGAGAAAGATCCTGTTGACTGTGGACTGTGTGTGACGTGTTGTTTGTTTCCATTAAAAAAAAGGTATGTCTGTTATGACTTTTTTGGCATAATTAATTGTAGAAAAAAATATAGAATGAGTTGATGTGAGTGGGAAAAATGAGGTATATTTCTGCACATATTAAGGATCCTTTTTCTCAATATATATTTTTGTTATTTGCTGATGTATATATTTTATATACTGTTTTTTATTAAATTAATTAGAGACAATTTTATGCTTTATTTACCTTTTATTATTATTATTATTATTTCCACATGTTAGCATAAATAATTGAGTTGAGTTCACTGACGCTCGGATGTGGAGAGAGATCTTGTTTACTGTGGACTGTGTGTGAGACGCCCTGTTTTTGTTTCCATTCAAAAAAAAGAAAAGGTGAATAAATCCTCCACATCAACTCCTGTGTGTGCATCACTATGAAAGACACAACGCAGAACAGTGACTATTACATACAGAATGTATAATGTAAAGTGTCTATCTGCAATTTTTGTAATTAAAATTAATGAATTAGAAAATAATTTTTTTAATCACTGTTTATGTCTGTTCAGACGACTAATGTATTTTGTGCCTGGTCATAATTTCTTATACTACTGTATGGAACTTGGTCCCGTCTTCTATTTTGTGTGTTTTGCAGCATCATCTATTGCCTGGATTGCCTGGATTTTTGCCTACAATTGCTCCTGCCGCGTTCGCTTAATCAAGTAAGATACTTTCTGGTTTGTTAAAATGTAATGTTGCTTACACATTTTTCTAGCAGCTGTTGGCCTATTCATGGGGCCGAATCAAGAAGTACAACCAAAATTTAACGTTGCCCTATATCTTGTCTAGTTTGTAGCAATGAAACAGACAACACCACCATTTAACAATGTATTTATTTAAATATAACATTAGACACAATGATCAAAGATAAACTTTACTGTATTTTCTTGTCTTTTAGCGCAAACATGAATAGAAAGACTGTGCCTGTCTCTTTATCAACTTTAAGACGAAGGACACGTGTAGCCGTTCAAAAAAGGCTGGCCAAGATATGACGTTTCTGTTGTCTGAACTTGTGGTATACAAATTCATAAATTTCTTGTTTAAAAATAACGTCATAGTTGCTTCTCTTTCTGCTTGGAATAACCTATTCTGTCTATGTTCTGACCAGGTCTCTTGTAAGAGACAGACCTGATACATAATCATCAATAATAATAATATTATGTTCAGCTCTACAGCTAATTTGAAACTCATGTTCATTTTAACATATTCAATTTTAGACAACTACAAAGACGCATTAAAAATAATGCAACAATATCGAAACGGCTGCAACACCTCAGACCTGCAATCTGAGGCAGAGAATGAGCTTGAGCTGCCAGAAAAAAAGGAACAGGAAGCCAGTGTAAGTGTGTTCTGTCTTGTTTTTGTACTATATGTATATTTGGCAATTTTGGTATTGCAATAATCCTAAGGATATGGTTACCCAACAGCCATCGTCTCGGGGACTCGGATGATAGCAAGGAAGACCAGGGGAATGGTGACCTCGCATTTCTGGGGTTGGCAAGCCAATTGCACTGGCAGAGAAGGGAATAATCTCTTAACATCGAAAAAACGAAACCACCACATTAGTATTAAAGATATGGTTAACATTCGTAGTGCTAAAGATATTCCCCTCTCTTTGTATCCCTTCTGCCAGCTCCACCGTCTTGCCGAGTGCCAGCAAGAGTCATTAGTACTCGTCAACTCAACTCCTCAACTGGAGATAACTTTCTAGGTAAAGACTGATCTCCGAAATAATATTAAATACAGTGGGCCCCATTTATATTAACACATCAACGGTCACTTGGTTTCAAATCAGATTGCATCTGATCTCTGATTTCTGCATACTGCATAAAAAAACACAACCATTTAATACCAATTTATCTCCCTTAGCACCTCACCATGGGGAAGGACTTATTCAAATGACTTCACCAGCACCTGCATTAAACATGCAGAGAGTTACACAAGGTAGCGACTGATCTCTGAAATATTAGTGAATAGATAGGCTTCTTGGGTATCATCAGTCATGGTTAACTGATGACTCTCTCACAATGCCCACCTCACTAAGAACGGCAGTCCTTCCTCGACTCCCTCCAGCCCCCGGACCAGCCCTCAACATGTGGCAGACAGAGGAGCTTGGATCCAGACTGGCCTACAGGCCATCATGGCGAGGGGGAAGAATGGCCGACAACATTTCCTGCTCTGGTGAGCAATAACTGACAAATACCGGATGGTCATTCTGTGCCACAGATTTTGGAAAAAATTTAAATTCACAACCAATCACATATTTTCTTCAAATTTTGTCAATAACATTTGTCATTGACTAACACTGTTGTTTGTCAACAGCGGCTGAGGTCCAGATACTTAGCCTGCTGGAAACTACTAAACACACCCACGACCAGCTGATGGCGAAGGTCAACTTCTTGACCAGCAGGTTGACCATTACCCAGGGGCCAGAAGTGGAAGTGCCGGCCAATATCCAGTTTCCACTGGAACAGTTGGAGGCAGTGGAGGCATTTGACGCATTTTTGAATGAACCATCAAATGGCCCAGCTCGACAAAGAGTGGTGAGGTTTCTTACTTAATATGAATGGTGCCATTAGGTTTATTGATTGTCCATGATTATGCATATATTCTTTTGAATCAGCCCTGACAACCAGGCCTGTCCTGAACCGCCTTTTCCCAGTGGTAAGATTATGTCAGTGAGCCACAATCTGCCTGGTTTGACATCGTGTGTAAAGGTAGCATAGGTCCATGAGCCAAGAGAACAGGTTCTGTTTTTTTTACATTTCTGGACGCTTTCAACAGGGACAAAAACATTTTAAATGCAACTTAAGCCTAAAAATGTTTACCTGTTTGTTTAAAGAGATGTCTATGCCTTTTAGATTTCTTCTTTGGCCACCACTGCAGGCTAGGATGTGAAGCGGGTGACCTGGAACATCCTGGGCAGGATCTTCACAGATGATGTTTCACATCAAATCAATTGGAAGGTTGTCAACAACAAAAAGGCCTTTAGCAGGATGGCAACAAAGACCTTACTTTTCAGTAAGTATATAATTCAAAGTATTATTACATACTTTCAAAGTCAATAGTGGGGGCGGCCTTAAAAATCGTAGCAACCATCATACCTGTAGCTGCTCCCAAACTTATTCTCTTGGTCAGATTAACGTAATGCTTCAACAGATGTTTGTCAACACCGTCAAACACCGTAAAAAAAATGAAATAAAATAAAACAAAATCACATGAGGTAGTGAAAACATTCCTGTTAACTATCTGAATAATGCTAATAAAACAAATCCTACCTTTCTGACAACATGCACTTTGCTGTGAGACTCCCTCCTTTTGATTCCTTTTTTCAATGGCACTGTAAACGGCGTTGACAATGGCTGTGATTCTCTCCGCCTCTAATTGAGTAGTTAATTGGACTTGTTCACGTTGCCTCGTGCGCTGCAGCTGGCTACCTAACGTGATAGGTTCGGAGTTGAAAAATTGTGTCCGACTTCTCACCATATCACGTGACCCATAACATCGCGGGAGTAAGTTTTCAGGAGGCGTTCTTTGTCTTCAGTTCCTCTGTAGTGTGAGAAAGCGCGGTCTACGACTGCAACCGGCTCGCCAACGCCCCTCCACAGCGGAATGGTTCCTATTGGTTATAAGTTGAGTGACGTGTGTTCCGGTCCGCACTCGGCTATTTATATGATGTGAGGTCTACACGAATACAAACATAGAATGGTAGTACAAATATAATAAGAAAACAATGTCAACTTCCCAAAGTTGGTTTATGGATATGAAGCCGTCACCCAACAGAGCCAAACAAATATGAAAAAAACACACAGATTTATCCACATAAAGTACTCTGATCATGGAACCAAATAACGATATTGTTTGAACATTTTGGATGTCTTGCACACCTATACCCTATAAATTCAGTTTTTGCACCTCTTATTTTAACCACCTCCTGTAACTTTAAGTCATGTTTCTTTTTCAAATGTAATCTCCTTAATACCTATCTCATATTTTGTATTGTGTAAGCATACTTGGCTTTGGTTGCTCCATACCATAAACATAAACATATCTGTCTTGTAATCTTGTTTGATTACAGGTGCTGTAAGAAAAAATGTGGTCCCAAGGTCAGCCACAGACGCTGAGGTCACCAAACACGCAATCAGGTAGTTCAACCTGGCGGCGGATCGGGCAGCGAAGAGACGAGTCCCGCCTCCACCTCCACAGACAGAGGAATAGAAATATGTATCAATAAAAAACCTTGTATTGAACTTCTTGTCATTCACCAGTTATTCATTTTCTGATACGTTAGCTGCAGCATTTCTTTTAAATTGTAGCCTAATAGTATAAATATTTATATTTAATATATTTACTATGTATATATATATATATTTACTATGTATATATATATATATATTTATATATATATATATATATATATATATATATATATATATATATATATATATATATATATACATATATATGTATATATATATATATATATATATATATATATATATATATATATATGTATATACATATATATATATATTTATATATCATATATCTACTTTATAGAGTGAATTGACCATTTTCTGTTTCTGCCTATTGACAATATTGTTAGTTTAAAAATACAAGGCAATGCATATTTATAAATATGCATTGCCGAAACTTATATGCTTAGGCCTATATTGCTGTAGTAGGGCCTAGTGATATATCACTTGGATAAAATAGGAAACTAACACTAACAGTAGTGTTAGTTTCCTATTTTATCCTACAACAAGAACAGAAGGGATTTTGAAAATAAGATAAATGGACCCGGGCCAGATGAGCCACGGTTTTTATGAGTCCGTTGCTGGTCCATGATCAAAACTTTACCCCCGAGGCACATACATCCGCCGCGGAGGTAAGGTTTTGATCATGGATGCGGAGCGGATCCAGCTTGGAGTCACGGTGGGTCCGTTCCTGAGGGCCGGTGGACCTCGATACGGGTCCGTTTCGCGGGTCGGTTCCGGAAAGCGCAATACTTCCATGGGGGATTTGCCGCAGAGTTTTTTTGCTGTGTGGTGAGGGACATTCTGGTTCCTGTTGAAGGTGTTTAAAACGCTCATTCATATTCTGCATTTTGAGTTATAAGAAGCAGCCATTTTGGATGTTGTTTAAGGACATCCTGTAAAATGTAGTTTCTGTAAATTTACTGTATAATTTGCATATATAAAAAAAGGATTATTGTTAATTTGAGTACACCAATGTCAGTACATGTGAAACCAATGAAGAAATGAATATGAAAATTAGTATGAAAATTTGGTCCAAACACTATACGATCACACCCAAATGTAACATGTTGTTGTACAATGACACTGTGGTTTATTATGTCAAACATCCGAACTGTGTCACCTGCAAACTGAGAATCTCCTGACCCAAGTGGACTCACAGTCTTACAATTTGCACTGTTTTGCAGGACACTGTAATCCATCCATCCATCCATCCATTTTCTACCGCTTATTCCCTTTCGGGGTCGCGGGGGGCGCTGGCGCCTATCTCAGCTACAATCGGGCGGAAGGCGGGGTACAATCTGGACAAGTCGCCCCCTCATCGCAGGGCCAACACAGATAGACAGACAACATTCACACTCACATTCACACATTAGGGCCAATTGAGTGTTGCCAATCAACTTATCCCGGGGGAACCCACGCATTCATGGGGAGAACATGCAAACTCCACACAGAAAGATCCCGAGCCTGGATTTGAACCCAGGACTGCACGACCTTCGTATTGTGAGGCAGACGCACAAACCCCTCTGCCACCGTGAAGCCCGCAGGACACTGTAATGAAAGAAATTCATAATCCACCTGGTGCCAGTGATATGTTGAAGCGACAGCAGTGTGGAGCTGTATTTTGCCACATACAGTTGTGGACCGTCACACACACATATATATATATATATATATATATATATATATATATGTATATATATATATATATATTAATATATATATATGTATGTATATATATATATATATATATTAATATATATATATATATATATATATATATATATATATATATATATATATATATATATATATATATATCGTACCTTGATGGTACCCCTATCACTGGTTGACTTTGTAGTTATTTGCTTACGAACGAGTTTGCATCTCCTCCCCGTGAATGTGTGGGTTCCCTCCGGGTACTCCGGCTTCCTCCCACCTCCAAAGACATGCACCTGGGGATAGGTTGATTGGCAACACTAAATTGGCCCTAATGTGTGAATGTGAGTGTGAATGTTGTCTGTCTATCTGTGTTGGCCCTGCGATGAGGTGGCGACTTGTCCAGGGTGTATACCGCCTTCCGCCCAATTGTAGCTGAGATAAGCGCCAGCGCCCCCGCGACCCAAAAGGGAAAAGCGGTAGAAATGGATGGACGGATGGATGGAAATGCGATAACAACTATATCAATTTGTTCAAGTAAATCTTAAAAACAAGTGACAAATAAATAATAATAAATGGGTTGTACTTGTATAGCGCTTTTCTACCTTCAAGGTACTCAAAGCGCTTTGACACTACTCTTGCGTGGAACCGAAGAAAGGTAATTCCGGTTCAAAATGTGTGGTTCTTCTTTGAGAAACAATATTTATATATAGCTAACGATACAATCGATATTAACCTTTGACAACAAATTAAATTAGACTAATTATGCGAAATAAAACAACCAGAAATGTTATCGCCTAACATTCCAACAGCCCCAAAGTTGTTTTTTTTAATCATTGAATCCTCCGAATTGAATGTAGAATGGCGTACTATTAAAGTTAGAGAAGCAGTAATATTAAATGTTAATCATTACTAACGTTAAATAAGATATGTTTGGTGAAATTGCCCAGTGACAATGTTGGTATTGTAGTGACACAAACTCACCACAAGATGAAGTTGTCGTCAATATTTAGTGTGGCAGCCGACTCAGCTGAGTGAGTAAAGACAGTCATTGTTAATACATCTGGCATGTAATTTACACCAAATACACATTTAGAAATTAAAATTCATTGATTTTCACAGTTCAATCTCTTTCATGAAAAGGCATTCACTGAAAACAATAATTTTGAAAGATACAAATAAAATATCCATTCAATAAACTAATATTACTCTTAAGAATCTTAGTTTTTTTTTGTGTTGATTTAATGTGTTTTGTCTTTTTTGATTTAATGTGTTAATTTCCTCGAGAAAGACGACATGAAAGTAGTAACCAATAGAATGCTGCGCCGGCATATTTGGTCCAATGAGATGTCTGGACATCTGAGTAGGCGTGACTTCCTGTTTGTCGGTCATATGACCAAATTAAACTCGCGTGAGTTCAATGAAGATGTAGCTTCTTTCTTACACGATTGTTGGAAGGCTATGTAAGTAAAAGTGAAATACCTTTTCATTTCAAAACTTTCATTCCATTCCAACCATGTATTTGCTTATGTTTTTGACCCACATGGCTAGTTTAGGGCGTGTGAACTTGCATTACTCGTCGACTTGTTGTTGGATTTGAGTTTGCTAACTGGAATGCTCTATCTCGAACAACATCAGCTTTCCTCTGTGCCTGTAAAACTATTCTTACAGTCCTATTGTTGTAAGTAATGATTTGATAATACGCTGAGGAGCGTTACTTGAACATACAACTGTATTTAATGTGGTATAATGGTGGTCGTTTGCTTAGCTGTTTTCTTTTGTTTTGCAGGTGTCAGTACATCATGGTACTACTAAGCTGACATACTAATAACTAATATCCACCAACATGGATCCTGGGCAGCAACCCAGCCACCTTCTTCCCTCCCAAGCTGCTGCACAATACTTCCCATGGGATCGTCGCTACCAACTTATTGGCATGGGTTTTGCCTTCTATACAGCAATCTTCCTTGTCTCCCACTTTCTTTCTGCAGCACTGTCCCGCACCTACAGCTCCCTTAATGCTAAAGAGAAGGTTTTCTGGAACCTGGCGGCCACCCGGGCAGTGTTCGGTATCCAGAGTTCAGCTGCTGGTCTCAGAACTCTCACTCAGGACTCAGAGTTGAGCAGAGACAAAGTCAGGGGACAGGAGGACTGGTCGTGGTTCAACGTCCTCACAGCCACAGGGTTCTTTGTGTTTGAGAATGTAGCAATTCACATCTCTGGATTGGTGTTTTGGTCACTTGACCTCCCACTGGCAACGCACCATTTCTTTGCCTTGGCAGGATACGTAGGGGCAGTAGTGTATGATGACATGGGACACTTCCTGCCAATGGTGACACTGCTGCTGGAGATAAGCACGCCATTCACCTGCATTTCCTGGATGCTTCTGAAGGTAGGAAGACATTACATCACTTATACTTTGTTTTAAGTTAATCGGAGTGTGCTTTTTTTATTAGTGAAAATGCTCAAGTCTTGTCTGGCAAAAAATAACTAAAAATAATCTTTCTATTTTTAAGAATCGGGAAGTTGTGTACCCTGTTCCCTTTTTTTATTGCAGTAAGGTAATAAGGTGTTAGATCATTGTCCATCTCTACCCAACTGTGTGGAAAATAGTTTGATTGTTTACAAAGAGATGAAAATTGTTAAGGTGATACCACTTTACAAAGGTGAAAACAAACACAAGTAGTCAAATTATAGACCAATATCCCTGGTGTCACAGTTCTCAAAGATCTTAGAGGAATTGTTTGCTTTCAGGTTAAATAAATGTATTAATAGATATATAGCATTGTATGTAATAATCAATATGGGTTTTGTACCAATCACTCAACAACTGCAATAGTTGATTTGGTAGAAGAAATTTCAACTGCAATAAATGGAAAACAATATTTTGTAAATATTTTCGTAGATCTTCAAAAAGCATTTGATACTCTATTAGGGCTGAGCGATATATCGATATACTCGATATATCGTGGGTTTGTTTCTGTGCGATATAGAAAATGACTATATCGTGATATTTGAGTATACGTTCTCACGTAGTTGCTTTTAGCTGCGGGCATTACACTACAGGCTCTTCTCACTATTTCTTGTCTCTGCTTCTCACAGAGACGTAAAACGAGCGCACCTTCATATATGCATCACATACTGTTGCGCGTGCAACATGGCGTTGCACATGACACGCCCTCGCGGAGCAGAGAGGTAGCGACACGGGTAACATTAGCTGTGGTGCTAACGGTGCAGTGCGAGTGATAATACAAGCAAAAGAAGGTGCAAATCTTGTAACAAATGAAGGAGGAATGAATCCCCAAGAAAAACAGCACAGGGTCCATTGTCTGGCGGTGGTTTGGCTTCTAGCGGGATTATGTCAATTATGTGGCAAAGCATTGCTACAAAAAGTAGCAACACTGCTAATGCAACATCATTTTAAATGCCACCCGCTAGAGAATAAGGAATTCTTGAAACTCTGCATGTCAACATCTCGGCCAGTGCCACACCGACAAAATGCCGAAGCAACCTTTTTGACATGAACACCGTATGAAAAAAATTGTCAACAACAGAAGGACATAACGTCCAAGTGGAACCTACCGAATAGCGAAGGACATACACTATTTGACTTTCTATTATGCAGCTCATTTTCATTTGACAGTTATTGAAATATCTTGTGGGACATCTAAACAAAAGTGAACTTTATTTGTTTTATAATATTATAGTTGTGTTCTGTACAAAAAGTCCAATTTAATTTAGTGCTGTTTGATATCTTAGTGACATCACAAACAAAAGTGCATTCACAGTAGGGCTGGGCGATAAATCGATATACACGATATATCGCGGGATTGTCTCTGTGCGGTATAGAAAATGACTATATCGTGATATTCGAGTATACGTTCTCACGCAGTTTAGATGCGGGCATTACACTACAGGCTCTCCTCGCTCTTTCCTATGTCTCCTCACAGACAAGCGCACCTTACACGTCACATACCGTCAGGTCATACGTCACATTTGTATACGCTGTGATGCTGGCGAAGCCGTGCGAGTGGTAATACGAGAGAAAGAAGGTGCGGATCTGGTAACAAATGAAGGAAGAATTAATTCCCAAGAATAACAGCAGGGCACCGTCATCTGGCGGTGGTTCGGCTTCAAGCGAGAAGATATCGAATAGACAACTTTAATTTGACAAGTGTGAGGCAAAAGCTTTGCTACCAAAAGTAGGATTACTGCTAATATGTAGCATCATTTGAAAAGTCTCCTGCTAATAACTGTTTAATAAATACAGTTTTGGTCAATTGACTTAGTTGTGATTTCCCTCTCTGCAATAAAGTTTAAAATGAGCCTGTATTAATGCAGTATAAACAAGAATGTTTTAATGTAGACACAGAATCATCATACTGCTGTGATTATATGCACGTGGTAGTGGTTTGTGTTGTGGTTTGTGCAGCCCTTTGAGACACTAGTGATTTAGGGCTATATAAGTAAACATTGATTGATTGATCAAGTGTTAATTCAAGGCTAAGGCAAAATATCGAGATATATATTGTGTATCGCGATATGGCCTATTAATATTGAGATATTATTAAAAGGCCATATCACCCAGCCCTACTCTTGATCATAAGTTATTATTGGACCAGCAAATATGGGACAAGAGGAGTGGCTCATGAGTTACCGAAAGTACAGAAAACAGTTTGTGGAAGTTAACAATTGGAAGTCTGCCTTACATAATATAGTTGTGGAGTACCACAAGGATTGGTCCTTGGACCGATACTGTTCCTCATGTACGTCAAGGATATGACCATGGTTTCCAAACTGTTTAAGTGTATTATATTTGCGGACGACAACATTTTATTCAGGACAAAATATTACAGATGTGTTAGAGGTGGTTGAAAATGAATTAATCAGATTTAAAAGATGGTTTGATGTTAATAGCTTATCCTTGAATAATTGTTCTCCTCGGGTCGCCACCTTGTCGTGGTGGAGAGCCGTGCGTGTTCCAATGAACCTGAGAGCGATGCCGTCTGGAGCTTAAGCTCCTGGTAGGTTCAACCATGGCGGTAAGGTCGAGGGTGAGGTTCCAGACGAACAGCGGCCCAAAAAGTCCTCAACGGCGGAGTGGGCGGATGATGGCAGCGGAGAAAGCTCCACAACGGTCACAAAGGCGGGAGAAGGCTGCAGCAAAGATGGGTCCCCAATTGTCTTGGTCTCCATGCCATTGGACCCTGGCCCTCCCTTTGTCAAGGACAGTGTGGTGGCTGCCTGTGCACCAGCCTCCCCACTTTATAAGATTCCACGCACAGGCGTTCTCCTGAAGGAAGGACTCACCATTACCCCCCCCCCCCCCCAATCTCGGCAGCAGCACCCATGTCTGAGCAGCCCTGTATAGGATCCACTCTGCTCATCCCAGACGGGGAAGGGGCTAGAAAAGGTGCCCTAAAAATAGCCTGCCTCATAAAACCTGACTGGAATACCGCGTCCAGTGGGTTCACCTACAGCGGTCGAAAACAAAAAACAATGAACATTGGAGCATGGAACGTGAGAACGCTTATGGACAGTGCCTCCACCAATCGTCCAGAAAGAAGAACTGCTATCATTGCCAGGGAGCTGAAACGGTTCAAGGTCGACATCGCCGCCCTGTCAGAGACCCGCCTGGCTGAGGAGGGGCAACTAAAGGGGGAGAAAGGGGGATATACCTTCTTCTGGAAGGGAAAAGTGGCTGATGAGCCCAGAAACCATGGGGTAGGTTTTGCCATCAAGAATCGGCTCATCTCCCAACTCTCCGAATCTCCAGTAGGCATCAATGAGCGTCTCAAGACCCTACGACTGAGTCTCTCAAACTATCAGATGGCCACAGCTGTGACTGCCTATGCATCAACCTTGGACTCACAAGATGAAGATATTGAGACCTTTTATGCAACCCTTGACCAGGTTTTATCAAACGTCCCAAAGGAAGACAAGATCCTCCTACTCGGGGACTTCAATGCCAGGGTCGGCAAGGACCACGAGCTCTGGAAAGGCACCTTGAGCAAAGAGGGTGTTGGGAATGTAAACTCCAATGGAATCCTCCTATTATCTAAATGTGCTGAACACGAGCTCGTGATCACAAACACCTTGTTCCGCCAGAGAAACCGTTACAAAACCTCATGGATGCATCCCCGATCAAAGTGCTGGCATCTCATTGATTATGTGATAGTCAGGGCCAGAAATCGCAAAGATGTCAACATCACCAGGGCCATGATCAGCGCGGATGAATCATGGACTGACAACCGCCTCATCCGCTCCACCATGAACATCAAGCTGCGGCAGAAAAGGAGAACACAAAGGAAACATCTTCGCCCAAATTTCAACCTCGACAGCCTGGGATACACAAACAGGGTGCAACTCTTTCAAGACACCCTACTTGAGAGGCTCCCTGAAGAATACCCAGAGGGTGTGGAGGAACACTGGAGGGCTCTCAAAACCACACTTCTTGAGACCAGCAGAGACACCTTTGGCTACAAGACCAGGAAACATCAAGACTGGTTCGACGACAACGATGTCGAAATACAACATCTAATTGACGCCAAAAGGAAAGCCTTCTGCACTTGGCAAAATGACATCAGCTGCATGGCCAAAAGGGAGGCCCACTCCAAGGCAAAGGCACTTGTCCAAAGCAGAGTACGAGAGTTGAAGAACCAGTGGTGGTTGGAGAAGGCCCTGGAAATCCACAGACTTGCAGACTCGGGAGACACCAGGGATTTCTTTAACGCCACCAAGGCCGTGTATGGGCCCTGCTATCGAGGCCTAAACCCTCTCCGCTCCAAAGATGGACAAACCTTGCTGAAGGACAATGTTGGTATCAGTTCCAGATGGCAAGAACACTTCCAAGAACTCCTGAACCGAAAGACCACAGTCGAGCTCGAAACCATCAACCAGATCCCTCAGTGTCCCATCATGGAGCAGTTGGGTCACCCCCCAACCGAAAATGGATGCCATGAGGAAACTGAGCAACAACAAAGCCTCTGGACTGGATGGGATTCGAGCAGAAATCCTCAAGCAAGGAGGACCAAAACTCCTGTGTCACATCCATAGCCTGCTGGGTAAAATCTGGGATTAAGAGGAAATACCGGCTGAGCTCAGGGATGCCCTGGTTGTTACCATCTTTAAGAATGGAGACAAGGCCGACTGTGGCAACTACAGGGGTATCTCCCTCCTGTCGACAACGGGCAAAGTGCTGGCTCGTATATTGGCCAACCGGCTACTGCCTCTGTCAGAGAACACCCAACCAGAATCGCAGTGTGGCTTTCGTCCTGCCAGGGGGACCTCCGACATGATTTTTACAGCTCGTCAACTGCAGGAAAAATGTCGGCAGCAACATCTACCTTTGTACATGGCGTTCATTGACCTCACAAAGGCCTTTGACTCCATAAACAGAACTGCCCTCTGGTGTGTTCTCTCCAAAATTGGATGCCCAGACAAGTATCTAAAGATCTTGCGACTACTCCATGATGACATGACGGCAACCGTAGTCGGCAATGGTGGATTGGAAACACCTCCTTTCAAAGTAGACACTGGTGTTAAGCAGGGCTGCATCATCGCACCAACCCTGTTCGCCATCTTCATTTCCACCATCCTCCACCTCACCAGCCAGAACCTACCTGAGGGAGTCAAGCTCATATACAGGACTGAGGGAGGGCTATTTAACATAAACAGATTCAGGGCAAAAAGCAAGTTGTTCACATCCTCCATCATGGAGCTACAGTATGCGGATTACAATACCCTAGTTGCACACTCCGAAGCGGACCTCCAGGACATCTTAAACGCCTTTGCCAGAGCCTACAGACTCCTGGGACTTGACATAAACATAAAAAAGACCCAAATCCTATACCAACCAGCTCCTGACACACTCCTACAACCCCCCACAATTCATGTGGGAGACAACATTCTGGATAATGTGGATCAATTTGCCTACCTTGGCAGCCTTCTCTCTACAAGAGCTGTCATAGACGCAGAGATTCACCACCGCATCGGGTGTGCCAGTGCAGCCTTTGCCAGGCTGCGGAAGAGGGTTTTTGAAAACCGAGACATCCAGAGACAAAGACAAAGCTACTTGTCTATCAAGCAGTAGTTCTGCCCACACTGCTCTATGGAGCCGACAGCTGGACCACCTACAGCAGACATCTGAAGGCCCTGGAGCAGTACCACCAACGATGTCTCCGGAAGATCCTCAGGATCGGTTGGGAGGAGAGGCGTACAAACATCAGTGTTCTGAAAGAAGCCAACATCTCCACCATCACCACAACCATCATCCGACATCAACTGCGATGGACAGGCCATGTCATATGCATGCCCGACAACCGCCTTCCAAAGCAAATGCTGTATGGCCAGCTAAAGGAAGGAAAACGTACCCAAGGAGGGCAGAAGAAGAGGTACAAGGATAACATCAAAATCCACCTGAGAAAGTGTCACTTCAGCCTCAGCAACTGGGAGGAGGTAGCCCACCAGAGGAACATGTGGAGCAAGATGTTCCATGAAGGCACAACTCACCTAGAGAAGGACCTCCACCGTGCCGCAGAAACCAAGAGGCAACAGAGAAAGGAGAGATCCACCACCAACACAGCTCCTCACACCACAACCACTACCCAGCCAACCACCCACGCATGCCCCCACTGCGATAAAGTCTGCGGATCCAGGATCGGCCTCTACAGCCACCTGAGGACCCACAGATGACCAGACCCACCGACAGGAAGACAATCTTACTCGTCTCGAGTGATCGCCGATGATGATTATCCTTGAATACTAGTAAAACTAAATGTATGATTGTTTGTACTAGTAGTAAGAAGTTCAGATTCAAAGAACACGTGCTCAGATTTTTGGGTGTTATGATTGATGAACATTTGTCTTGGAAATCACACTATTTTGTATAACTCACAGATTGTTGCATATCTGACATATTGTATTGAAGTGTGGGGTAATGCCTGTAAAACATTTTTAAATCCAATCTTCCTTCTGCAGAAAAGAGCAGTAAGAATCATTACTGGAAATGCATACAGGGAATCCACAAACCCAATATTCAAACAGTTAAACTTATTAAAATGTCATGAACTGGCAGAGTGTAACATCCTATAAAATCATGTACAAAGTCTACCAAACATTTAAAACAGATTTTTAAAAAGATAAAATAATTACAATCTGACAGGAACTGAGATCTTTAATATTTAAATTCAGAACAGTGATAATGGAAAGAAGTATCTCAGTCAGATGTTAGTTTATGGAACAAACTTGACAGTGGAATAAAACAAAACTCTTTCTGTTTTCAAAACATTTTTAAAATCATGATGATGAAAACATATGACTGAGTAGAATTATTTCTTCAATATTGATTTAGTTGTAAAAGGAAAATATGGCTTTTTACTCACCAACATTGAAAGTCCATTGTTGTATTTGTGAAAATAGGGGGCGGTTATTATACGTTTCTGACTTCTTTCTGCTCATTTTTATTCATGTTTTACTTTAATGTTATGTTAATTGATTTATTTTAAATGTATTCCTTTGTTTTATTTTTTATGAATGAAATTAATAAATGACATGAACTGAACTGAAAAACTGGATAGAGGTGTCCCAACTTGTTACTGATATTGGTTCAATATCTGCAAAAAAAAAACCAAATGCAAACCAAATCTCCAATGTCACCTCTGATACAAACAATTCTGCAACGTGTTTACTTCTGGAAAGATAGACTGCTAGTTTTAAGGTAAATACCCTCCAATAAGCACACAAGGTTGGTGTTATGTTAGTGAAATAATTTACAAAAGGTAAACATTGTAGGCTAAAGGCCACTAGAATCTAGCAGCTACACAACAGCTAAGCACACGATAGCACACAAGCTAGACATACGCAAAAAACGTTGTTAATTGAATATGTATGACACTACTTTTGTCAATATAAACAAGTATCAAATAATTACTTAAAGAAGCATATTACTTACACATACAACGTATCCACGGCTGAAGTGTATTAGAACATATTCAGTAACAAACGTCTCCGCATCATTCAATTTAAGTTAAGCTCATGCCATGAGCTTAATTTAAAGGAGACCGATTATGCAAAACCAACTTTTCTTACCTGAGGGTTCGTGCTTTTGTGTATTTGAACATTTTAAATCAAACCGTGGAGGCATTGCAGGGATATATTGTACTAGGGCTGGGCGATATTGCCATTTTTTAATACCGCAATATTTTTAGGCCATATCGCGATATACAATATATTTTGCGGTATTTTGCCTTAGCATTGAATGAACACTTAATATATATACTCACAGCAGTATGGTGATTCTATGTGTCTACATTAAAACATTCTTGTTCATACTGCACTAATATATGCTACTTTTAAACTTTCGTGCAGACGGGGAAATCACAACTAAGTCAATTTACCAAAACTGTATTTATTAAAGTTATTAGCAGGCGACTTTTCAAATGATGCTACATATAATATGTAGCATCATTTGAAAAGTGTGGGGCACAAACGTTGATACCAAAAGTAGCAGTAATGCTACTTTTGGTATCAACGTTTGTGCCCCGCACTTGACAAATTAATGTTGTCTATTCGACTTATTCCCGCCAAACCACCGCCAGACAATGAGCCCCGTGCTGTTTTTCTTGGGAATTAATTCTTCCTTCATTTGTTACGAGATTCGCACCTTTTTTCTCTCGCAACAACCCGCTAGCATCACAGCTAAGGTTAGCCACGCCGCTACCTCTCCGCTGGGCGAGGGCGTATACGTATGACGTGACAGTAAGTTACGTATGTAAGAATGTGTGCCTGCTTGTCTGAGAGGAGACAAAGGAAAGAGCGAGGAGAGTGTAATGCCCGCAGCTACGTGAGAACATCTACTCGAATATAACGTTATAGTCATTTTCTATATCGCACAGAGACAAACCCGCGATATATATCGTATATCAGTATATCGCCCAGCCCTATATTATACAATAACCTAGCCTTTCGTCCTTCCTTGGAATTAGCTCTTTTGTGATGTGTGACCTGTGGCGTCTGCGGGTATATCCTAATATTGTAGAAATTTACCCAAAGATCTTTAGGCGAGTTTGCAATTGTTTCCATGCTGTAGTCAATAAGTTCCTTCTTTTTCTCTATCCTTTTGTTGTGGGGAAGACTGGCTCGTACATGCACATGCATCCTCCGCTGTTGCCATTTCTAATACAAAGTAGCATATAGTTCTAACTAGGGCTGGGAGATACGGCCTTTTTTTAATATCTCTATCTTTTTAGGTCATATTGCGATACAGGATATATATTACGAAATTTTGCCTTGGCCTTGAATGAACACTTGATGCATATAATCACAGCTGTGTATACATTAAAACATTCTTCTTCATACTGCATTCATATATGCTACTTTTAAACTTTCATGCAGACAGGGAAATTACAACTAAGTCAATTGACCAAAAGTGTATTTATTAAAGTTATTAAGCAGTGGCACAAACATTCATGTCGTTTCCAAAACAGAAAGTGCAAGATTGTCAGAGACATTTTAAGTGTCAAATAAAAATGAGCTGCATATTAGGAAATCAAATAGTGTTCTTCCTTCGCTATGTGGTAGGTTACTATGGACGTTATGAAATTCTCTTCATTCTCTAGCGAGGGACTTTTCAAATGATGCTACATATTAGCAGTAATGCTACTTTTTATTGCAACGCTTTTGCCCCACACTTGACAAATTACGGTTGTCTGTTCGACATATTCCCACTTGAAGCCGAACCAACGCCAGACGATGGACTCCCTGCTGTTTTTATTGGGAATTAAGTCTTCCTTCATTTGTTACCAGATCCGCACCTTCTTTCTCTCGTATTTGTACGGCTACGTTAGCATCACACATGGCACCCACCTGCTCCCACTTAGCCTACACACCTGTGGGATGTTCCAAATAAGTGTTTGATGAACATTCCTCAACATTATCAGTCTTTATTGCCACCTTTCACCTATCAGTTTGAACATCAAATATGTTGTCTTTGTAGCATATTCAACTGAATATGGGTTGAAAATGATTTGCAAATCATTGTATTCCGTTTATATTTACATGAAACACTATTTCCCAATACATATGGAAACGGGGTTTGTATTAAAATGTATCTCCTATATGAAAAAACATCTTACACTATCTATTTTATTGCGTTTGGATTATTCCAGAAGCATGCATGCGCTTCAGTGTTGTGATGGTCCACCGCCTCAATGCAGAACACGCTGTCATAGCATACTTAAAATAGTTTCAGTTCTATGTCAACTTTATATTGCGGAAATTGTGTTAGAGATGATAGATTTATACTGCTTTGTCAACATTGCACACAGGTCGGAGAGCATAAGATTATGAATATGGAGGGAAATGAAGGTTTCTATGAGAACAGAACGCCAGCAGTACACGCCAAATCCTCATTTAAATACAGCGGTCTGCGCCACTTTTACACTTGTTATCAATTATACACACACTTTTAGTATGATGACATGTAACACAGCCACCAATAGTCCACACAATTTTATAGTTCTTATTAAATCAGGCCCAAATATGTATTATTCTGACTGACTTCTTTTGTAACACAGTTAGTAAATGAAGCATACTTTTGTAAATATTCCCCCATATTGCTGCACAATAAGATGCAAGATGCTTTTTGTTGTCAATGCACTTAAAAAATACAACCATATGTGTATACAGCCAGCCTGTATAAATTCAATATAGCTGAGATTTGGAAACAATAGTGAGCAATAGAAAATATGGGTAGATATTTGGTCCAGAACACTTTTAATTTGATTCATTATTGAAGTGTTTCTTGCCACCTTTTGTTGTAAAAAATCGTATGTAATATTTCCATTTCATTTCATCTATTTCGTCTTTTTGAATTTGTGTTCAAATTTCTCTCTTACTGTTACCTCCGACCACCACCTATCGTTCATTCATCATTCATTCACCAGTGTGAGCGGCACCGGGGGCAAGGGTGAAGTGTCCTGCCCAAGGACACAACGGCAGCGATTTGGATATCAATAGGTGGGAAGCGAACCTGCAACCCTCAGGTTTCTGGCACGGCCGCTCTACCCACTACGCCATGCCGCCCCCATTTACGCTGTAATGTCGATTCTCAAATCAAAATAGGAACCATTTTGATACTTTATTTATTTGAGATAATGTATTTAATTTACAGGAACAGTATATAAAAGTAACTAAACTTGTGGACGAGGCAACGTGTCAATGTTGGATGCTTTTGTTGAGTGTTTTTTACATGTATGGTATTTTCACATGAACATATTCATGTAACTGAATTGTGAATGAGTTTTTTTTTTGCTAATGTTATTTCTTGATAATAAATCTATTTTAATGATTTTGTTATTTTATCTATTTCTTTTTTTTATGGTTTGAAACACAATTTCTGTGTAATTTGTATGATTTGTCTGTTTTATAGGCTTGACTATATTGTTATTCACGCCAGTACCTTTTTTTTTCTTCCAAGATGGCATCGCTGTAGTGGCTGCTGTTAGCAGGAGCTCTGTGCTCTTGTGTCATCCTTTTGTGTTCCCTTCTTGTTTTCATATATATATATATATATATATATATATATATATATATATATATATATATATATATTTTTTTTTTTTTTTTTTTTTGCCTTTTGGTCCGGGACCCTTTGGGACTGTGTGACAAGGGGTGGCACTTTTGTGACCTCTACGGTGCTTTTTTGTGGACTTCTGGATCTGCCTCCCGTGAGCCTTTTGGGTAATGGAGAGCAGCTGCTGGGTCTTTGCCACACCAGAGTCCGTTTGTAGAGACTGGAGGAGATGCGGATGAAGAGACAGGGCTGAGGAGCTGGCACTGAGCGCCGGGACGGACAAACTTCTCAGTGTCTTGGCGGAATGAGCTGGTATCGGACACCTCAGTCTTCTTGGACGTATCCCCACTCATCCATGTGGACTGGACACTGCCCGAGAGTTGGTTGGCGGTCGAGAGTGGAGTCGGCCCTCTTGGTTGCTTTGTTGGGTCTGCCCCTTGTCTCTGGCCATGCTCTCTCCACCCCAGCAGACAACGGCATGGAACACCGCAGAGGCCACCAGAGTGTATATTTTTATTTCACTTTTATTCATAGCTGTATGTACAAGTGGCTGGTTGCATCAGCTCTGCTACTTTAATGTCTTTCATGTCCATTGTGTTCTTTGATGTTTCCCTCTTACACACATGTAAATGGGATGTGTACTATGGCTATGAGTTGTTTTTTTTCCCTTGGCCTCAGTCAGGACCCCTTCTCCAGGGGCCCAGGCTTAGACCTATTTTTTGTATTTTAATATTTTATTTTTTCTCCCTTGGGGATTAATAAAGTATCTCTGATTCTGATTCTCATTCTGATATACTTCGAAGTTAGAAATTATTAACTTTGTCTTGTATTTTTTATGTTATGAGACATGTTATTATTTGAAATACATAAATTTTAAAAATTTTGCAGACATATTAAGTATGTTTGCACAAAGAATCGGTATCGAATCAGGAACTCCGATACCAGCCTGGATTGTACTCTGTATTGGATCAGAAAGAAAATCAGTGGTACCGCAGATCCCTGTGGACTGTATTTAATCAGTGTGTTTGTAGGGGCTTTTGGAAACAATCTCATATTGAACCTACAAAAACACAAGTGTGCTGTTCCTATGGCACAAGCCTTTTTGTGAGTAATTTGTTGCATGTATGGTTGAGAGCTAAACAATCCAGAATGTAACATACCTCTCAGTCCAGTTAGTCGGAACAGAGATCGGGATTTACCTCAATATAAGGGCTTTATAGAAAATAGTTGGATATTAGGCGCTGCTGTCAGTGAAATGACTGAAAGTGTGATGGTGCATACAAGCAAACAGACGATGCAAAAGGCATCTCGAATGTATGACAGCACATTCCAAAGCATTATGGGCACAAACAGAAGCTTGCAAGTCACAGCTCTAAATGAATGTCAACATGTTCAGCATATCCAAGGTCCGATGGCATACATACTGCATGGAATATTATTGCTACTCAGCAAAATCATTGTACACAAATAAGATTTTGAATAATTTTGAGATTGAAATAAAACACAACTTGAGGAAATAAGTCAAAAATCATCAACTTTCACTGTTCAAAATTTAATTACTTAACTCTAGCTACGTTTACACACAAAACCACTGACCGCAAAGGATGTTCAGTATAAATAATTGTGGTTAACCCTTTGATGCATAACCTGGGTCAAATGTGACCCAACCAAGTTTTTACTATCTGTTTCTTTGCAATAATTGAATGTAATCTTTCAGTATTCCAGGTATTCCTCAATTAACTTGTTTTTGGTCATTAAACATTATTTTATTCTTTCTCTTCAACTTTTTGAATTAAAATTATTTTTGTATTACTACCCTTCCAATTCACAACATGGGTCAAAAATGACCCACATCTATTTTCCATGTTATTTCATGTTAGCCTGAGCGTTGCTTTGCTATATATTTCAAATAAATGTATTTTATCGTTTACCATCACATATATTTAGTAAATATCATGTTTTTGTTCAGCTAAAATCATAATTTAGGGTTAGGGTTAGGTCGCAACATCAAAATGGACAACTTCTTCACCAGTGTCCCTTTGGCAGAGAAGCTCCTCGAGAAGAACCTGACTATTGTTGGGACTCTTCGCCAGAACAAACCAGACATACCACCTATGATAAAGCCATGCAAATCACGGATGATTCATAGCTCAGAATTCGGATTTAATGGTAACATGACCATGGTGAGCTATGTATAGAAGAAAGGAAAGGCTGTTGTCCTTCTGAGCCTAATGCATGGTGACAAAGCAGTGGATGACAGTCAGAAGAAGAAACCAGAAGTGATACTGTACTACAACAGAACAAAAGAGGAGTGGACACGACAGATCAGATGGTTGGCACCTACACATGCAAGCGGAAAACACAGAGGTGGCCCATGGCGCTCTGGTACAATATGCTGGATATTGCCACCCTCAATGCTTACACCAACTTCAATACAGAACACCCTGGTTACATGGGTGGTGTCACCAATGCATTCATCAAGGAGCTGGGCAAAGAGCTGGTTATGCCACATATGAAGAGCCGCATGGAGGGCACGCCCACACTCCAAAAGCGTATCATAGAGGCAATGGGAAGATGCGGGATAAAAAAAACAAACCATAGTCACCACCCAACCAGAAGAGGACATAAGACAGAAGGGCGCGCCGAAGAGGAAGAGATGTACAATCTGCCCATCTGCCAAAGACAGAAAATTCAGCTGGTGTTCGCAGTGCAAGAAGCCTGTGTGCGAGGAGCACAAACGCACAGTGGTAATGTGTGCTACATGTGAGGAATCTGATAACTAACTATCCATCCATTTCCTACCGCTTATTCCCTTTTGGGGTCGCGGGGGGCGCTGGCGCCTATCTCAGCTACAATCGGGCGGAAGGCGGCGTACACCATGTACAAGTCGCCACATCATCGCAGGGCCAACACAGATAGACAGACAACATTCACACTCCCATTCACACACTAAGGCCTATTTAGTGTTGCCAATCAACCTATCCCCAGGTGCATGTCTTTGGATAACTAACTAATAAAGAATAAAAGAATCATAAGAACTGAATTGACAATTTTGTTTAACTTGGTCTAAATCACAAGTTTATTTTTGTTACTGCCAGATGTTTGTCAAAATGACAAATAAACTGGTTTCAAATAACGAATGTATGATTGTTTGGCCCGAATCACATCTAAAATAGGTATTTGAAGTAAAATATTATTGTAATATGCCTTCATCCATTTTTGACCCATGTGTGTAAACTTGATGTAGTATTACAAGCTGCTACCTTACCGTGGTAGAGGAGTTTGCGTGTCCCAATGATCCTAGGAGCTATGTTGTCTGGGGGTTTTCATGCCCCCTGGTAGGGTCTCCCAAGACAAACAGGTCCTAGGTGAGTGATCAAACAAAGAGCAGCTCAAAGACTTCTATGGATTTACAACGAAATGAACCCAGATTTCCCTCGCCCGGACGTGGGTCACCGGGGCCCCGCTCTGGAGCCAGGCCCGGAGTTGGGGCACGATGGCGAGCGCCTGGTGGTCGGGCCTGTTCCCATGGGGCCCGGCCGGGCACAGCCCGAAGAGGCAACGTGGGTCATCCCTCCAATGGGCTCACCACTCATAGGAGGGGCCATAGAGGTCGGGTGCATTGTGAGCTGGGCGGCAGCCGAAGGCAGGGCACTTGGCGGTCCGATCCTCGGCTACAGAAGCTAGCTCTTGGGACGTGGAACGTCACCTCACTGGGGGGGAAGGAGCCTGAGCTAGTGCGCGAGGTAGAGAAGTTCCGGCTGGATATAGTCGGACTCACCTCGACGCACAGCAAGGGCTCTGGAACCAGTTCTCTCGAGAGGGACTGGACCCTCTTCCACTCTGGCGTTGCCGGCAGTGAGAGGCGACGGGCTGGGGTGGCAATTCTTGTTGCCCCCCGGCTCAAAGCCTGTACGTTTGAGTTCAACCCAGTGGACGAGAGGGTAGCTTCCCTTCGCCTTCGGGTGGGGGGACGGGTCCTGACTGTTGTTTGTGCTTACGCACCAAACAGCAGTTCAGAATACCCACCCTTTTTGGGTACACTCGAGGGAGTACTGGAAAGTGCTCCTCCGGGTGATTCCCTTGTCCTACTGGGAGACTTCAACGCTCATGTTGGCAACGACAGTGAAACCTGGAGAGGCGTGATTGGGAAGAATGGTCGCCCGGATCTAAACCCGAGTGGTGTTTTGTTATTGGACTTTTGTGCTCGTCACAGTTTGTCGATAACAAACACCATGTTCAAACATAAGGGTGTCCATATGTGCACTTGGCACCAGGACACCCTAGGCCGCAGTTCCATGATCGACTTTGTAGTTGTGTCATCGGATTTGCGGCCTTATGTTTTGGACACTCGGGTGAAGAGAGGGGCGGAGCTTTCTACCGATCACCACCTGGTGGTGAGTTGGCTGCGATGGTGGGGGAGGATGCCGGACAGACCTGGCAGGCCCAAGCGCATTGTGAGGGTCTGCTGGGAACGTCTGGCAGAGTCTCCTGTCAGAGAGAGTTTCAATTCACACCTCCGGGAGAACTTTGAACATGTCACGAGGGAGGTGCGGGACATTGAGTCCGAGTGGACCATGTTCCGAACCTCTATTGTCGAGGCGGCTGATTGGAGCTGTGGCCGCAAGGTTGTTGGTGCCTGTCGTGGCGGTAATCCCAGAACCCGTTGGTGGACACCAGCAGTGAGGGATGCCGTCAAGCTGAAGAAGGAGTCCTATCGGGTTCTTTTGGCTCATAGGACTCCGGAGGCAGTGGACGGGTACCGACGGGCCAAGCGGTGTGCAGCTTTAGCGGTCGCGGAGGCAAAAACTCGGACATGGGAAGAGTTCGGGGAAGCCATGGAAAACGACTTCCGGACGGCTTCGAAGCGATTCTGGACCACCATACGGCGCCTCAGGAAGGGGAAGCAGTGCACTATCAACACCGTGTATGGTGCGGATGGTGTTCTGCTGACTTCGACTGCGGATGTTGTGGATCGGTGGAGGGAATACTTCAAAGACCTCCTCAATCCCACCAACACGTCTTTCTTTGAGGAAGCGGTGCCTGGGGAATCTGTAGTGGACTCTCCTATTTCTGGGGCTGAGGTCGCTGAGGTAGTTAAAAAGCTCCTCGGCGGCAAGGCCCCGGGGGTGGATGAGATCCGCCCGGAGTTCCTTAAGGCTCTGGATGCTGTGGGGCTGTCTTGGTTGACAAGACTCTGCAGCATCGCGTGGACATCGGGGGCGGTACCTCTGGATTGGCAGACCGGGGTGGTGGTCCCTCTCTTTAAGAAGGGGGACCGGAGGGTGTGTTCCAACTATCGTGGGATCACACTCCTCAGCCTTCCCGGTAAGGTTTATTCAGGTGTACTGGAGAGGAGGCTTCGCCGGATAGTCGAACCTCGGATTCAGGAGGAACAGTGTGGTTTTCGTCCTGGTCGTGGAACTGTGGACCAGCTCTATACTCTCGGCAGGGTTCTTGAGGGTGCATGGGAGTTTGCCCAACCAGTCTACATGTGCTTTGTGGACTTGGAGAAGGCATTCGACCGTGTCCCTCGGGAAGTCCTGTGGGGAGTGCTCAGAGAGTATGGGGTATCGGACTGTCTTATTGTGGCAGTCCGCTCCCTGTATGATCAGTGCCAGAGCTTGGTCCGCATTGCTGGCAGTAAGTCGGACACGTTTCCAGTGAAGGTTGGACTCCGCCAAGGCTGTCCTTTGTCACCGATTCTGTTCATAACTTTTATGGACAGAATTTCTAGGCGCAGTCAAGGCGTTGAGGGGTTCCGGTTTGGTGGCCACGGGATTAGGTCTCTGCTTTTTGCAGATGATGTAGTCCTGATGGCTTCATCTGGCCGGGATCTTCAGCTCTCACTGGATCGGTTCGCAGCCGAGTGTGAAGCGACCGGAATGAGAATCAGCACCTCCAAGTCCGAGTCCATGGTTCTCGCCCGGAAAAGGGTGGAGTGCCATCTCCGGGTTGGGGAAGAGACCCTGCCCCAAGTGGAGGAGTTCAAGTACCTAGGAGTCTTGTTCACGAGTGGGGGAAGAGTGGATCGTGAGATCGACAGGCGGATCGGTGCGGCGTCTTCAGTAATGCGGACGTTGTATCGATCCGTTGTGGTGAAGAAGGAGCTGAGCCGGAAGGCAAAGCTCTCAATTTACCGGTCGATCTACGTTCCCATCCTCACCTATGGTCATGAGCTTTGGGTCATGACCGAAAGGATAAGATCACGGGTACAAGCGGCCGAAATGAGTTTCCTCCGCCGGGTGGCGGGGCTCTCCCTTAGAGATAGGGTGAGAAGCTCTGCCATCCGGGAGGAGCTCAACGTAAAGCCGCTGCTCCTCCACATCGAGAGGAGCCAGATGAGGTGGTTCGGGCATCTGGTCAGGATGCCACCCGAACGCCTCCCTAGGGAGGTGTTTAGGGCACGTCCAGCTGGTAGGAGGCCACGGGGAAGACCCAGGACACGTTGGAAAGACTATGTCTCCCGGCTGGCCTGGGAACGCCTCGGGATCCCCCGGGAAGAGCTAGACGAAGTGGCTGGAGATAGGGAAGTCTGGGCTTCCCTGCTTAGGCTGCTGCCCCCGCGACCCGACCTCGGATAAGCGGAAGATGATGGATGGATGGATGGATGGATTTTTGTTCATAAAGTATGGTAGGAAACATATAAATAAAGATTTGTGGTCATCAAAAACAAGATTTTTAAAGAATAATTGAATTATTAAATTATAAAATACATTGATTTCAAAAGACACAGAGAAGAAACACTCAGGCAGCTTGAAATAACATGGGAAATAGATGCGGGTCATTTTTGACCCATGTGTGTAAACTTGATGTAGTTTTACAAAAAATACCTTTGTTCATAAGGTATGGTAAGAAGAATATAAATAATGATTTGTGGTAATCAAAAACAAGATTTTTAAAGAATACTTGAATTATTAAATTATAAAATACATTGATTTCAAAAGATATAGCAAAGACACACTCAGGCAGCATGAAATAACATGGGAAATTGATGCGGGTCATTTTTGACCCACGTTGTGCATTAAAAGGGGTGTGCATATGTTATGCATCAAAGGGTTAAATTTAGAATATCAGGTAAATGATATAACAATTTTAATCACTGCTATAAATGAGGTGTGTCCAAACTTTGACTGACTGGTATTTTTAACTTCCGAATTATCTCTGAGCAGTAACATATCTACTGACAGGTTATAGAGCATTAAAATTGCTACAAAGTGACTTCCTATTCAGTATAAATTAGGATTACACGATAGACAATATTAATTATACAAATTTGGCGGACAATACACCTTTTATTACTATCATAATATTGTAATGATGCATGTTGATGACATTCTAGCTGCGTCTTGCAAATGTAACAACGGCAACCGAACGAACACATCCTTAACCACTGTAGCATTTTAGCCAGTTATTTAACGTCCTTCGGCAGCAGTGTTTCTCAATTATTTTCTGTTACGCCCCTGGATTGGTGTTTTGGTCACTTGACCTCCCACTGGCAACGCACCATTTCTTTGCCTTGGCAGGATACGTAGGGGCAGTAGTGCATGATGACATGGGACACTTCCTGCCAATGGTGACACTGCTGCTGGAGATGAGCATGCCATTCACCTGCATTTCCTGGATGCTTCTGAAAGTAGGAAGACACGCGTTACAACAGCGTGGCTTCGTAGTAAAAGAGTGTGGGTACTTTCCTGGCCTGCCTGCAGTCAAGACATGTCTCCCATGGAAAATTTGTGGCGCATTATGAAGCGTAAAATACGACAGCGGAGACCCCAGACTGTTGAACAACTAAAGCTCTACATAAAACAAGAATGGGAAAGAATTCCACTTTCAAAGCTTCAACAATTAGTTTCCTCGGTTCCTAAACGTTTGTTGAGTGTTGTTAAACGAAAAGGAGATGTAACACAGTGTTGAACATGCTCTTTCCCAACTACTTTGACACATGTTGCAGCCATGAAATTCTAAGTTAATTATTATTTGTAACAAAAAAAAAAGTTCATGAGTTTGAACATCAAATATCTTGTCTTTGTAGTGCATTCAATTGGATATGGGTTGAAAAGGATTTGCAAATCATTGTATTCCGTTTATATTTACATCCAACACAATTTCCCAACTCATATTAGGAACAGTAAAGGTATTAGTATACTGCCTTGGGGGACTCCACAGCTTACTGAGAGGGGAGGGGACATGGTGCCGTTCACCTCTACCACCTGTTTCCTCCGCTCCAAGTAAGATTGCATCCAGCTCAATGAAGTTTTATCGAATCCGATTGCTCGAGCTTATCCAACAGTGTAACGTGGTTAACAGTGTCAAAGGCCTTCTGAATGTCCAGCATGACCATGCCTCATGTTTGATGTGGTCGGTCAGATAGAGAAGGCATGTGTCAGTGGAGTGGTTAGTTCTGAAACCGGATTGGAATTTGGACATTAGTTTATTAGTAGCAAGGTATCTATCGATTCATATTAGTAGATTGCACCGTTCAGTACATATTCTGTACAATTGACCACTAAATGGTAACACCCGAATAAGTTTTTCAACTTGTTTAAGTCGGGGTCCACATTAATCAATTCATGGTAATGTTTGACACTCTTAAACAGGACAATACTGTCATCTACTGCACATGCATATGGTTAGAAAAACAAGGATGGACAATTCCACCCTTACCTCAACAATGAGTAGATGAGTGTTATGTGTGTGTAAATGTGTAAATAAATGAACACTGAAATTCAAGTATTTCTTTTATATATATATATATATATATATATATATATATATATATGTATATATATATATATATATATATATATATATATATATATATATATATATATATATATATATATATATATATATATATATATACATATATATATATATATATATATATATATATATATATATATGAAATACTTGACTTGGTGAATGTAAATA
The DNA here is from genome assembly GCF_033978795.1 of Nerophis ophidion. Classification (NCBI taxonomy): domain Eukaryota; kingdom Metazoa; phylum Chordata; class Actinopteri; order Syngnathiformes; family Syngnathidae; genus Nerophis; species Nerophis ophidion. The sequence goes on from NC_084613.1 coordinate 48,167,320, forward strand.
TACTCCCCACCCCCAAACACACCCCCACACCCCACCTCCCGAAATCGGAGATCTCAAGGTTGGCAAGTATGTATAGAATTCCTGTGTGGAAGTGTGGGGGAACATATAAGAGTAACATAAAGGCATTGTATCAACTACAGAAAAGAGCTACAGTATAAGGATTATTCATAAAGTAGATTAGTTAGAACACACTAACATATTATTTATTAATTCTGGTCTATTGAAACTTCAGGAGCTAGTAAAGCTACAACCATTGTATGTCATGTTTAAGGCTAAAAGTAAAACATTACCAGCAAATTTACAAAAAATGTTTGTCAGCACTTCTGAGAGTACAGAGCACAGAAGAAAAGGTAATTTCAAACAGCAATATTCAAGGACAACTTCAAAACAAATGTGTACATCAGTGGTGGGGGTAAAATTGTGGAATTCTCTTTACAATGAGATAAAATAGTGTAAAAATATATTCCAATTGAAAAAAATATATAAAGATAGAACAATAAGATCATATAGACAGCCATAAGTGTTTACATTTTTCTTTTTGTTTATTATTTTACTTATTTTACTCTGGTTTTGTATTTGCTTTGTATCATTCCGTGAGGTGTATATTATTATTATTATTTCCTCTGTTTGATTTATACTTTATGAAGTTTTGCAGTTGTTTTGTTTCTCTTGTGTTTTTTGATTGTTTCATTACATTTGGATGTATTTGTTGGTTTAAATGATATCCATGACGTAAGACTATGTATTATGTCAAAGGGGGCAGGACACTATAAGATGTTTCTTCATCCTGCTCCTTCTTAGGCATTGTTGTGTGAATTTAAAATTGTATAATTAAGGTATAATTGTCTTTCGATCAAAGATGCACATCAATGAAGGAGGTAAATGAAAATGAAATGAAAGTTATTACTGTGTTTCCTGGTCTGGTGAGTTTGCGCATGGGCCAAAAACTCCGCTGTGTGTCTGTGTGGACATCTTGTGTGCCGCTGTGGTATTATTATGAGTGTGTATTATTTCTTTCTTTATTCTTTAGTGGAGAAAGATCCTGTTGACTGTGGACTGTGTGTGACGTGTTGTTTGTTTCCATTAAAAAAAAGGTATGTCTGTTATGACTTTTTTGGCATAATTAATTGTAGAAAAAAATATAGAATGAGTTGATGTGAGTGGGAAAAATGAGGTATATTTCTGCACATATTAAGGATCCTTTTTCTCAATATATATTTTTGTTATTTGCTGATGTATATATTTTATATACTGTTTTTTATTAAATTAATTAGAGACAATTTTATGCTTTATTTACCTTTTATTATTATTATTATTATTTCCACATGTTAGCATAAATAATTGAGTTGAGTTCACTGACGCTCGGATGTGGAGAGAGATCTTGTTTACTGTGGACTGTGTGTGAGACGCCCTGTTTTTGTTTCCATTCAAAAAAAAGAAAAGGTGAATAAATCCTCCACATCAACTCCTGTGTGTGCATCACTATGAAAGACACAACGCAGAACAGTGACTATTACATACAGAATGTATAATGTAAAGTGTCTATCTGCAATTTTTGTAATTAAAATTAATGAATTAGAAAATAATTTTTTTAATCACTGTTTATGTCTGTTCAGACGACTAATGTATTTTGTGCCTGGTCATAATTTCTTATACTACTGTATGGAACTTGGTCCCGTCTTCTATTTTGTGTGTTTTGCAGCATCATCTATTGCCTGGATTGCCTGGATTTTTGCCTACAATTGCTCCTGCCGCGTTCGCTTAATCAAGTAAGATACTTTCTGGTTTGTTAAAATGTAATGTTGCTTACACATTTTTCTAGCAGCTGTTGGCCTATTCATGGGGCCGAATCAAGAAGTACAACCAAAATTTAACGTTGCCCTATATCTTGTCTAGTTTGTAGCAATGAAACAGACAACACCACCATTTAACAATGTATTTATTTAAATATAACATTAGACACAATGATCAAAGATAAACTTTACTGTATTTTCTTGTCTTTTAGCGCAAACATGAATAGAAAGACTGTGCCTGTCTCTTTATCAACTTTAAGACGAAGGACACGTGTAGCCGTTCAAAAAAGGCTGGCCAAGATATGACGTTTCTGTTGTCTGAACTTGTGGTATACAAATTCATAAATTTCTTGTTTAAAAATAACGTCATAGTTGCTTCTCTTTCTGCTTGGAATAACCTATTCTGTCTATGTTCTGACCAGGTCTCTTGTAAGAGACAGACCTGATACATAATCATCAATAATAATAATATTATGTTCAGCTCTACAGCTAATTTGAAACTCATGTTCATTTTAACATATTCAATTTTAGACAACTACAAAGACGCATTAAAAATAATGCAACAATATCGAAACGGCTGCAACACCTCAGACCTGCAATCTGAGGCAGAGAATGAGCTTGAGCTGCCAGAAAAAAAGGAACAGGAAGCCAGTGTAAGTGTGTTCTGTCTTGTTTTTGTACTATATGTATATTTGGCAATTTTGGTATTGCAATAATCCTAAGGATATGGTTACCCAACAGCCATCGTCTCGGGGACTCGGATGATAGCAAGGAAGACCAGGGGAATGGTGACCTCGCATTTCTGGGGTTGGCAAGCCAATTGCACTGGCAGAGAAGGGAATAATCTCTTAACATCGAAAAAACGAAACCACCACATTAGTATTAAAGATATGGTTAACATTCGTAGTGCTAAAGATATTCCCCTCTCTTTGTATCCCTTCTGCCAGCTCCACCGTCTTGCCGAGTGCCAGCAAGAGTCATTAGTACTCGTCAACTCAACTCCTCAACTGGAGATAACTTTCTAGGTAAAGACTGATCTCCGAAATAATATTAAATACAGTGGGCCCCATTTATATTAACACATCAACGGTCACTTGGTTTCAAATCAGATTGCATCTGATCTCTGATTTCTGCATACTGCATAAAAAAACACAACCATTTAATACCAATTTATCTCCCTTAGCACCTCACCATGGGGAAGGACTTATTCAAATGACTTCACCAGCACCTGCATTAAACATGCAGAGAGTTACACAAGGTAGCGACTGATCTCTGAAATATTAGTGAATAGATAGGCTTCTTGGGTATCATCAGTCATGGTTAACTGATGACTCTCTCACAATGCCCACCTCACTAAGAACGGCAGTCCTTCCTCGACTCCCTCCAGCCCCCGGACCAGCCCTCAACATGTGGCAGACAGAGGAGCTTGGATCCAGACTGGCCTACAGGCCATCATGGCGAGGGGGAAGAATGGCCGACAACATTTCCTGCTCTGGTGAGCAATAACTGACAAATACCGGATGGTCATTCTGTGCCACAGATTTTGGAAAAAATTTAAATTCACAACCAATCACATATTTTCTTCAAATTTTGTCAATAACATTTGTCATTGACTAACACTGTTGTTTGTCAACAGCGGCTGAGGTCCAGATACTTAGCCTGCTGGAAACTACTAAACACACCCACGACCAGCTGATGGCGAAGGTCAACTTCTTGACCAGCAGGTTGACCATTACCCAGGGGCCAGAAGTGGAAGTGCCGGCCAATATCCAGTTTCCACTGGAACAGTTGGAGGCAGTGGAGGCATTTGACGCATTTTTGAATGAACCATCAAATGGCCCAGCTCGACAAAGAGTGGTGAGGTTTCTTACTTAATATGAATGGTGCCATTAGGTTTATTGATTGTCCATGATTATGCATATATTCTTTTGAATCAGCCCTGACAACCAGGCCTGTCCTGAACCGCCTTTTCCCAGTGGTAAGATTATGTCAGTGAGCCACAATCTGCCTGGTTTGACATCGTGTGTAAAGGTAGCATAGGTCCATGAGCCAAGAGAACAGGTTCTGTTTTTTTTACATTTCTGGACGCTTTCAACAGGGACAAAAACATTTTAAATGCAACTTAAGCCTAAAAATGTTTACCTGTTTGTTTAAAGAGATGTCTATGCCTTTTAGATTTCTTCTTTGGCCACCACTGCAGGCTAGGATGTGAAGCGGGTGACCTGGAACATCCTGGGCAGGATCTTCACAGATGATGTTTCACATCAAATCAATTGGAAGGTTGTCAACAACAAAAAGGCCTTTAGCAGGATGGCAACAAAGACCTTACTTTTCAGTAAGTATATAATTCAAAGTATTATTACATACTTTCAAAGTCAATAGTGGGGGCGGCCTTAAAAATCGTAGCAACCATCATACCTGTAGCTGCTCCCAAACTTATTCTCTTGGTCAGATTAACGTAATGCTTCAACAGATGTTTGTCAACACCGTCAAACACCGTAAAAAAAATGAAATAAAATAAAACAAAATCACATGAGGTAGTGAAAACATTCCTGTTAACTATCTGAATAATGCTAATAAAACAAATCCTACCTTTCTGACAACATGCACTTTGCTGTGAGACTCCCTCCTTTTGATTCCTTTTTTCAATGGCACTGTAAACGGCGTTGACAATGGCTGTGATTCTCTCCGCCTCTAATTGAGTAGTTAATTGGACTTGTTCACGTTGCCTCGTGCGCTGCAGCTGGCTACCTAACGTGATAGGTTCGGAGTTGAAAAATTGTGTCCGACTTCTCACCATATCACGTGACCCATAACATCGCGGGAGTAAGTTTTCAGGAGGCGTTCTTTGTCTTCAGTTCCTCTGTAGTGTGAGAAAGCGCGGTCTACGACTGCAACCGGCTCGCCAACGCCCCTCCACAGCGGAATGGTTCCTATTGGTTATAAGTTGAGTGACGTGTGTTCCGGTCCGCACTCGGCTATTTATATGATGTGAGGTCTACACGAATACAAACATAGAATGGTAGTACAAATATAATAAGAAAACAATGTCAACTTCCCAAAGTTGGTTTATGGATATGAAGCCGTCACCCAACAGAGCCAAACAAATATGAAAAAAACACACAGATTTATCCACATAAAGTACTCTGATCATGGAACCAAATAACGATATTGTTTGAACATTTTGGATGTCTTGCACACCTATACCCTATAAATTCAGTTTTTGCACCTCTTATTTTAACCACCTCCTGTAACTTTAAGTCATGTTTCTTTTTCAAATGTAATCTCCTTAATACCTATCTCATATTTTGTATTGTGTAAGCATACTTGGCTTTGGTTGCTCCATACCATAAACATAAACATATCTGTCTTGTAATCTTGTTTGATTACAGGTGCTGTAAGAAAAAATGTGGTCCCAAGGTCAGCCACAGACGCTGAGGTCACCAAACACGCAATCAGGTAGTTCAACCTGGCGGCGGATCGGGCAGCGAAGAGACGAGTCCCGCCTCCACCTCCACAGACAGAGGAATAGAAATATGTATCAATAAAAAACCTTGTATTGAACTTCTTGTCATTCACCAGTTATTCATTTTCTGATACGTTAGCTGCAGCATTTCTTTTAAATTGTAGCCTAATAGTATAAATATTTATATTTAATATATTTACTATGTATATATATATATATTTACTATGTATATATATATATATTTATATATATATATATATATATATATATATATATATATATATATATATATATATATATATATATATATATATATACATATATATGTATATATATATATATATATATATATATATATATATATATATATATATATATATATATATATGTATATACATATATATATATATTTATATATCATATATCTACTTTATAGAGTGAATTGACCATTTTCTGTTTCTGCCTATTGACAATATTGTTAGTTTAAAAATACAAGGCAATGCATATTTATAAATATGCATTGCCGAAACTTATATGCTTAGGCCTATATTGCTGTAGTAGGGCCTAGTGATATATCACTTGGATAAAATAGGAAACTAACACTAACAGTAGTGTTAGTTTCCTATTTTATCCTACAACAAGAACAGAAGGGATTTTGAAAATAAGATAAATGGACCCGGGCCAGATGAGCCACGGTTTTTATGAGTCCGTTGCTGGTCCATGATCAAAACTTTACCCCCGAGGCACATACATCCGCCGCGGAGGTAAGGTTTTGATCATGGATGCGGAGCGGATCCAGCTTGGAGTCACGGTGGGTCCGTTCCTGAGGGCCGGTGGACCTCGATACGGGTCCGTTTCGCGGGTCGGTTCCGGAAAGCGCAATACTTCCATGGGGGATTTGCCGCAGAGTTTTTTTGCTGTGTGGTGAGGGACATTCTGGTTCCTGTTGAAGGTGTTTAAAACGCTCATTCATATTCTGCATTTTGAGTTATAAGAAGCAGCCATTTTGGATGTTGTTTAAGGACATCCTGTAAAATGTAGTTTCTGTAAATTTACTGTATAATTTGCATATATAAAAAAAGGATTATTGTTAATTTGAGTACACCAATGTCAGTACATGTGAAACCAATGAAGAAATGAATATGAAAATTAGTATGAAAATTTGGTCCAAACACTATACGATCACACCCAAATGTAACATGTTGTTGTACAATGACACTGTGGTTTATTATGTCAAACATCCGAACTGTGTCACCTGCAAACTGAGAATCTCCTGACCCAAGTGGACTCACAGTCTTACAATTTGCACTGTTTTGCAGGACACTGTAATCCATCCATCCATCCATCCATTTTCTACCGCTTATTCCCTTTCGGGGTCGCGGGGGGCGCTGGCGCCTATCTCAGCTACAATCGGGCGGAAGGCGGGGTACAATCTGGACAAGTCGCCACCTCATCGCAGGGCCAACACAGATAGACAGACAACATTCACACTCACATTCACACATTAGGGCCAATTGAGTGTTGCCAATCAACTTATCCCGGGGGAACCCACGCATTCATGGGGAGAACATGCAAACTCCACACAGAAAGATCCCGAGCCTGGATTTGAACCCAGGACTGCACGACCTTCGTATTGTGAGGCAGACGCACAAACCCCTCTGCCACCGTGAAGCCCGCAGGACACTGTAATGAAAGAAATTCATAATCCACCTGGTGCCAGTGATATGTTGAAGCGACAGCAGTGTGGAGCTGTATTTTGCCACATACAGTTGTGGACCGTCACACACACATATATATATATATATATATATATATATATATATGTATATATATATATATATATTAATATATATATATGTATGTATATATATATATATATATATATTAATATATATATATATATATATATATATATATATATATATATATATATATATATATATATATATATATATCGTACCTTGATGGTACCCCTATCACTGGTTGACTTTGTAGTTATTTGCTTACGAACGAGTTTGCATCTCCTCCCCGTGAATGTGTGGGTTCCCTCCGGGTACTCCGGCTTCCTCCCACCTCCAAAGACATGCACCTGGGGATAGGTTGATTGGCAACACTAAATTGGCCCTAATGTGTGAATGTGAGTGTGAATGTTGTCTGTCTATCTGTGTTGGCCCTGCGATGAGGTGGCGACTTGTCCAGGGTGTATACCGCCTTCCGCCCAATTGTAGCTGAGATAAGCGCCAGCGCCCCCGCGACCCAAAAGGGAAAAGCGGTAGAAATGGATGGACGGATGGATGGAAATGCGATAACAACTATATCAATTTGTTCAAGTAAATCTTAAAAACAAGTGACAAATAAATAATAATAAATGGGTTGTACTTGTATAGCGCTTTTCTACCTTCAAGGTACTCAAAGCGCTTTGACACTACTCTTGCGTGGAACCGAAGAAAGGTAATTCCGGTTCAAAATGTGTGGTTCTTCTTTGAGAAACAATATTTATATATAGCTAACGATACAATCGATATTAACCTTTGACAACAAATTAAATTAGACTAATTATGCGAAATAAAACAACCAGAAATGTTATCGCCTAACATTCCAACAGCCCCAAAGTTGTTTTTTTTAATCATTGAATCCTCCGAATTGAATGTAGAATGGCGTACTATTAAAGTTAGAGAAGCAGTAATATTAAATGTTAATCATTACTAACGTTAAATAAGATATGTTTGGTGAAATTGCCCAGTGACAATGTTGGTATTGTAGTGACACAAACTCACCACAAGATGAAGTTGTCGTCAATATTTAGTGTGGCAGCCGACTCAGCTGAGTGAGTAAAGACAGTCATTGTTAATACATCTGGCATGTAATTTACACCAAATACACATTTAGAAATTAAAATTCATTGATTTTCACAGTTCAATCTCTTTCATGAAAAGGCATTCACTGAAAACAATAATTTTGAAAGATACAAATAAAATATCCATTCAATAAACTAATATTACTCTTAAGAATCTTAGTTTTTTTTTGTGTTGATTTAATGTGTTTTGTCTTTTTTGATTTAATGTGTTAATTTCCTCGAGAAAGACGACATGAAAGTAGTAACCAATAGAATGCTGCGCCGGCATATTTGGTCCAATGAGATGTCTGGACATCTGAGTAGGCGTGACTTCCTGTTTGTCGGTCATATGACCAAATTAAACTCGCGTGAGTTCAATGAAGATGTAGCTTCTTTCTTACACGATTGTTGGAAGGCTATGTAAGTAAAAGTGAAATACCTTTTCATTTCAAAACTTTCATTCCATTCCAACCATGTATTTGCTTATGTTTTTGACCCACATGGCTAGTTTAGGGCGTGTGAACTTGCATTACTCGTCGACTTGTTGTTGGATTTGAGTTTGCTAACTGGAATGCTCTATCTCGAACAACATCAGCTTTCCTCTGTGCCTGTAAAACTATTCTTACAGTCCTATTGTTGTAAGTAATGATTTGATAATACGCTGAGGAGCGTTACTTGAACATACAACTGTATTTAATGTGGTATAATGGTGGTCGTTTGCTTAGCTGTTTTCTTTTGTTTTGCAGGTGTCAGTACATCATGGTACTACTAAGCTGACATACTAATAACTAATATCCACCAACATGGATCCTGGGCAGCAACCCAGCCACCTTCTTCCCTCCCAAGCTGCTGCACAATACTTCCCATGGGATCGTCGCTACCAACTTATTGGCATGGGTTTTGCCTTCTATACAGCAATCTTCCTTGTCTCCCACTTTCTTTCTGCAGCACTGTCCCGCACCTACAGCTCCCTTAATGCTAAAGAGAAGGTTTTCTGGAACCTGGCGGCCACCCGGGCAGTGTTCGGTATCCAGAGTTCAGCTGCTGGTCTCAGAACTCTCACTCAGGACTCAGAGTTGAGCAGAGACAAAGTCAGGGGACAGGAGGACTGGTCGTGGTTCAACGTCCTCACAGCCACAGGGTTCTTTGTGTTTGAGAATGTAGCAATTCACATCTCTGGATTGGTGTTTTGGTCACTTGACCTCCCACTGGCAACGCACCATTTCTTTGCCTTGGCAGGATACGTAGGGGCAGTAGTGTATGATGACATGGGACACTTCCTGCCAATGGTGACACTGCTGCTGGAGATAAGCACGCCATTAACCTGCATTTCCTGGATGCTTCTGAAGGTAGGAAGACATTACATCACTTATACTTTGTTTTAAGTTAATCGGAGTGTGCTTTTTTTATTAGTGAAAATGCTCAAGTCTTGTCTGGCAAAAAATAACTAAAAATAATCTTTCTATTTTTAAGAATCGGGAAGTTGTGTACCCTGTTCCCTTTTTTTATTGCAGTAAGGTAATAAGGTGTTAGATCATTGTCCATCTCTACCCAACTGTGTGGAAAATAGTTTGATTGTTTACAAAGAGATGAAAATTGTTAAGGTGATACCACTTTACAAAGGTGAAAACAAACACAAGTAGTCAAATTATAGACCAATATCCCTGGTGTCACAGTTCTCAAAGATCTTAGAGGAATTGTTTGCTTTCAGGTTAAATAAATGTATTAATAGATATATAGCATTGTATGTAATAATCAATATGGGTTTTGTACCAATCACTCAACAACTGCAATAGTTGATTTGGTAGAAGAAATTTCAACTGCAATAAATGGAAAACAATATTTTGTAAATATTTTCGTAGATCTTCAAAAAGCATTTGATACTCTATTAGGGCTGAGCGATATATCGATATACTCGATATATCGTGGGTTTGTTTCTGTGCGATATAGAAAATGACTATATCGTGATATTTGAGTATACGTTCTCACGTAGTTGCTTTTAGCTGCGGGCATTACACTACAGGCTCTTCTCACTATTTCTTGTCTCTGCTTCTCACAGAGACGTAAAACGAGCGCACCTTCATATATGCATCACATACTGTTGCGCGTGCAACATGGCGTTGCACATGACACGCCCTCGCGGAGCAGAGAGGTAGCGACACGGGTAACATTAGCTGTGGTGCTAACGGTGCAGTGCGAGTGATAATACAAGCAAAAGAAGGTGCAAATCTTGTAACAAATGAAGGAGGAATGAATCCCCAAGAAAAACAGCACAGGGTCCATTGTCTGGCGGTGGTTTGGCTTCTAGCGGGATTATGTCAATTATGTGGCAAAGCATTGCTACAAAAAGTAGCAACACTGCTAATGCAACATCATTTTAAATGCCACCCGCTAGAGAATAAGGAATTCTTGAAACTCTGCATGTCAACATCTCGGCCAGTGCCACACCGACAAAATGCCGAAGCAACCTTTTTGACATGAACACCGTATGAAAAAAATTGTCAACAACAGAAGGACATAACGTCCAAGTGGAACCTACCGAATAGCGAAGGACATACACTATTTGACTTTCTATTATGCAGCTCATTTTCATTTGACAGTTATTGAAATATCTTGTGGGACATCTAAACAAAAGTGAACTTTATTTGTTTTATAATATTATAGTTGTGTTCTGTACAAAAAGTCCAATTTAATTTAGTGCTGTTTGATATCTTAGTGACATCACAAACAAAAGTGCATTCACAGTAGGGCTGGGCGATAAATCGATATACACGATATATCGCGGGATTGTCTCTGTGCGGTATAGAAAATGACTATATCGTGATATTCGAGTATACGTTCTCACGCAGTTTAGATGCGGGCATTACACTACAGGCTCTCCTCGCTCTTTCCTATGTCTCCTCACAGACAAGCGCACCTTACACGTCACATACCGTCAGGTCATACGTCACATTTGTATACGCTGTGATGCTGGCGAAGCCGTGCGAGTGGTAATACGAGAGAAAGAAGGTGCGGATCTGGTAACAAATGAAGGAAGAATTAATTCCCAAGAATAACAGCAGGGCACCGTCATCTGGCGGTAGTTCGGCTTCAAGCGAGAAGATATCGAATAGACAACTTTAATTTGACAAGTGTGAGGCAAAAGCTTTGCTACCAAAAGTAGGATTACTGCTAATATGTAGCATCATTTGAAAAGTCTCCTGCTAATAACTGTTTAATAAATACAGTTTTGGTCAATTGACTTAGTTGTGATTTCCCTCTCTGCAATAAAGTTTAAAATGAGCCTGTATTAATGCAGTATAAACAAGAATGTTTTAATGTAGACACAGAATCATCATACTGCTGTGATTATATGCACGTGGTAGTGGTTTGTGTTGTGGTTTGTGCAGCCCTTTGAGACACTAGTGATTTAGGGCTATATAAGTAAACATTGATTGATTGATCAAGTGTTAATTCAAGGCTAAGGCAAAATATCGAGATATATATTGTGTATCGCGATATGGCCTATTAATATTGAGATATTATTAAAAGGCCATATCACCCAGCCCTACTCTTGATCATAAGTTATTATTGGACCAGCAAATATGGAACAAGAGGAGTGGCTCATGAGTTACCGAAAGTACAGAAAACAGTTTGTGGAAGTTAACAATTGGAAGTCTGCCTTACATAATATAGTTGTGGAGTACCACAAGGATTGGTCCTTGGACCGATACTGTTCCTCATGTACGTCAAGGATATGACCATGGTTTCCAAACTGTTTAAGTGTATTATATTTGCGGACGACAACATTTTATTCAGGACAAAATATTACAGATGTGTTAGAGGTGGTTGAAAATGAATTAATCAGATTTAAAAGATGGTTTGATGTTAATAGCTTATCCTTGAATAATTGTTCTCCTCGGGTCGCCACCTTGTCGTGGTGGAGAGCCGTGCGTGTTCCAATGAACCTGAGAGCGATGCCGTCTGGAGCTTAAGCTCCTGGTAGGTTCAACCATGGCGGTAAGGTCGAGGGTGAGGTTCCAGACGAACAGCGGCCCAAAAAGTCCTCAACGGCGGAGTGGGCGGGTGATGGCAGCGGAGAAAGCTCCACAACGGTCACAAAGGCGGGAGAAGGCTGCAGCAAAGATGGGTCCCCAATTGTCTTGGTCTCCATGCCATTGGACCCTGGCCCTCCCTTTGTCAAGGACAGGCGTTCTCCTGAAGGAAGGACTCACCATTACCCCCCCCCCCCCCCCCCCCCCCCAATCTCGGCAGCAGCACCCATGTCTGAGCAGCCCTGTATAGGATCCACTCTGCTCATCCCAGACGGGGAAGGGGCTAGAAAAGGTGCCCTAAAAATAGCCTGCCTCATAAAACCTGACTGGAATACCGCGTCCAGTGGGTTCACCTACAGCGGTCGAAAACAAAAAACAATGAACATTGGAGCATGGAACGTGAGAACGCTTATGGACAGTGCCTCCACCAATCGTCCAGAAAGAAGAACTGCTATCATTGCCAGGGAGCTGAAACGGTTCAAGGTCGACATCGCCGCCCTGTCAGAGACCCGCCTGGCTGAGGAGGGGCAACTAAAGGGGGAGAAAGGGGGATATACCTTCTTCTGGAAGGGAAAAGTGGCTGATGAGCCCAGAAACCATGGGGTAGGTTTTGCCATCAAGAATCGGCTCATCTCCCAACTCTCCGAATCTCCAGTAGGCATCAATGAGCGTCTCAAGACCCTACGACTGAGTCTCTCAAACTATCAGATGGCCACAGCTGTGACTGCCTATGCATCAACCTTGGACTCACAAGATGAAGATATTGAGACCTTTTATGCAACCCTTGACCAGGTTTTATCAAACGTCCCAAAGGAAGACAAGATCCTCCTACTCGGGGACTTCAATGCCAGGGTCGGCAAGGACCACGAGCTCTGGAAAGGCACCTTGAGCAAAGAGGGTGTTGGGAATGTAAACTCCAATGGAATCCTCCTATTATCTAAATGTGCTGAACACGAGCTCGTGATCACAAACACCTTGTTCCGCCAGAGAAACCGTTACAAAACCTCATGGATGCATCCCCGATCAAAGTGCTGGCATCTCATTGATTATGTGATAGTCAGGGCCAGAAATCGCAAAGATGTCAACATCACCAGGGCCATGATCAGCGCGGATGAATCATGGACTGACAACCGCCTCATCCGCTCCACCATGAACATCAAGCTGCGGCAGAAAAGGAGAACACAAAGGAAACATCTTCGCCCAAATTTCAACCTCGACAGCCTGGGATACACAAACAGGGTGCAACTCTTTCAAGACACCCTACTTGAGAGGCTCCCTGAAGAATACCCAGAGGGTGTGGAGGAACACTGGAGGGCTCTCAAAACCACACTTCTTGAGACCAGCAGAGACACCTTTGGCTACAAGACCAGGAAACATCAAGACTGGTTCGACGACAACGATGTCGAAATACAACATCTAATTGACGCCAAAAGGAAAGCCTTCTGCACTTGGCAAAATGACATCAGCTGCATGGCCAAAAGGGAGGCCCACTCCAAGGCAAAGGCACTTGTCCAAAGCAGAGTACGAGAGTTGAAGAACCAGTGGTGGTTGGAGAAGGCCCTGGAAATCCACAGACTTGCAGACTCGGGAGACACCAGGGATTTCTTTAACGCCACCAAGGCCGTGTATGGGCCCTGCTATCGAGGCCTAAACCCTCTCCGCTCCAAAGATGGACAAACCTTGCTGAAGGACAATGTTGGTATCAGTTCCAGATGGCAAGAACACTTCCAAGAACTCCTGAACCGAAAGACCACAGTCGAGCTCGAAACCATCAACCAGATCCCTCAGTGTCCCATCATGGAGCAGTTGGGTCACCCCCCAACCGAAAATGGATGCCATGAGGAAACTGAGCAACAACAAAGCCTCTGGACTGGATGGGATTCGAGCAGAAATCCTCAAGCAAGGAGGACCAAAACTCCTGTGTCACATCCATAGCCTGCTGGGTAAAATCTGGGATTAAGAGGAAATACCGGCTGAGCTCAGGGATGCCCTGGTTGTTACCATCTTTAAGAATGGAGACAAGGCCGACTGTGGCAACTACAGGGGTATCTCCCTCCTGTCGACAACGGGCAAAGTGCTGGCTCGTATATTGGCCAACCGGCTACTGCCTCTGTCAGAGAACACCCAACCAGAATCGCAGTGTGGCTTTCGTCCTGCCAGGGGGACCTCCGACATGATTTTTACAGCTCGTCAACTGCAGGAAAAATGTCGGCAGCAACATCTACCTTTGTACATGGCGTTCATTGACCTCACAAAGGCCTTTGACTCCATAAACAGAACTGCCCTCTGGTGTGTTCTCTCCAAAATTGGATGCCCAGACAAGTATCTAAAGATCTTGCGACTACTCCATGATGACATGACGGCAACCGTAGTCGGCAATGGTGGATTGGAAACACCTCCTTTCAAAGTAGACACTGGTGTTAAGCAGGGCTGCATCATCGCACCAACCCTGTTCGCCATCTTCATTTCCACCATCCTCCACCTCACCAGCCAGAACCTACCTGAGGGAGTCAAGCTCATATACAGGACTGAGGGAGGGCTATTTAACATAAACAGATTCAGGGCAAAAAGCAAGTTGTTCACATCCTCCATCATGGAGCTACAGTATGCGGATTACAATACCCTAGTTGCACACTCCGAAGCGGACCTCCAGGACATCTTAAACGCCTTTGCCAGAGCCTACAGACTCCTGGGACTTGACATAAACATAAAAAAGACCCAAATCCTATACCAACCAGCTCCTGACACACTCCTACAACCCCCCACAATTCATGTGGGAGACAACATTCTGGATAATGTGGATCAATTTGCCTACCTTGGCAGCCTTCTCTCTACAAGAGCTGTCATAGACGCAGAGATTCACCACCGCATCGGGTGTGCCAGTGCAGCCTTTGCCAGGCTGCGGAAGAGGGTTTTTGAAAACCGAGACATCCAGAGACAAAGACAAAGCTACTTGTCTATCAAGCAGTAGTTCTGCCCACACTGCTCTATGGAGCCGACAGCTGGACCACCTACAGCAGACATCTGAAGGCCCTGGAGCAGTACCACCAACGATGTCTCCGGAAGATCCTCAGGATCGGTTGGGAGGAGAGGCGTACAAACATCAGTGTTCTGAAAGAAGCCAACATCTCCACCATCACCACAACCATCATCCGACATCAACTGCGATGGACAGGCCATGTCATATGCATGCCCGACAACCGCCTTCCAAAGCAAATGCTGTATGGCCAGCTAAAGGAAGGAAAACGTACCCAAGGAGGGCAGAAGAAGAGGTACAAGGATAACATCAAAATCCACCTGAGAAAGTGTCACTTCAGCCTCAGCAACTGGGAGGAGGTAGCCCACCAGAGGAACATGTGGAGCAAGATGTTCCATGAAGGCACAACTCACCTAGAGAAGGACCTCCACCGTGCCGCAGAAACCAAGAGGCAACAGAGAAAGGAGAGATCCACCACCAACACAGCTCCTCACACCACAACCACTACCCAGCCAACCACCCACGCATGCCCCCACTGCGATAAAGTCTGCGGATCCAGGATCGGCCTCTACAGCCACCTGAGGACCCACAGATGACCAGACCCACCGACAGGAAGACAATCTTACTCGTCTCGAGTGATCGCCGATGATGATTATCCTTGAATACTAGTAAAACTAAATGTATGATTGTTTGTACTAGTAGTAAGAAGTTCAGATTCAAAGAACACGTGCTCAGATTTTTGGGTGTTATGATTGATGAACATTTGTCTTGGAAATCACACTATTTTGTATAACTCACAGATTGTTGCATATCTGACATATTGTATTGAAGTGTGGGGTAATGCCTGTAAAACATTTTTAAATCCAATCTTCCTTCTGCAGAAAAGAGCAGTAAGAATCATTACTGGAAATGCATACAGGGAATCCACAAACCCAATATTCAAACAGTTAAACTTATTAAAATGTCATGAACTGGCAGAGTGTAACATCCTATAAAATCATGTACAAAGTCTACCAAACATTTAAAACAGATTTTTAAAAAGATAAAATAATTACAATCTGACAGGAACTGAGATCTTTAATATTTAAATTCAGAACAGTGATAATGGAAAGAAGTATCTCAGTCAGATGTTAGTTTATGGAACAAACTTGACAGTGGAATAAAACAAAACTCTTTCTGTTTTCAAAACATTTTTAAAATCATGATGATGAAAACATATGACTGAGTAGAATTATTTCTTCAATATTGATTTAGTTGTAAAAGGAAAATATGGCTTTTTACTCACCAACATTGAAAGTCCATTGTTGTATTTGTGAAAATAGGGGGCGGTTATTATACGTTTCTGACTTCTTTCTGCTCATTTTTATTCATGTTTTACTTTAATGTTATGTTAATTGATTTATTTTAAATGTATTCCTTTGTTTTATTTTTTATGAATGAAATTAATAAATGACATGAACTGAACTGAAAAACTGGATAGAGGTGTCCCAACTTGTTACTGATATTGGTTCAATATCTGCAAAAAAAAAACCAAATGCAAACCAAATCTCCAATGTCACCTCTGATACAAACAATTCTGCAACGTGTTTACTTCTGGAAAGATAGACTGCTAGTTTTAAGGTAAATACCCTCCAATAAGCACACAAGGTTGGTGTTATGTTAGTGAAATAATTTACAAAAGGTAAACATTGTAGGCTAAAGGCCACTAGAATCTAGCAGCTACACAACAGCTAAGCACACGATAGCACACAAGCTAGACATACGCAAAAAACGTTGTTAATTGAATATGTATGACACTACTTTTGTCAATATAAACAAGTATCAAATAATTACTTAAAGAAGCATATTACTTACACATACAACGTATCCACGGCTGAAGTGTATTAGAACATATTCAGTAACAAACGTCTCCGCATCATTCAATTTAAGTTAAGCTCATGCCATGAGCTTAATTTAAAGGAGACCGATTATGCAAAACCAACTTTTCTTACCTGAGGGTTCGTGCTTTTGTGTATTTGAACATTTTAAATCAAACCGTGGAGGCATTGCAGGGATATATTGTACTAGGGCTGGGCGATATTGCCATTTTTTAATACCGCAATATTTTTAGGCCATATCGCGATATACAATATATTTTGCGGTATTTTGCCTTAGCATTGAATGAACACTTAATATATATACTCACAGCAGTATGGTGATTCTATGTGTCTACATTAAAACATTCTTGTTCATACTGCACTAATATATGCTACTTTTAAACTTTCGTGCAGACGGGGAAATCACAACTAAGTCAATTTACCAAAACTGTATTTATTAAAGTTATTAGCAGGCGACTTTTCAAATGATGCTACATATAATATGTAGCATCATTTGAAAAGTGTGGGGCACAAACGTTGATACCAAAAGTAGCAGTAATGCTACTTTTGGTATCAACGTTTGTGCCCCGCACTTGACAAATTAATGTTGTCTATTCGACTTATTCCCGCCAAACCACCGCCAGACAATGAGCCCCGTGCTGTTTTTCTTGGGAATTAATTCTTCCTTCATTTGTTACGAGATTCGCACCTTTTTTCTCTCGCAACAACCCGCTAGCATCACAGCTAAGGTTAGCCACGCCGCTACCTCTCCGCTGGGCGAGGGCGTATACGTATGACGTGACAGTAAGTTACGTATGTAAGAATGTGTGCCTGCTTGTCTGAGAGGAGACAAAGGAAAGAGCGAGGAGAGTGTAATGCCCGCAGCTACGTGAGAACATCTACTCGAATATAACGTTATAGTCATTTTCTATATCGCACAGAGACAAACCCGCGATATATATCGTATATCAGTATATCGCCCAGCCCTATATTATACAATAACCTAGCCTTTCGTCCTTCCTTGGAATTAGCTCTTTTGTGATGTGTGACCTGTGGCGTCTGCGGGTATATCCTAATATTGTAGAAATTTACCCAAAGATCTTTAGGCGAGTTTGCAATTGTTTCCATGCTGTAGTCAATAAGTTCCTTCTTTTTCTCTATCCTTTTGTTGTGGGGAAGACTGGCTCGTACATGCACATGCATCCTCCGCTGTTGCCATTTCTAATACAAAGTAGCATATAGTTCTAACTAGGGCTGGGAGATACGGCCTTTTTTTAATATCTCTATCTTTTTAGGTCATATTGCGATACAGGATATATATTACGAAATTTTGCCTTGGCCTTGAATGAACACTTGATGCATATAATCACAGCTGTGTA
Source organism: Nerophis ophidion (assembly GCF_033978795.1). Classification (NCBI taxonomy): domain Eukaryota; kingdom Metazoa; phylum Chordata; class Actinopteri; order Syngnathiformes; family Syngnathidae; genus Nerophis; species Nerophis ophidion. Next base: position 48,185,661 of record NC_084613.1, read on the forward strand.
TACATTAAAACATTCTTCTTCATACTGCATTCATATATGCTACTTTTAAACTTTCATGCAGACAGGGAAATTACAACTAAGTCAATTGACCAAAAGTGTATTTATTAAAGTTATTAAGCAGTGGCACAAACATTCATGTCGTTTCCAAAACAGAAAGTGCAAGATTGTCAGAGACATTTTAAGTGTCAAATAAAAATGAGCTGCATATTAGGAAATCAAATAGTGTTCTTCCTTCGCTATGTGGTAGGTTACTATGGACGTTATGAAATTCTCTTCATTCTCTAGCGAGGGACTTTTCAAATGATGCTACATATTAGCAGTAATGCTACTTTTTATTGCAACGCTTTTGCCCCACACTTGACAAATTACGGTTGTCTGTTCGACATATTCCCACTTGAAGCCGAACCAACGCCAGACGATGGACTCCCTGCTGTTTTTATTGGGAATTAAGTCTTCCTTCATTTGTTACCAGATCCGCACCTTCTTTCTCTCGTATTTGTACGGCTACGTTAGCATCACAGCTAACGTTACCCATGCCGCTACCTCTCTGCTGGGCGAGGGCGTATACGTATGTGACGTATGACGTGACAGTATGTGACGTGTGTATGTTTGTGCGCCTGCTTGTCTGTAAGAAGGAGAGACAGGAAAGAGTGAGAAGAGCCTGTAGTGTAATGCCCGCAGCTAAAAGCAACTGCGTGGGAACGTATACTCGAATATTACGAAATAGTCATTTTCTATATCGCACAGAAACAAACCAGCGATATATCGTGTATATCGCCCAACCCTAGTTCTAACCTATCTTTGTCAGTAGAAGCAAAATGGAAGCGCTGAAAACTACAACATGGCTGGCAGGTAGAAGGCTCAGTCAAGGTAGAGGCACCTAAATAAGATCGCCCACAAAACGTATTCAGAAAGTGTGCAAAACATAACTTTCTATAACTTTAAGGGCGGCATGGCTCCGTTGCTAGAGCGACCGTGCCAGCAACTTGAAGGTTCCAGGTTTGATCTTCGCCTCCGCCAACGTAATCACTGCTGTTGTGTCCTTGAGCAAGACACTTTCCCCACCTGCCTCCAGTGCCACCAACACTGGTTTGAATGTAGCTTAAATAAGTAGTTAATGAGTTTCGTTATGTAAAGTGCATTGAGTCTCTAGAGAAAAGTCCATCCATACATTTTCTACCGCTTGTCCCGTTCAGGGTCGCTGGAGCCTACCTCAGCTGCTTTTGTCAATATAAACAGGACAAGTCGCCACCTCATCGCAGTCTAGAGAAAAGTGCTATATACAAATAATTCAATTCACATAACCAATGCAATATTTTGACCAAACAACCACCTCTACATGTAATCTAGACTAAAAGAAAACGTTTTAATGTAGGAAAGACACCATGAAGACACCCTATTAACTTAATTATTTTGGCTTCAAATAACTGATACAAATAACTGTAAGTCTGTATTAAGGCTGGTGTTTTTCAAACCTACCATTGTTCTCAAAGATTACAGACAAAAAAAAAATACTATAATAATTTGTAGTACTTGAGGCCCTAATATCGTATCAGGAATGAAAACATTTCTTACATACACTGTAGATATAAATATACACATTTTTTTTTTTTTAAAAAAGCAGTTATATATTTATATTTTTTCAACTTTTTGGTTCACAATAAAAGTTGGAAAGTATCTAAATCTATGTATTGCATTGTCAAAAATGTGCTTCACTTACACAGCTAAAGAGTAATTGTAATAATTGCAGAAGCAAGTAAATAGTTTTAAAAACTGTTCTCATTTTTTTCCCAACCTTCCCTCCCTCAATTTGTTTTTGTTAGGCCGGCTATGCCCGCAGTCTGTTTTGGAAAGCCAACCAGTGGGTGATGATCCACCTTTTCCACTGTCGTATGGTTCTCACATACTACCTTTGGTGGGTAAGCCTGACCCACTGGGAAGGAATCAAAAACCACATGGCCCTGTCCGTACGCCTCCTCTTCTTCATCGGACTGGTTCTGCTCACCGTTATCCTTAATCCGCTTTGGACGCACAAGAAAACCATGCAGCTGCTCAATCCTGTCGACTGGAACTTTAACAATAAACCCGTACCTGGTAACAACTCTACAGTCAACCAGGTTGATGTTCTTGTCAAACCCCATGCTAGTTAAGAAGTCCTAATTTAGAAAAAATATAATTTTCATCTTAATTTCTTTTATAAAGGTTGACTTTTTTGGTGAAACTACCTGACTCTACCTGCTTACTGTTTATTTTACTATAAAGTACATTCTTTTTCATGAATTATCTTTTAAAGTTGCATATTTTGACAGTGTTTGGTTTTCACAAAAAAAACTAATATCCCTTATTTTTGTGTGAAGTGTCAAAATGGAGCTGAAATGCACCTTTTACAGGTAAACTTAATAATGCACTTAAACTTGTGCAGGTTACAGTGCATTTTGTTCGTCCTGGAATGTTATCTCGGAAGCGGAATATCCCTAACTTTATGTGAAGAGTGTAGACATTTAAACCCATCATATTTTTTTACAGTATTATACTGTAAACTATAAAACATGCTGCCCCGGTCTGGTTAATAGCCCCCGTGGCCCATTGCTAGAACCGCCTCTGCTCCCAACTAAATGATGGAGTTACATCCAGATTGGGGCGCTAATTTATTAATGATTATGATTCAGTTAGTTACTTATGTTTTGGATTTATGAGGTATTTTAAGTAGAGATATTCCGATCAAAGTTTTATGCTGCCGATTTTGATACCGATCATCCATGAGTGAGATCAGCAGCCTGTTACCAATACCGATCACACGTATTAACTATACATTTTTGGTTGTATTTATGGTGAGTGTTATTGACAGTTTAACAATATCATACATATATTTTAACAAGTTCCATATTCTCTTTTACTACATACCTTTGTTTCAGCAAAACAAAGTCTATAGTACACAATAACTCAACAAAATTAAACAAAAAAAACCTACAAAACGACCATCTCCATCCAAGTCATTTAAAACCTTTGTTTTAAATGGCACAAATACAAGGCTTTTGAATGCAGTGGAATTGTCTTTTGTGTAAAATATTACCATCATTTCCAATAAGGTTAACTCTTTTTACTGGCGAGGTTGTCTGAAGTACAATTTAAATATTATGGACGAGGTAACAGAAAATATGAGAAACAGTTGACCATACCAACTGTAAGCCTCAATCTGAAAATATATTCAATACTTTTGGACTCACTGTCTGTGAATTACATTCTGTGTTTTAACTTCTTGTTTGTTTTAAATTATATCCATTGTTGAGATAGACTCCAGTCAACCCCCCACCCCCACCCCCGCAACCCCGAACGGAATAAGTGGTTGAAGATGGATGGATGGATTTTACAAATGATTTACCTAAAATTATTCAGAAGTAGCTCTAAAAAGGTGTGCTGTTGTTCTGTTGCATTTATGTCATATGTCAAACTCACCACCTTTTATCTTTTTGTATTATGAAGTGTGTTATGTTGAGTTTGAGTTACCAAATAAAATTCCTGTTGCAATAGCAAATTGTTGTGTTCATGTTTTGCCTGTGTGCTAATGGGCATCTGCCAGTAGAGGGCATAATAGGGACAAGGTCCAGCGTTATTTTTGTGCAAATTTTTGCCTTTTAGAAAAATAGTGTGGAGTCTGTTCTGTAAAACATAATAAATAAACAATACATGTAATACTCAACATTTTTATTTATTCAAAGAACAATGTAGATTTATACAATTTCAACATTGTCAACACAATAAATAGTGTGTGTTTTGTTATTTGCCAGGTGTCATCTCTACAAAGTGTTTGGATTGATATTTAATATTAAGCTATTCCTACAACAAAATACACTATTATTAACATGGTAGGATATAGGCTATTAAGAGTTAGCAGCTACACAACAAAGTAAGCACAGAATATATAGCTCAACATATATAATGTCCCTAATTGAACAATGTTGCAGTATAAAACACCACACTTGTCAACAAAAATAATTAACTGATTATAGTGGCATATTGCTTATGACACATATAAGGCAGAAGGGTATTAATAAGTGTCCAGTAACAAACGTGTCTGCATTATTTGACTCCATTGGCCACAATAATTCATGAAGTTAGGCTCATGACGCAAGAAGTTGAATAATGCGGACACGTTTGTTACTGGACACTTTTTCATGAATAAGTATAAGTCAATTTGAGACTAAAGGTTAGTATTTTACACATTTACCACTGTTTGCTCTTTGACTGTAATTTCACTTAATCAACAATTTTCTAAGATTCCAATATACAAAATAAAACAAGAATGTACTATGATTCGTGCTGACACTTGAAAAAGTTGTGTCGTGAAATAGTTGTAACTGTACAGAGTATAAGCAAAAGTGGAGTAGATAATTCACCACACTAAGTCTGAACCTAATATTTTGGTTACAAATATAACAAGGGCAAAATATTACAGAACCACTTTTCAGTAAGAATGGGTGCAGTTGTACACAGCTGCAAACAATAACAACAATACACACAATTTACTTCAGTGCCGATCAAAACATTACCGTTTGTATTTGTTTTGAAAACAGATGGGTTTTGGAATTGTCCAAGTGTAACTCATCAAATTGCCAATGCGTTTTTCAGAACGAAGATAGAAGTTGTAGCCATAATAGTAAGAAGGTAAAGGTTGTAATAATCATCCATCAGGCCAACATCTCTGGACAGCTGTGCTTTGGAGAGCCACCTCACAAGTCACGTGGTCACATTCCAGTCCTCCAGCAGAGGAAGACGCTGGCAAATTAAATGACGTATGAGCTTAGCCAATGAACACTCCTTAAAGTCACTCAGCAGCCAATCAGATGCTAGCGACGGACAACAGTGGGCGGTTCCATGGATGTAGCGAGTTTGCATCGAAGGAAGAAGTTAAAATAAAAAGGATTTAAGGGGAAAGTGTGCTGATGTCTAGCCGCTAACGTCTCACATTCCATTTCACACTTACAGGATTACCCATAAGGGATAAGTGTAATACTCGGATAAAGGCGAAATGGTAAGTTGTTTTATTGCTTTTGATAAAGTTGTACACATCTAAAACTCGGGGATTTTACTTGTTAGCTGTTATGTTGACCAGCTTTTCAGGTGTGTTTGGTCAGTTTGAACGGAGACATGTTGAATATTTCCACTTTTTTTTACTATGTAACATTATTATTATGATTATAATGTGAACGTCAGGACATGGAATAACGTGGCGCTTTCGGTTGCCAAGTTTCCAGCACAGTCCATTAACCCTACTCAGTGTCAACGTGTCCGAAAACACGTTAGCTTCAAGTCATTCATGCATTAGATTTGTCTCATTTATAGAACATATGAGCATATAGTACATATTCTCTACTAGACATCACAATTAATCTTTTTTCTGGGTTTGGCTGACAACATGTGCCTTTGTAGGCACCTGTACTGTGTACACCTGCAGATTCAACATGGACCTTGCTCTTATGAATAATAATTAAAAAAAACAATACATTATTGCAACCATTCATTCAACAAAAGGTTCATGAAAGCGAAATAATTAAACTTTTTATGGCGTGAGGGAGTTTTCGTGTTCATTCACGTAGTCATGCAAAACATTCCTTGGTGCTCAGCTCCAGTCAACTGGAAGGTGTGTCTTCACAGGTAGTCAAATCCTATAGGATTCTTGGACCACAAAGATTTACCAAATCCTATAGGGTTCTTCATAAATTGTTTAGAACTTTTAAGTTCTAAACCAGTGGTTCTTAACCTTGTTGTAGGTACCGAACCCCACCAGTTTCATATACGCATTCACAGAACCCTACTTTAGTGAAAAATAACATGTTATTTTTTTTTAAATTCAAGACAAAGTAATGTTTTTGGTAACACTTTAGTTTGGGGAACATATTCTTTGTAACAAAGACTAGAGTTATTGGGTTAGGGTTAGGATCAGGGTCAGGGTTATAATAAGGCCGTGCCGAATAATGCATTAATAAGTACTTAATAATAACTAGCTAAGAGCCAATATGTTACTAATTTGCATATTAATAGGCAACTAATTAATGGTGAATATGTTCCCCATACTAAAGTTTTTTTTACTGGTGCACAAAATGAACCGTGCATGAACCTTGTTCAAACAAGAAAACCAACACAGTGCATAAACCCACAACCAATCAAACACCTGCAAAAATCAGTCGGCTGTTGCCGTATCCGTAATACACCGATAAGGAGAAGTTTGCATTTACACGATGAGTCGGGTGTGGTTTGACCTCCGCCGAACCCCTGAGGCCGACTCACCGAACCCCTAGGGTTCGATCGAACCCAGGTTAAGAACCACTGTTTTAAACATTTTATAAAGAACACACATGGATGTGTGTTTATAAAACTAGAAAAGGTGTACCAGCTGTCAAGGTTGGTAAAAATGTATAATTTTTATCAGGACAAGGCACATAGATGGACATTTCAGATTTATAATGGTGTGTTTGGTACAGTAGCCGACAGGGACCAACATCCTAATGCTCCAAACACATAAAATAGAACATGCAATCACACAGTTGATTAAAGATCAATAAGAAATGCAAAATCAAAAATGTCAGATCCAATATCATCAAAAAAAAGTATTGAATGTTATCGGCTTGCATCTCAAATCTCCAATATACCGTATTTTCCGGAGTATAAGTCGCTCGGGAGTATAAGTCGCACCTGCCGAAAATGCATAATAGAGAAGGGAAAAAACATATATAAGTCGCACTGGAGTATAAGTCGCATTTTTGGGGGAAATTTATTTGATAAAACCCAACACCAAGAATAGACATTTGAAAGGCAATTTAAAATAAATAAACAATAGTGAACAACAGACTGAATAAGTGTATGTTATATGACGCATAAATAACCAACTGAGAAGGTGCCTGGTATGTTAACGTAACATATTATGGTAAGAGTCATTCAAAACACTATAACCTATAGAACATGCTATTTGTTTACCAAACAATCTGTCACTCCCAATCAATAAATCGCATGAAATCTTATATGTGTAGTCTCTTACATGAATGAGCTAAATAATATTATTTGATATTTTACGGTAATGTGTTAATAATTTCACACATAAGTCGCTCCTGAGTATAAGTCGCACCCCTGGCCAAACTATAAAACAAAACTGCGACTTATAGTCCGAAAAATACGGTAAGCGTCGATTACAAGCAGTCCTGCAGAGTGTTTACTTGTGTTAACATCTAAATGTCCTCCAATAAGCACACGTGGCATTGTTTGGGGGTCTCCTTGTATTTTAGTGAAGTTATTAACAAAAGGTAAACACGGTAGGCTCGGAGCTAGCAGTTACACAACATTGATTGATTGATTGATTGATTGATACTTTTATTAGTAGATTGCACAGTTCAGTACATATTCCGTACAATTGACCACTAAATGGTAACACCAGAATAAGTTTTTCAACTTGTTTAAGTCGGGGTCCACGTTAATCAATTCATGGTTCAAATATATACTATCAACATTATACAGTCATCACACAAGTTAATCATCATAGTATGTACATTGAATTATTTACATTATTTACAATCGGAGGGGTGGGTGGGGAGCTTTGGTTGATATCAGAACTTCAGTCATCAACAATTGCATCAACAGAGAAATGTGGACATTGAAACAGTGTAGGTCTTACAGTAGGATATGTACAGCCAGCAGAGAACATAGTGAGTTCAGATAGCATAAGAACAAGTATATACATTAGAAGTACATTTGAGTTGTTTATAATCCGGGGAGATGGGATGTGAATGGAGGAGGGTATTAGTAAAGTGTTGAAGTTGCCTGGAGGTGTTGTTTTAGAGCGGTTTTGAAGGAATATAGAGATGCACTTACTTGTATACCTGTTGGGAGTGCATTCCACATTGATGTGGCATAGAAAGAGAATGAGTTAAGACCTTTGTTAGATCGAAATCTGGGTTTAACGTGGTTTGTGGAGCTCCCCCTGGTGTTGTGGTTATGGCGGTCATTTACGTTAAGGAAGTAGTTTGACATGTACATCGGGATCAAGGAGGTGTAGCGGATTTTATAGACTAGGCTCAGTGCAAGTTGTTTTACTCTGTCCTCCACCCTGAGCCAGCCCACTTTGGAGAAGTGGGTTGGATTGAGGTGTGATTTGGGGTGGAGGTCTAAAAGTAACCGGATTATCTTATTCTGGGATGTTTGGAGTCTAGATTTGAGGGTTTTGGAGGTGCTGGGGTACCAGGAGGTGCAAGCGTAATCGAAGAAGGGTTGAATGAGAGTTCCCGCTAGAATCCTCAAGGTGCTTTTGTTGACCAGAGAGGAGATTCTGTAGAGGAATCTCGTTCTTTGGTTGACCTTTTTGATCACCTTGGTTGCCATTTTATCACAGGAAAGATTGGCCTCTAGAATGGAACCTAGGTAGGTGATCTCATCCTTCCTGGTGATAACAATGTCACCCACTTTTATAGTGAAGTCACTGACCTTCTTAAGTTTGATATGGGACCCAAATAGAATGGATTCCGTTTTACCTAAGTGTATGGATAGCTTGTTGTCAGCGAGCCAGGTGCAAATATTGAGGAGTTCAGCACTGAGGATTTGTTCCACCTGTGACTTGTCCTTGCCGGATACCAGCAGGGCCGAGTCATCCGCAAACAGGAACAATTCACAGTGGCATGCTGATGGCATGTCATTCACGTATATTAGGAACAGTAAAGGTCCTAGTATACTCCCCTGAGGGACTCCACAGCTTACTGAGAGGGGAGGGGACATGGTGCCATTCACCTCTACCACCTGTTTCCTCCCCTCCAAGTAAGATTGTGTCCAGCTTGATGAGGTTTCGTCGAATCCGATTGCTCGGAGCTTATCCAACAGTATAGCATGGTTAACGGTGTCAAAGGCCTTCTGAATGTCCAGCATGACCATGCCGCAGTATTTGCCCGCGTCCACCTCATGTTTGATGTGGTCGGTCAGATAGAGAAGGCATGTGTACGTGGAGTGGTTAGTTCTGAAGCCGGATTGGAATTTGTACATTAGTTTATTAGTAGCAAGGTATCTATCAACCTGTTCATAAACTATTTTCTCCATTACTTTCGAAATGGAACTGAGAATAGAAACAGGTCGGTGGTTACCAGGTTCTAATTTGCTTCCTTTTTTATAAAGGGGGGTTACTCTTGCTATCTTGAAATCCTTGGGTACTTGGCCTTGTTTGATTGAGAGGTTTATTATATGAGTGATTATTGGGGCAATGGTGGTGGCAGAGTCCATGAGGAATCTGGAGGGGATATTGTCAAGGCCGGTGGCCTTATTTGGGTGGAGCGCGCTCAATTTATTAAGCACCTCGTTAGCTGAGACCATTTCTAATTTGAAATTGTTGTTGACTACTCCTAGCTTTCTGTAGAAGGCTTTAATGTGTTCTACACCAAAGCGACCAGAATGTTGTGATAGCTTGTTTACGAGAGTTGTGGCTATGTTGGTGAAAAAGATGTTAAGTCTGCTTGCTACCTCTATTTTGTCTGTAATGAGGGCGTCACCCTCCTTGATGTTGATGTTGGTGAGTCTGGTTTTAAGTTTCTGGCTGCATCCAGGAAGCTGGTTGTTGAGAATTTTCCAGAGCTCACGTGGCTTATTTGTGTTTTCCTCTATTTTGTCATTGATATAATTTTTTTTTAAGGATTTAGTCAGGTTGTTTGTTTTATTTCTTAATTTATTGCATTGCTTTTTGAGCGTTGAAAGGAGTGATTTGAGGTTATTATTATTGGGTTGTTTATTTACTTCGGTTTTACACTTTTGGTATTCGAAATATTTTCTGTCCCTGTCTTTTATGGCAGCTAATAGGTCTGGATTGATCCACGGTTCAGAGCGGGCTTTGATCCTGACTGTTCTCATGGGAGCCATATCATTTAGTATAGCTAGGAACGCTGTTTTGAAGCGATCCCAAGCATCCTCAACCAGGTTGCTCGTGAGCACAGGGGACCAGTCCCACTCATCTAATTTGAGGTTGAAATGATCACTGTTGTATTTTTTAAGGGATCTGGATGGAGCTGTTATGTGGCCATTGGCTTTAGGTTTAGTTATTTTGCGCGTGCAGAAGGTTATATAGTGGTCGCTAAGACCACAGATCATGACCCCACTATTTTTAATATTATGCCGGTCCGATGTGAGGATGAGATCTTTGGTTGACTGGGTGGAAACACACACCCGTGTGGGGAGTGTTATTAGCTGGGAAAGAGCATGCAGATTACAGAATTTGCTGTAAGATTTGAAGACAGGCGCATCTCTGCGTTGAATATCTGTGTTCAGATCTCCAGTTATAATAATCTCCATGTTTTCTACACCAGCTAAGCACTCCTCCAGGGCACCATAGAAATCACTCTGATTAGGGGGTCTGTATACAGTCCCTATTAGTACCGGCTTAGCGTTAGTGAATTTGATTTCTGCCCACACAGATTCAAGGGTATTGTGGTTGAGATCAGAGCGAGTTATGTATTTAATATCCTGGTGAATATACATACAAACACCACCACCATGTTTATTCCTGTCCTTTCTGATGACCGAGAAGTTTTCTATCTCTATCTCTGAATCAGAAACACTATCAGCTAATTTAGTTTCGGAGAAACACAGGATTTTTACCTTATTGTTGTGGAACATTTCTCTGATTTGGTCGAGTTTATTTCCAGAGAGGCTGTTCACATTAAGATGGATGATGTGTAGCCCACCGGAACCAAAGACAACATCAGAGTCCGTTGGAGAGAAGTACTGCACACGATAGCAAACAAGTTAGACATACGTTATAAGTATCCTCAATTGAATACCCGTATTATTGCAGTCAATAAAACCACATTTGTCAATATAAACAGGCATCAAATAATTATAGTTGCACATTTCATACAGTCACAAAGTAACCAAGGCGAAAGTGTATTGGAAAGTATACCCTAACAGTGTCTGCATCATTCCACATGCCAAAATGTAAAGAAATGTGGCGTTCCCGAACGAGTTCAGTCTTTTGAGCGGCCCTTTCGAAGTGAACGACGAGAACCAATTCACAGCTGCGAGCCAATTGTTTGTGAGCCGCCTTAAATGCAAACTGCCGACGCTGCTTTTTATATGCGCGCCATTTGACTGGACTGGAGTCAAATCGACTAAAAACACACATAATATGTCACAGTTAAAGAAAACTTAGCATAAATCGGATGCATTTTTTTGCTTTATTGTTATGTTAGGTAGCCTAATTCAGCTACACTTACAAGGTGGGGTTGTACAATTTTGCATTGACATTTATATATTGTGTTGATTTTTATTAATTTGTTTTCTATTTTTAAAAGCAAATTGTTCCAGATGTATTATTTGTAGGCTATATATATTCCTGTATTGTTAAAATACTGAAAAATGGTACAGTAAAGTAGTTTTTATTTTGCCACAAATTTTCTTGGGTGAGAGAAAATACTAACTAGTGATCTCACTTTTAAAGCACAAGGATACATAAGCTACCACCTTTCGGAATGTTTACAAATTAAAACAAAACCTAGAGGAAATTATCCATTCATCCATTGTCTATTGCTTGTCCCTGTCTGGGGGTGGTGGGAGGTACTGGAGCCTATCCCAGCTGCACTCGGGCGGGAGGCGGAGTACACCCTGGACAAGTCGCCACCTCATTGCAGGGCCAATACAGATAGACAGACAACATTCACACTGACATCCACACACTCGGGCCAATTTAGTGTTGCTAATCAACGTATCCCCAGGTGCATGTCTTTGGAGGTGGGAGGAAGCCGGAGTTCCGGGAGAGAACCCACACAGTCACGGGGAGAACATGCAAACTCCACACAGAACGACCCCGAGCCTGGGGATCGAACCCAGGACCTTCGTAATTACTATTTTTGAATATTTAGTATACATTGATACAAATGTAATTATTTAGAGCCAAATGTTATCGTGTAACACTGTAACTGCTATTGCAGTGATTTTTTTTCTCCTTGATAAAAACTAATAATTTCTGAAAAAGAAATACAACAATATGTCAGTTTTTAGAAAAAACCCTTTGGAAGGAATAGCTCTTCAAGATTTGGTTCTCTTCAGAGAGCTATTAATCCCATCTATAGAAAACAACAACCTGCATGAGATAAGTGTTCCAAGTTAAGGGAACAAACAATTCCAAAATGTTCCCTTTTCATGTGGTGTTTATTGTTTTTAGGTTTTGAATCATTTCTGTTTTTGGAGGGTTTACTGTAGATGTTAATGCACATTTTCCCCTTTCGGCCATCATATAGTTTTGCCATGCATGTTTACACCACATGCTGACAGCTGGAGGGGTCTCTGCACTGTCAATTTGTTTAACAAATCCCCATGGTGGCCTGGCTGCTACTACAAATGCCTTTTCTCCCCCCTCTGTAAACATCTTGAGTGGGCTCTATGGGATTACAGGTTGCGGTACCTCCAAATACTGTATTTAGTATTACAATGAAAACAATGCAATGTTTTATGGTTCCATATTATTGTAATTTGTTTTATATAACACAATAAGCTCTAACTAAAGCACCATGGGAAAGAAGGAGAGATGGTGATGACGACATGCCCCTGCTAGAACTGAACCCTACATTCAGATTCAGCACAAATACACTTCTCTGTGCATTCAGCTATGCAGATAACATTCTTAGCCACCACAAAATGAGTAAGGCCAAGGGTCAATCTTGATAATATAAATGCATTCTTCCTATCCTTTGAAACCACTGCAATGGTCATGATGTTATAAATCAGTTGCATCAAAGTTTCCTGAAGACAGCCTTATTCAGTCTTATTCATTTTAAAATTAGTCTTTTGCGGGTATTTTCTTAGAACCATTTCACAAAATAAATACTAATTCACTGTGCACTTTTCAATATTAAGTGTGTTTCTGACATCATGTTACAGTAAGCTCTTAAAGTGTTTGGTGTGGCTTACTGGCTTGGCAAAGACCAGTTCCGAGAGACTGACATTCTTACACAATTGCCTAATCTTTAATGCGAATCCAAAATTATTTTCGGCCTTGTCAGTGTTGATTCTAGTGTACATTGCACAATTAAAGTATGCCATTGTCTTTTCGAATTCAGTCATGAAACATTACAAAGTATGTGATCCCTTATTACATCCGACTGAAATTTCACATCTTTTCCACTGAAAGACAATATTGCTCGCCTGACTATTTAAGTGGATGTCTTATTATAAAACAGTGTCCTCCACAATTATACAGAGCAGATGAAGCATGGTACCTTACCAGTCCTCCTCTTGCCTGTTGATTGTGTGACGGATGCCGGCTAGTGTGGCTATGTGACAGTACGTAGTATAAACCTCACTTACCAATGGCCTTAGAGCTGGGCTGGACAATGAATTTAATGCCTTTAATTTTTGTGAACTTGCATTAGAGAAGTGAAAGGGCTGCACAGATGTTACAATTTTTCATGATGTTTGACCTGATTTTGGTCCATGGATATTATATTTAGAAAGCCTTACAGAACTCGTGAGGCTTCCCTACCCTTCTTGAGGTAATAATGGGTGGTAAAGATTGTGGTTAAGATGTTCTTGATGGTTAATCTCTGTAAAATTGGCAAATCTTCTAATATGAGATTAAGAAAGTAGATTGAAATTCAAGGGTGGTGTTGTGCCTTAAGATGATCACCTGTCTTATTATTTTGGCATTGTGACTGATGTTCATTGCTTTGCATTAGATAATTTTTGCTTTAGAACGTCTCCAAATAATTGTGCTGTGGTACTTCTGTCTAAACCACCTTTTCCACTACAGGAGAAGGAAACAAAAGAACAAAAATGACTTATTATTGCTGCCTAGTTGGTTGGATTGTTTCCTCCTCTGTTTGAACTAGAATCGCCTTTCTGCTTTTTGTTTATCAGGAATCATTTCAGCCCTGGCTGTCAGTTAAAAGATGCGGTTTGAGAGGTTTGACTCCTTTTGTTACCCTTATTCAGAAACACCAACATAATTGAGACCACAAATCTCCAAGTGATGATGTAATGGTAGAAGGAGGTTTCAATTTTAGTTTTGAAGTGGATGAATTATAGTATAATTCTGCAGGAACCCTTCCTGTACACCTTTAAAGATTTTTCTACAATATACTTTGTTAGGCAGATTATTTAAATATTTGTAGGTTTATGTTTTTAACACAGCCTGGTTACTTAGGGTACTCATGGGTACCTTTCACTTTCAAACCAATACGGTACCAATTCCAGGTACCTGGGAATTGAAATCGGTAATCAAACAGTACCAATGTGGTAATTTTAATGTGACAAGAGATACCGCTAGCCTAACTATTTAAAAACAAAGGTTTTAGCCTAAATACTAAATCATCTAATGTTGAATAATTTGTATCATTCCTTTCATTTGAAAATTAACAAACAACACAAACGTGTGCTAAATGCAAGACTAATGTTTAACAGTTGTTTATCTCTCAGGTATTATTGTCACATTTAATTATCATACACAAAGTTCCTCAGAAGTTTCACTTAGGTTGAAAACAAAAACACAAAATTGATCATGATAAATGGTTGTTATACCATCTGATTCTCATTTGCAAGTAAAATAGGAATTTATATCAGTTTGTTCTAGGTGTGTTGCCACAGCCAGGCAGTTATTTTTTTTTTTGCCATATATCAAATGTTTTCCTGTCAGTATTTTACTTATTACACACCAGCTGTTTGATTGCAAAGTGCATCTTTGTTGTATTTTTTATTGTCCCATTTAGAGGTATTGAATTCGCCATGTAAAATGGTCAATTCTAATCATTAGCATATGGCATAAGTAACTTAAATTAACGTCCAGCTAGCTAGCCTTACTTTTGAGAACGTTCTGTTAGACATGCTTGCTTTGTTGGCATGGAAAATTACAACATTCATTCGCTACAAATACACCTTTTTGCCCTCCAAATGCTTCAGAAAAACAAAGATTGGGACATATTTCTCAATTCAACAAGCAACTGTGTTTCTGAAAAGACACTCACAGCCAGCACTCGATATACCCCTATTCCTCCAGGCTTGAGTTAAAGGCCTACTGAAACCCACTACTACCCACCATGCAGTCTGATAGTTTATATATCATTGATGAAATATTAACATTGCAACACATGCCCGATTGTAGTTGTGATAGGCGCCAGCGCCCCCCGCCACCCCAAAAGGGAATAAGCGGTAGAAAATGGATGGATGGATGGATGGATGGCAACACATGCCAATACGGCCTTTTTAGTTTATTAAATTGCAATTTTAAATTTCCCGGGAGTTTCGTCTTGAAAACATCGTGTAATGATGACGTGTACGCAAGACGTCACGCGTTTTTAGTAAATATGAGCGCTGCACACACACACAGCTAAAAGTCGTCTGCTTTAACGGCATAATTACTGTACACAGTATTTTGGAGAACTGAGTTGCTGAATCTTTTGCAATTTGTTCAATTAATATTGGAGAAGTCAAAGTAGCAAGATAGAGTTGGGAAGCTTTAGCCTTTAGCCACACAAACACACGGTGATTCCTTGTTTAAAATTCCTGAAGGTGAAACTTTTCTTTGGATCAGAGCGCAGTCAAGCGAACATGAAACACGACGGAATGTCAAACAGCAGGTTTCGGTGAGAAAATTGTGGTTAAAAAGTCGCTTCTTACCGGAGAAAAGCTGAGCTTGTGCCGTCCATAAAGCTGCCATCGACTCCCCTGAGTCACTGCCGTCAAGACACCCGTGGACAAACCCCTCTGACTATCAGGTACTGTTAAACTCACTAAAACACTAGCAACACAATAGAAAGATAAGGGATTTCCCATAATTATCCTACTAAATGTGTCTAAAAACATCGGAATCCGTCCCAATGCAATCACGTTTTTTTTAAACTTTTTTTTCTAGTCTGTCGCTATCAATATCCTCAAACACGAATCTTTCATCCTCGCTCAAATTAATGGGGAAATTGTCGTTTTCTCAGTCCGAATAGCACTTTTTGTTGGAGGCTCCTATTATAAACAATGTGATTATGTGAGGAGCCCCCACACTTGCGACGTCATCGTCTGCGACTTCCGGTAGAGGCAGGGCTTTTGTCTTAGCACCGAAATTTGTGAACTTTATCGTGGATGTTCTCAACTAAATCCTTTTAGCAAAAATACGGCAATATTGCGAAATGTTTAAGTATGACACATAGAATGGACCTGCTATCCCCGTTTAAATAAGAAAATCTCATTTCAGTAGGCCTTTAAAGCCCATGTGCGGAATGCTGCTTGTCATTAATCGCACTCCTCTAGAAAACCAAACTGGTCCTTTTATTGTGAGTATTCTCCAGGTGGTGTCGAGATGTGTGTTGATTGTCATTGTTTCTCAATATCTGTCATAGTCAAATAATCACTACGACTGATGACAAATGAGCATTAGTGTAAAAACATTGATGTCTTTGTCAGATTGGAAAAGGCTTTGTGAAATGTGCTGCGTAGTTTCCATTCATTAAGTCAACCATTTGTGAGGTCAGAATTCACTGATGTTCTGTTCTAGTTCATCTCCAAAGTGTCTAATTGCAATGAGGTTTACCAAGACCAACAAACCTATTCATCCATGTTTTTATTGACTCTGTAAAGTGCAAACCCTAAACCTAAAGGATTGGAATATTTAAGACTCGTAATCTAACAGAAGTTCAATTTTTTGTATAACGCACCTCATTTCCTGCCGTTGAACCTGTGCAGAGTCATTCTTGAGCTGGTGTCCATCCCAGTTGTCTTTAAGAAAGACAAGTTTTAACTTGGTCTGGTCACCAGTCAGTTACTGTATAGGGCACTTATAGACTAACAGCTGTTTTGGACCATGGGAGAAAACTGGAGCACTGCAAGAATGGGCAGAACATGCAAACTCTACACAAATGTCTGAGCTGTAATTTGAAGACATAATCACCTAGTTGTGAGCAATCTTAAATATAATTCAGAATTTGGATTTGAATTGAACTTGCTCCACCCCACATACTATTGATTCGGAATTTGAATTACAGGAAGTGAAATTAAATTAATTGCTATTCAGAGAAAGTCCTTAAAGCCAGGTGACAGGCACTTTTTCTGAATTTTGCCTACCGTTCACAATCGTTATGTAAGACAAGCACAATGTTTGAATTTCTTTATGCGCTCTAACTAGTAAATAAATGCCAGCAAAAGTCCACTTACAATGGAGCCTATGGGTGTCTCTCTGTTCACCTTTAAAGCTCTTAAAAACATGCAAACACTTCCGTCAACGTTTTATATACATGCTCCAAGTATACATGTAATGTAGAAACAGACTCATTCATAATAACATGTAATATTTATGTATTTTGCTCCTTTCAAGGTGCATTAATTTTAAAAAAAATACTCGCTGCAGATATGTGCTTCAACAAACATAATAAACATCACAATACAATGTCTGCTTTCACTCGGAAACTGACTGTTAGAATGTTCATACGGTATTTTACTATTTTCCCATTCAGATGAAGAGTGACTCAAAATCTTCAAAGAACAAAGGAAGGTGAAACAAAGCGTTTTTTTGGGTCTTTTTCGACAATTCCGAGTCTAAGTTGGCTGTCAAGTGTACCAACCTCCTCAGTTTATGTCCCCTTCATTCACTTTTATTGTGAACTACTTAATTCATGATCTAGAATAAACTTTCACCTTCTCCGAGGCAAGAAGCAGCTCACCAGCTCATGATGTCAATACAGCAGCATAGGGAAGTTACCTCTCTTTGATCAATACATCGGCAAATGTCGGTCCTTAACGTTAGCGCTTATGATAACAATATTGCTCATACTTTGTTAAAATTCAGGTAAAAAACTGTAAAGGGAGTATTGTGGGCGCTTTTTGGATGGTTATTTATTGGGTTTTATGGTTGTAATAGACGCAAAAGACAATGATGTCATGACTCTCATTGGCTCCATTTTAAGCAGACTTTTATGTATGTTTATTTATGAATTAGAATGCCATTGAAAAAGACATGAGTTTTTGTCTCTCATAAGGATTCATAGGCACCATTTCAAAAAAAGTGCTGTTCCCCTTTAACATAAGTTTTAGCCTAAATACTAAATCATCTAATTTTGAATCATTTGTATCATTCCTTTCATTTGAATACTAAAAAAAATACACAAAACTGTGCTAAATGCAAGAATAATGTATAACAGTTATGTACTAAGGTATTGTTGTCACATGTAATTATTATACACAAAGTTCCTCAGAAGTTTAGATTGATCAGAAGTTTAGATTGAAACTAGGGATGTAACGATATGAAAATTTCATATTAATGTTATTGTGACCAAAACTACATGGGTTATCCATCCATCCATCCATTTTCTACCGCTTATTCCCTTTTGGGGTCGCGGGGGGCGCTGGCGCCTATCTCAGCTACAATCGGGCGGAAGGCGGGGTACACCCTGGACAAGTCGCCACCTCATGGGTTATCATTTTTATCAATGTATTGTTGAATGTGCTCTGACACACTGAACATTTTTGATGCAGTTAAGTTGATGTTGTTATAAGATTTGTTCAAATATTTTTTTTCACCATTTTGCCTAATTTCAAAGTTGTAATATAAAAAATTAACTGTTTTATGGGAGTTTAATTTATTCTTAATTGTCAATGAAAATATTTTGCTGTTATTGAAATATGTGTACATGGCCATAGTGGTAATATTTTTTAAAATAAGCAAATCTGTCAATATACTGTAAAGCATGATTCTAGGATTCACCAAAATTATCACTTCTAATTTCATGGAATATAAAATAATCTACCCATCAATTTAAATTTAAATTTGAATTGCGATTTACTTCCTTTCACTACTTCCTTTTTGCATCATTAATTCAAACTCATGAAGGTAAATTTGAATTTGGGAAACATTATATGTTGAAGTTGTAATTTTGAACATGCTTGGTTGTAATGCAGACATTCTATCCACATTTCCACCAGCCTGTCGTCGTAGAATGCTGACAGCCAAATATGCATTACCAAAGTCATTTTCAAGAATTCTGTTGTCGGTTGGTGTTCTCCTTGCCCCTATCTGTGTTAAACAGCAGTAATCAGAAATTTATAGATTAACAATTTGTCTGCATTAATCCAAAAAGCCAAATATTTCCTGCCAAAAGCAGCCCAGGTATCCTAACATGTAATGACATGTTAAGTCTATGCTAAGACTATCATCAATTGTCTCTCACTCACTAAAATGCACTTTTTTAAAGTGGCTGATGATGATATTGTTTCACATACATAGGGTCATTTGATTTTAGAAAGCTGTTTTTTTTTCTCCTGAAGAATTAAATAAAACAATATGAATATGGGGTTCAAAAGCTGAGTTTGCTCTTCTTGACTATGTAACATCTCCTGTCTGTGCTTCATTCATCACAACTAAACATTTCATAGCTTCCTTTATACCCACCCTTCCTTCCCTTGGTTCCAGACCTTGAATAGACAGATGAGTCACCATGTAGAGTTTTTGTTAGGGTTTGACCATCTTTACAACAAAGTGAGCCTGTCATTTACAAATAGAGTGTGTGCTCTGTGCTATGTGCCACCTTTTCACCCTAAAAATAGACTGTGACATAGTTCTCGGCTCGCCTACAAACGTACTCTAGTCCTGACTCCTAAGTGAGGCAAGTGTGGACCTCGATCGCATGAACACAGCAGAACTACAGATAAGACGAAGCAAAGCAAAACTGAAATTTGAGTGAAAGTCATTAAGAAATTTCACTTTATTGTAAACCCATCCATCCATCCATTTCCTACCGCTTGGCCCTTTTGGGGTTGCCGGGGGTGCTGGAGCCTATCTCAGCTGCATTAGGGCGGAGGGGGGGTACACCCCAGAAGCGTAAATACAACAGTTAAAGATACCTGTTTCTTTTCAACAAAGGTCCTCTGCTGCTCATTACCGTTTGATGAAGTCATTAGAAAACACTGTCTCCTTACCTGATCACTGACTCTTTAACAACTCACGCACCTTTCAGGTGACTTATGTGCAGTCAAAATAAATTGTGTTGGACAGCTGTAGACTTTATATAACTTTCTTTTTATCTCAGCTGATTATAGGTCAGCTGGTTAAAAATCCACCCAAGTTCTACAACTGCATGTAATCTTAAAGACGGCGTGTTGTTTTGTATGTGTGAGTTTCTTTGGACAATGTAAACTTCAAAGGTGCTGTTCAGTCGAGGTGCAACCACATGCATCTGCTTAACTGAGCATTCTTTGGTCTACTGACAAAACTACGTGTCTGAATGTTAATCGAATTGAGCTTATTTGCAGACCAAGTAGAGTATCTTTTTAAAAATGTTTTTATCTAGTTTAGAGTACCGGACTGCAAGTGTCACAGTCATACCCTAACGACAGCGCCTCCGATGGTTTACGCCAAATAGTACAATCATTGATTACTATCTCCATTCCTAAAACAGTGTGTATATATATAAATGTACGTATACAGAAGATGACAATATTATGTAGTTGTCTTCAACCATAAAACAGTCAGCAATTCTGTTTCCCACAGAACTGCAATCTATTTGTAGCATTGGGGGCGTGACCATGGCAGTGTTAATATGACGATAGTATATCATTTGCATAATTAGCTATGGATCATACATCCATCCATCCATCCATTTTCTACCGCTTATTCCCTTTTTGGGGTTGCGGGGGGCGCTGGCGCCTATCTCAGCTACAATCGGGCGGAAGGCAGGGTACACCCTGGACAAGTCGCCACCTCATCGCAGGGCCAACACATATATTAAAAAAAAAAGTTAAATAAATGTCACACATTTAATGACTAATCTGTGTTCCTGGTTATTTGTATCAACATATTTTTCTTGTTACATTATTTTCTTTTTCCTTATTTTTTAATGCTTTTTCTTATTACAGTGCATTGAAACACAGGCTGCAATTGCCACACCCCTGGTTTATTTACATATATTATGTGGAAATCATCTTAATCCGTAATGACACCTTCATATAAACTAAAAAAAAAGCAATGCAACCATACAGAATTAAGGTTGGCTCTTTTGCTGCTTGCTTAAAAGTACTGTTTGCAACTTCCATACAGTAGCATTTTACAATGCAAAATAAAAAACAAGTACTCCACCGGCTAGATTATGTTACCATTAGTGGTTTAACAGATTTGTTTGACAATTTGTCTATATTTTTTCACAATAACTCAGTTTATGCAGTAAAAAAAAAATTACCAGTCCGAATAGAATGGTTGGTGTTTACGGTGGTTACTCAACCGTCTCGTAAACATAGAAAAGACGTCCAAGAGGGGCAGCAAAAAATTTGCAGTCATGTTGTTGTTGTTATGATAGAGCATAATTTCAATGATAGCTAACTCTCGCTATCCAAATTGCTATTATATATATATATATATATATATATATATATATATATATATATATATATATATATATATATATATATATATATATATATATATATATATATAAAATAAACAACCCCATTGACAGACTAACTGAACTGCCATAACACTTGTTTTAAACTTCTATACGCGTTTAACAAATGGTATTTTAACCTAACAAAATTGACCTAAAACATAAAATCCATTTCTACTTAGAGGCATATAGTCCCAAAACTCTGGAAATTAATATTGACCGCTAACTTTTGCTAGTCTGCTGTTCTGCACTCTGCACTTTGTGATGATAAACTTCGGAAGCCTTCAAAACAAATAACGTATTAAATGTTTTATATATCATGATTGCCCGAAGATGTCAGCACTTATATCACCTATAACATTGAGTGTTCCCTTCCTACATCGCAAAAACTTCATTTTATTTTACTTTTGGTGACCCTAAATTTAAACTGTAAATGAATGTATGTTTTGGAAACACTGCAATTGCAAACTACAAACATCTCACCAGGCTCTACCGGCCAGTGCACTGCACTGCACTCTGCAATAACTAATGTTCACATTCTGCCTTGTGCCCTGCTAATACTGTAGGGCGGGGGACAGAGATGCAGAGGATTTTACATTATTTGCAGACAAAACACGCTTTCAAGCTCACAATAACTTACAGTATTTTGGTAGCTGTGTCCCGCCATGTGGCTTTCATTTCCATAGGAGTGGACAGTGGAGACTTTGTTTGTATTGTTCTACAGTTTTTTTGTGAATAAAACGTGGAGTACATACATACCTCAACAATGAATGTTTTATGCTACAGCGTGATGTCAGTGCTGGGTAATTTCTTCTTGAGGATAACAGGACGCTTTTTTTTCTAGCCCTTGACTGAAAGTGTCACCCCCTAGTTGTGAATGAACATAGATTGTGATGGTGAGGAATGCACAGTGTCTCTCATGCCCCTGCAGCTCTCTTGTCTGAACATGCAAACACACACTTCCCCTGGGACATCTACTTATAACATTGACCCAAACCCAAAATGTTCATGATACTTTTTATCAATGAAATAAGTTGTTAAAAATGTAGGTAGCTAGGTTTAGTTTATTTTAGAATCATTTACTAAAGTGGACTAATATATTTTATTTCACAGTATGTCTGTAGGTGGCAATTTGCTTCTGTATTCTGTGGTCTAATCTACATTTAGTTTATTTTTAGACAAAGCCCAATTTCTTAGTTTCTGGCCCAGCTGAGTAAACGCACATGATTCACCCTTTTTCACTCCACTTTCTACACAAGAGCACACATACTATTCATTATAATGGTTGTCAAGACAAACATTGTTCTACCATTTGCATGGCACTGTTGTGTACGCCATAACTCAAGCTTGTGTCAACAGTGCTATAAACAATACAAACGCTTCTTTTGTTGATATTTGTCCACTGATTTGTGTGAATTAGTGCTGCCTTAGTTTTCGATCAGGCCTACAGCAAATAATAGTTGGATAAGTGGAAGAGTGAGGTGATATATTGGTAACTTTTATAATGTATTCAATAGCAATTGTAGCAATGATTTCATTCTATTAAATGGAAAATTAAATGGAGAATATCTTATGTTGAATTGGAAGTAGGCAGCACGGTGAGACAGGGGTTAGTGCGTGTACCTCACAATCCGAAGGTCCTAGGTTTGATCCCCGGGCTCGGGGTCTTTCTGTGTGGAGTTTGCATGTTCTCCCTGTGACTGCGCAAGTTCCCTCGGGTACTCCGGCATCCTCCCACCTCCAAAGACATCCACCTGGGATAGGTTGATTGGAAATTCAGTGGCGTTGTGGTTAGAGTGTCCGCCCTGAGATCGATAGGTTGTGAGTTCTAACCCCGGCCGAGTCATACAAAAAACTACCTCCCTGCTTGGCACTCAGCATTAACGGTTGGAATTGGAGGTTAAATCACCAAAAATGATTCCCGGGCGCGGCAACCGCTGCTGCCCACTGCTCCTCTCACCTCCCAGGGGGTGAACAAGGTCAAATGCAGAGGGCAAATTTCACCAAACCTAGTGTGTGTGTGTGTGTGACAATCATTGGTACTTTAAATTTAATTTAATTAAACACTAAATTGGTCCTAGTGTTTGAATGTGAGTGTGAATGTTGTCTGTCTATATGTGTTGGTCCTCCAACGAGATGGCGACTTGTCCAGGGTGTACTCCGCCTTCCGCACGAATGCAGCTGAGATAGGCTCCTGCACCCCCCGTGACCCTGAAAGGGACACGCGGTAGAAAATAGATGGATCGATGGAATTGGAAGTATTGTGGAATAATGCAATCTGTTTTGCCTCCTCATGACATTTGTCTTTTTTCCCTTTGCTTCAGGAATGTGTGTGTGCATAGTTGATCCCCTGCATGCGGTCTGAAGAGCTTGTACAGGAGAAGAAGTTTAAACATGGATATGGAAGACTTTCCTCCACCGCCCCCTGAAAGTAAGGTCAACAGTACTTCTTCCAAAATTCTTCAAGGCTTAGACATAGTAATATGGTCGATTAGCTCACTTGGATAGAGCGTGGTGCTAGTAATGCCAAGGTTGGGGGTTTGATCCCTTTACGGGCCATCCTTCTTCTGGATACAGTTGCTTTTCTTCTAAAAAGTTTAAACATCATTAGTTCTAATCGTAAAGGGTTTTATTCTGCCACTAACTGCCTTTTCCTAACACTGCTTTATAGTCCAATGAAATAAACTGCAACATAAGCTAGAAATCATTTCCATGGTCTGTGTGTTTTATTGTTTTACTGTAGCAGTCTGGTGATCCAGAGTAAAGTCAAATAGGGTATGTGCTGCATACATGTACACTGGTATTTTTTTTCAAAATATTACCATTTTAAGCTTCTGGTACAATAATTTGTCATTTAACATCCGGCATCACTGGTTTCCTGGAAATATTACTGCATTAATATCCTGTACAATGTAATTATTTACACAAGTTGAATTTGAGTTCAGTGTCATCGCCAAGGGCTTGTCTTAAATGATCATCTTTCTTTCAGAGCAGGGGTCTCAAACATAATTTAACTAGAGGCCACTGGATGTAGAGTCGGGGTGAGGCTGATCAGCACAAAGTATTTACTTAAGAATTGTGTTTTAACCATGTGACTGAATTTGCTAATGGTAGGCCTTAAGTCATTTTAATTTCAAAAGAAGAATGAAGAATGTTCAAGTCATATATTTTGACACTGTTAAGGTTCCCACAGAGATGGTCAAAGACACTTCAGCTTGCTAACAGACAGTTGCTCCTTGTGTTGCCCAATGTGTGTTTGTTGTGCTGCCGTTTCTTCGTTTGCACCATTATTATAGTTGTATGTAGTTCTAGTAGGTTTCACGTTTTTCATAATATATTTAACTATTATCCGCCCAGGGTGCGTGTGCCATAAATACACTAAACTATGAAATTAAGTAAAGGGCCACAAAATAGGGGCTGCAAGTTTAAGAGCCCTGCTTTAGAGAAGAATTACAGTTTAAAATGATTGTCAAATTCAGCTAATCATATTAATCTCCCCAAGGACTTTTGCTAGATGTTGTCATCTGTTGTTGGGATTGTTCTCTCAGGACTCATGAAGCGTTTTAAGTAAACAAAGATTCCACCACTCCTCCACTGTGGAGGCTGTGGGCAGCCACTTGAAGGAGTTTGGAGAGTAAAATGTGCTGCGTGTGCACCAGACAATGCATCTCAGTGTTGGACTGAATTTTGGTGCAGTTGCACGCACACATTCAGAAATAGACACAAGCTAGAGAAATCTCCAGTTGGCCTCCCGATTGTTTTGCAGGAGCGATGCTTTTCAATGCAGTGGGGTTTTCATTGAACCTGGGAAAGTGCTGTGGAATGTTGCTCAAAGAAAACGTTTCTACTTGCAAACTCACTCAGTTCACACAGATGAGCAAAATGGACTTCAGGCATTGGGAATTTTTTTCTTAAGTTTCAATTGGAAAGCTTCGAAGTTGGACATGGGAAGCTCCAAGTGGGATATGTCTTACATCCCAGCAGTCTGGAATGCTGCATAGGCCCATAAATAACAAATGATTTTACTTCACTCACATACTCATATTGTATTTGAACTAATAGAGCATCATTCTCTAACCAACTGAGCTAACCAGCCATGTACTTTAAGCAGTCCGGTGGCCATCAAGTGA
Source organism: Nerophis ophidion (assembly GCF_033978795.1). Classification (NCBI taxonomy): domain Eukaryota; kingdom Metazoa; phylum Chordata; class Actinopteri; order Syngnathiformes; family Syngnathidae; genus Nerophis; species Nerophis ophidion. The sequence continues at coordinate 48,211,156 of NC_084613.1, forward strand.
ATGCCCTGTTAATAAAATGAATTCGATGAATGAGAATATTCACAGGCGCGACATTGTATTATATACATGTGGGCCTTTTACTATGAATGGCTGGCTCTGGCTTTCAACAAAGGCAGAGACTTTTCTTACCTCTCTTGTATTTCTCCTTGTTTTGCTTCTTTGTCTCATTTTGTTTTGTTTTAAAGGGGAAATGCACTTTTTGTGGGATTTTTGCCTATAGTTCACAATCCCAATAAAATACATGAAGACAAAAGGTTTTTTTTTGCATTCCGATTTGTAAAATGCCGCTAATGGGAGCCATCCATTCTACTGCTAAATCACTTTAAAAATACATCCAAAAACCGCCAACTTTACTTAATTTACAGTCTGTAACCTTTATAATAACCAAGCTGTAGCGACATTGTTATGGTAAGAACTAACACTAAAGAACTATTTTTCCAGCGTAGTAAAACATCGTCTTAGGACAGCCTGCTAAGGCATTAGCCGTAACCTAGTCACGGCAAGAGATAAGCCAGCTTTCGCGTCAGCAGCTTAATAGCTTGTGTTTGTAATGCACAACACAATGTGATAGGACACCAATCTGTATTGCTTGTTTTCCAACACGTGACTTCTTCCCGGAAGTGGAAACCGATGGTGGTCAACCAAGCTAAGATGGCTGTTGTACAGCAAGCAGCGCGCAAACTGAGTACAAAAGAGGCTGAAATCTTCCTGCAAAAAGCCGATGAAAGCAAATTATGAAATTATGCAATGGAATAAATCCCTATACTTTATCAAAAAAAGATTTGTCGAGTGATATCAAGCATTATACCTTGGTCGTTTTGCCAGACATATCAAATTATTGTGCTCCAGACGCCATTCTATACACCAAAACAGATGGAAACTTGGACAAGCAGGGAGGTGTACAACTACTTTGTGACTGGGAAAAGGAAATTGTTATCAATACTCTTCCGGATAAATATTTTTGCTCGGTTAAGGTCTCATTTCATGATTCAACTTCGCATCTACTGCCATGTTTGTTGCTGATGCACGTGCCGTTTACGAGTCTTTATCAAAATATAATTATAGGCATCGACATTGTGTATGTGCTGAAAGTTTCATTTACAATTGTTGCCTTTGGTAAAAGCTAAACTCTTTTAGGTTTTGCTCACGTTTGCGTTCTTCTATTTAGACACGTACATGTACAGTATTTTAAACAAACACTTAAAGTGATCACTGCAAGCTCATGCAATCTTCGACTCTGCTCCCTTGGAATGTAGTGTGAGCTGAATGCTTTTCTCGTCGTCGTTTTGTAAAATCTTGCACTGTACATTCCTTTTTGATTACCTCTCGAGGGAACTCTGAAAAAATGTTTATCCTTTTCGCGATCTGAACGATATGTACTACCACTATAGATGTAGGCACAAATACACCCTGCCGCCATCCCCCGCCTTTGTCGCTTTACCCCCCGTAATATGATGGACAATAGAGCAGCGACCCTGGTGGCTGCAGCTTCGGTCCGGATGCCGGCCGCCCTAACCCCATTGCAAGTCTGGAGTTTTGTACATAGTAATATGTGCTTATATTGCTTAAGGTTTTTTTCCAAACTGAGACACCAATTGGAGCTTAGTTCGAGAGTAGCTTTTTTCTCCTTTCCCTTCCTCCTATGTTTACCTTAACTTCCTATCTTTTTACCGGGCACTGAGTGGTGAACTTTCTGTCTCCCTGTTCTGTCTACCCATGTATACCGTATGTCTTTTCTTGGATGGGTCGTACTAAAAACACATTTCGTTGTACTGTACTTTTAATATGGAATGACAGTAAAGTTCCATAACTTCATTTTTCAGAACTCCCACCAGCTTCGACACAGCAAAATTCAATTCAAAATGATCTTCTTTTTTGGTCCAGCACCATTTAGTGTATCTTCATCTCCACCAAGAGAGGTCGACACTCACGTTTTCACCCGTCTCACTTGGTGTGCCTTATCTGTGTTCCCACCTGTACAATTAAAAACAAACAGATGGAAAAAGACAGATAGAATTTTTGCTTCCAGGTTTGATCCTTTTCAAGCACCTTGGCTCACTGGTGCCGATAGATACAAGTCACTGTTTTGACCTGTGGCAGTAGTCGCAGCCCATGTTTTAACACAGTTTGACTGCAGGGTGGAATAACTACCTGTCACTACCAGATGCAATGTGGTGATTTAGAGCTGTGTGCATGGCTGTTAGGGACTTCAAAGCTCCTGGCTTTGCTGAAGGGCCTCGCTCTAAATTCAGATTTATTCCTCCTAAAAAGAGGTAGGGCACTCTTTAATGTTGAACCCTTTTGTAGCATTTGCGTGTAAAACCCACCTCGCCAGCCACCTGATGATAAGCATAAAATAATTACCCAAATGTCCCAAAAATAGTTAGGTTGTTAAAGAAAGACATGGTACACAAACAGCTGCGTAGAGGAAAGAAGAGAAATGGGTAACAATAGTCAATAACAGAAAGGGGTTAAAGGCAAAATAGGCCAGAAAGGGAAATAAAACAGAAGGCTTTTGGAGTTTGTATTGAAATGCTGCCAAAAATTAGTCATGAGTTTTTTTCCTTTTAAAGGGAACTGCCAATTTTTAAGAATTTTGCCTATCATTCACAATCATTATGAGAGACAAGAACACACTTTTTTTTTTCTTTTTTTGATTAAACCTTTTTTTTTAGTATTCTAAAGATTAAAAAAAAGTTTTCAAGATGGGGATAATAGGAGTCCCCTATGTTGCCTTCAAACGCCTCTAATACGGACAACTGTCCATCGAGAGTTGCTATAATATTGATCTTGATACATGCAGCGTGCCATGCTTGTTAGTACAGCTACAAACACTCACAAGCTGGCTGTGTACAAACAAAACATGAAATGTGGGCTAATACTTGTTCATGTTTTCCAGTCAGTACAGATTTGTGTCCTATCACATTATTGTGCATTACTAACTCAAAAGCCATTCAGTTGGTAACGCAGAAACTACCTTACAGTTAATGCCGTCGCAAGGAAATGTTTTACTATGCTAGATAAACCCTTCCTCTGTCTTTGCTTTTACAAAAACAATGTCACTACAGTTTGGTTATGCAGGTTACGGAACATAAATTAAGAATTGCTGGCATGTTTTGGGTGCATTTTTAGAGTGATATAGAGGCAGAATGTATTCATCCCATTAGCAGCATTGTTAGCCACCAAAAACGCGTTGATTATTATAAATCAGAATCCAGAAAACCCCACAAAATTATTGTTCATAAGGATTGTGAATGATACACAAAATTCCCTAAAAAGTGCAGTACCCCTTTAAAGTTGTTTGATGTTGTCACAAAATGTCCACATTTCCTTATCGGCTTATGACATATAGAAAGGCGAATAAGGTTGTAAGAATTTGCTCATAACCATTTTCAGGGATATGGAAACAAATTGTAAGAAAAGCATTTCAGTTTTACCTATTTAGAAAATGTTTTACTTTCTTTTGCAGTCTTAAATGGGTCCTATTATGCATAACCAACATTTCTTATCGGTTAATGCCTGTCTGGTGTATTCAGGATCCCCATAAGTCCCGTAAATGTGAAATCAAACCATGGAGGCATTGCAGAGATATTTATAAAACAATTTTGCCTTCTTCCAAACTTGCTCCAAGTGAGCCGTTTGGAATTTGAGACTTTAGTGACGTATTTTGCCTTAGTTAGGTCAACAGATATCACCATTCATGGTAGAAGTTTACTGGAAGAGCTTTGCAGAATTCTGCCATTTTTATTCAGTTTTAGTCCACCGTTGTAATAAGTTCCTTGTTTTTCTCTATCCTCTTGTAGTGGGATACACTGGCAAATGCATGCAAATGCATGCTAAAATCCTAGGCTGTTGCCATTTGTAAAAAAAGGTTACGCAACATTTTAATTTATATCTAAAAACCTACAGCATGGTTGACGGGGTGGTTACGCAGTCAAAGGGGGCATAGCCCGAAAAAAACGGCTTCAAGATGTTCTCTAAGACAAAATCCATGCAAAATTTTGACCAAAATACCTCCATTAAATCTGAACAGAACACAATTGATCCTCTGATCATATTACAGAAAAGATCATTCACAAGGTTGTTTTTTTTAGAACATACTAATAATCTGTTTATGCAATCAAAGTTGCTAAAATTTGATGATCTTGTTAAATATAATAATAATACTAATAATACAAACCCTGTTTCCATATGAGTTGGGAAATTGTGTTGGATGTAATTATAAACGGAATACAATGGTTTGCAAATCATTTTCAACCCTTATTCAGTTGAATATGCTACAAAGACAACATATTTGATGTTCAAACTCATAAACATTTTTCTTTTGCAAATAATCATTAACTTTAGAATTTGATGCCAGCAACACGTGACAAAGAAGTTGGGAAATGTGGTGATAAATACTGATAAAGTTGAGGAATGCTCATCAAACACTTATTTGGAACATCCCACAGGTGTGCAGGTTAATTAGGAACAGTTGGGTGCCATGATTGGGTATAAAAACAGCTTTCCAAAAAATGCTCAGTTTTTCACAAGAAAGGATGGGGCGAGGTACACCCCTTTGTCCACAACTGCGTGAGAAAATAGTCAAACAGTTTAAGAACAACGTTTCTCAAAGTGCAATTGTAAGAAATTTAGGGATTTCAACATCTACGGTCCATAATATCATCAAAAGGTTCAGAGAATCTGGAGAAATCACTCCGCGTAAGCGGCATAAACGGAAACCAACATTGAATGACCGTGACCTTCGATCCCTCAGACGGCACTGTATCAAAAACCGACATCAATCTCTAAAGGATATCACCACATGTGCTCAGGAACACTTCAGAAAACACTGTCACTGTGAGTTCAAGTCAAAACTCTACTATGCAAAGCGAAAGTCATTTATTAACAACATCCAGAAACGCCGCCGGCTTCTCTGGGCCCGAGATCACTTAAGAAGGTTTTGATGCAAAGTGGAAAAGTGTTCTGTGGTCTGACGAGTCCACATTTCAAATTGTTTTGGGAAATATTCGACATCGTGTCATCCGGACCTAAGGGGAAGCGAACCATCCAGACTGTTATCGACGCAAAGTTCAAAAGCCTGCATCTGTGATGGTATGGGGGTGCATTAGTGCCTAAGGCATGGGTAACTTACACATCTGCGAAGGCACCATTAATGCTGAAAGGTACATACGGGTTTTGGAACAACATATGCTGCCATCCAAGCGCCGTCTTTTTCATGGACGCCCCTGCTTATTTCAGCAAGACAATGCCAAGCCACATTCAGCACGTGTTACAACAGCTTGGCTTCGTAAAAAAAGAGTGCGGGTACTTTCCTGGCTCGCCTGCAGTCCAGACCTGTCTACCATCGAAAATGTGTGGCGCATTATGAAGCATGAAATATGACAGTTGAGACCCTGGACTGTTGAACGACTGAAGCTCTACATAAAACAAGAATGGGAAAAAATTCCACTTTCAAAGCTTCAACAATTAGTTTCCTCAGTTCCCAAATGTTTGAGTATTGTTAAACGAAAAGGTGATGTAACACAGTGGTGAACTTGCCCTTTCCCAACTACTTTGGCACATGGTGCAGCCATGAATTTCTAAGTTAGTTATATTTGCAAAAATAATAAAGTTTATGAGTTTGAACATCAAATATCTTGTATTTGTAGTGCATTCAATTGAATATGGGTTAAAAATGATTTGCAAATCATTGTATTCTGTTTTTAATTACCTCTAACAATTTCTCAACTCATATGGAAACGGGGTTTCTAATAATGGATTAGATTTATATTGCGCTTTTCTATCCACGAGATACACAAAGCGCTTACAGACATGTGAGAACCCATTATTCATTCACTCCACATTCACACGAAGCAGCACTGGGAGCAATGGTGAAGTGTCTTGCCCAAGGAAACAACGGCAGTGACTTGGATGGTCAGAGACAGGGATCGAACCAAGAACCCTCAAGTGGCTGGCACGGCCGTTTTACCTACCACGCCATGCCGTCGATATATAATGTATCAATAATTTTATATAGAGCATTTAATAAATTATTGCCGCCTAACCTACAATGTTTTTATATACAGTCACACCAGTGCGGGTTCATAACTTGAGAGGTTATGGGTATGTCTCATTGCGGAAAGCTTAAACCACTCGCAGACATTTTTGTGTGTCTGTATGCGGAATAAAACTCTGGACCAAACTGGATTTACAACACAAGCAATGCTAAACTATTAATTGATTTAAACTGTTATACCAACGTAGGGTCTGGTTAAAATAAAGACATGAGGGTCTTTAATATGAATTGCTGTTGTACTCTGTCTCACAGTATTAACATGTGCTAAATGTTTCTTTACCATCGTTGATATATTGTTTATTAGCATTGTTAGTATTTTGTCCCTCACCATTATTGGTATTGTTCATTCTTCTTACATTGTTGCTTCAAATTATTGTTAGTCAGTGTACTAATTATTGTTACCTGTGGTAATTCCACCATGATTTATCATTTGTATTATAATCCTTGAACAAAGTAACAATGAAGGTCAATATAATAATCACTGAATGTAGAACTTGGGGTGGGATTAATTAAATTATCTTCTTAGCACTCTTTCAGGCAAAACTGGATCATCGTGTTTACATGTTGTACATTTCCTTTTGCATTATATAAATAAATATTATCATATGTTGTTTACCTTGTACATTTTCTGTGTCATTGCCTGAAATAAATGAACAAATCAAATGAAATTAAATGTAGACCACAAGTAAGTGTCTTGTATGTAGAAAATAATCAAAACCCTTTAATATCATATGCTATACAGAAGAAAAAAAAAGGCTCACGAACGGAACAATGTACACAGAAATTGACATCACATGAAAAGCAGTAGGTCACCAATGTTTTAGATTGTGTGTATATGTTGTTAAAAAGCAACTCACTTTTTCACTTGCTCGGCAATGAAAGTTGGATGCTATTTAAAACATTGACTGTCCAATGTAAAAATACGAAAATATGAATAAACCTGAAGTCGCTCTGCATCGTAAAGTTGATTTGTTTGAAGTAACTGATTTAAACAAAGACGTTTTAAGAATTGAAATGCTCATTAGTAAATGTCGGAAAACACAAGGCCAGTGTCGGTCAAAGGGTTTCAAGAGACAGTCAGTCAGGCACAAGCCACGTTGTGAAGGAAATTGAATGCCTCGTGGATACTTGGAATGTTGGGTTATCTTTGTGAACACATTCAGGATATGAGCGTTAAACATAAAATTGCAAGCTAACACAATCAACCTGTGAGAGATAGAGAAATAACTTCCAAGGAATTGTAGGTATAATTGGCTGAAAAATGATGACTAAAAATGTATATGAAAAGATTTTAAAAGATAATGTAACGTACATTATTTTAAAAGATGATGTAACCTACATGTACTTCATATCTTTTGGCTTAACAAGTTATTTCCTGGAGGAGTAACAGTTAGCTTTCTGTCTGGCCTGATTGCTATGTGGAAACTGGAAAGACATTTGTTGTTGGCTTCCTGTCTGCAGCAGAGTGAGCACACCCTACAATGCTTTTTAACATTAACTTTGTCATGAATCTGCCGTAGTGTGAAAACCTGATATGCTCCTCTCAAACTTTTTTTTTGCGAGAACACACTGCTCTAGTCGACCCCACCCTTAATTATATGTGTAGCGCTTAAACGTACAGAAATAGAGCTGCCACCCACTAGAGCGGCCTCAGAAGTTGTTTTTATTTAATTTAACTATTTTTGTATTTTAGAAACCTTCTTTGGCTGACAATTTAGTGACAACGTGTTTTGTTTTAGAAATACATTCAAAGAAAATGCAAGGTGGTATGTACTTGCATTGTTGGAGGGCTTGACTTTTAATTGTGAAAACATAACTTTTTTATGTCTTTAGATGTTCTCATTTTTCCAGGTAATTCAACAGATTGTAACCAGGGATGTAACAATATAAAAATTTAACATCAAGGTTATTGTGACTGAAACTATCATACCGGTAGTTATCATTATAAATGTGGTATTGTTGAATGTGCTCAAAAAGTATTTCACATACTTTGGAGAGGCGGAGCCGACGGCGGGGCAGGACACGCTTCGGCTCTGCTCAAGATGGCGGCGAAGAAGGCAGCGGAGCGAGGAGGCGGGGCGTGCCGGGAGCGACGCCGCGGCGATCAAGATCAGGTGCGTGGCTCACACACCGGCTCACAATCTGCCTATCTTCTCTCAGCGTATGAAAGGGGTGAAAGAGGAAAGATCGAGAAAAGGAGTTGGAGTGTCCGCAGCACAGTAGAAGCAGACGAACAAGACTGATCCGAGAATGAGCCCCAGATGAAGACGACGACACCGGCAGCTGAAAAGTGGACCGAGACGAGCAGCGGAGGAGGAGGAGCTGAAAAGCGACCCGATCGACAATGACGATTTCCTATTTGAAAAAATAAAAGAGTCAAACCTGCTCGACACGATGTCCTTCCTGAATGGCCCACGCAACCCACACGATGACGGCTGGAGTCGTTCACACATTCATTTTTTGATAGTTGTTTTATTTAAACAATTAAAATGAATACGCACACTGTTAGGACACCTACTATTTTTTCATGTAGTAGTTTTATTAAGTTTGGTTGTTTATTTATTTATTTATTTACTACCTGGTTTTAGGCTACACCAGCTAGAAACCTGAGAGTTCCCAGCTCAATCCCAGAATCCGCCATCTTACATCCTAGTCACTGTCGTTGAGTCCTTGGACAAGACACCTCACCTACCTTTTAAATGTAAATAATGGGTTTTCTCAATGTAAAGGGCTCTAGAGAAAAAATGTAATTAATTTCACTTGATTAATACTGTATATAATGATGTTCGTGTGGTAGAAGTGCAACTTCAATTATTTGTGCATTTGCAAGAAGAAAGAACCATGGTCATTTAAAAAAATCCTGTTTTATTTAAACAATTTTTCCTCCAAAGACATGAGCATATAGAAAGTGTGTTTTATTCAATTAATCAAATAAATGAGTTGGTAAACTACTCAAGTACTAAAATAATAGATAGCTGCAGCCCTACAATTTAACATGTCAGAAATAATGTAAAATAAACTGAGCTTATGTTGTTTTGCAGTCATACGTAACTAAAAAAGCACAGATACTGAGTTGCCAATGCTTGAGATTCTGTAAAAATATTACACGGGCAAACTAGTTTTGGTACACGCACATTTTGGCCATATGAAAACTGAGACAGTATTCAAAAACTGCCACCAAATGTCTAAAAACTATTGTCAAAAACCGAATCAGGGTGGCATACCACAGTACATACGGTCTTCCCCCTAACTCGGACTTTCATTAAGTTGCATCATGTTTATTTCTTTGTGCAGTTTTTGCCGAAGACGAAGATGATGGCGAAGCATTTGACTTTGAGGACAGTGATGGCGATGCCCCCGAGGCGGAACGATCACTCCCTACCACCAACATAGCGGAGCAGTGTCAAGGTGACCTTGTGTGCCATACAGCCGAGGGTCGCCAAGCTAACCTGGCCCCCCAGATACCATCCAGCATACCTGACACTAATCCATCAGCAGAAGTTGTCACATTCACAGTAGGTGAAGCAGCATTGGGGGAAGATGGGACATCTGCTGCGGAAGGGACTGATGACAAGGAAATCGATTTACCTCTGCCCCCTCCACCTGATGATGTTCTGGAAACTGACTCCGGAAGAACAGGTTTGACTTTTTCTGGTGCACATACTGTACATTTTTTCATTATTCTTTTCATTGTATAACTTATAAGTTTTGCACTTGGTCAAAGTTGTCTAAATCATGTTTAATTGTTTTCAATCAATCAATCAATGTTTACTTATATAGTTTTGATTAAATTATCTCGCTAACCCCTTAAAGGAGAACTGCATTTTTTTTTTTTTGCCGATAATTCACAATTCTAATGAGAGACAATAACACATGTATTTTATTTAATGCATTCTAACGTAAATACAAGTCCGTTTATAATTAAGCTAATGGGAGCTATGATGTCATTATGTCTATTCCGACCATAAAACCCAATAAAGAACCATCCAAAAAATGCCAACAATACCGCCATTTAGATTTCGTGACCTAAATATTCACCAAGTAATAGTGATATTGCTATTATTAACGCTAACATTAAGGGCCATTACTTAACAACGCATTGATCAGAAAGAGGCAACCTCCTTTTGCTGCTGTATTGACATCATGAGCAGGTGACTTACTTTCTTGCCTCCAAAATTACTGTACTGAATTACTGTTACTATTAAAGACAGTCGAAAAGGAATAAGGCTGCTTACTCAACCCCTACTTTTGTTGTACCCATAGGCGACCTTGCACGCCAATCTAATGAATGCACTATAAATCCAATGCAGTGCACCTTAATCAATGTCCTTGGCTAACAGGTATATGAGATGTATAAATGTATATACATCATGGCTTTACAGTGCGAGCATTTTGATCGCATTTGCGACTAAAAATTTGTTGTGCGAGTATTGGAAACAAAAAAGTATCAAACGTGCAAATACAGATTTTAACCTTTTTAATTAGCATTTTTCTCCTAAAATAAATCCATTCAAATTTGATCAAACTAGAGTAACATTTTTGCCCATCTGTTTAGCATGTTTGAAATAAACCTAAACCATAAACAAATTGACAAGTGATTGACGCGGAAGTGTCACTGATCACTCTGTGCGCTCAAAGCTGTGTGTGCCATTCCTCCTGCGCCATGCACAGAGGGGAGGGAACATGTTTGGATCCCCTTGCTCACACACTCAGTCTTACAATATGGAAGAAACAAGATCTTAGTTGAAGGAACTGGTCAGTAACAGACAACATTTTTTTCTCCACCTTAAAACTTGACACAAAGTGCACTGCGCGGCGGTAACTCCAAAGGGTCTGAGGGAATATTTGAACAACAAATCTAACCAACAATTGCCTATTTGTTGACAAGAACATACAGTTATGGACGCACAGTCAATCTATTTATTAAGCAGAGGTAACATACCAGTGAAAGATTCAAAAGAGCTGCCGCCATAGCAGACAAACTACCGCTGCTAGTCTGCTAAGATACAGTAACAAAAACAGCTCAAACTAAAATGCCTGTGAGACTCAGACAGGACATGAACTCGCTGGTCCCACGTTTCCAGGCGATAGGCAGTGCCTTTTAAAAGTACACACAAAGATGCGCTCACTTCACTCATATGAAATTTATCTCAGCTGCCTAATACCAGATATTTGAAGATTTTTTTTAAGTAACACATTTACTTTCCCTAGTAATTCCTTAAGAAATCCAATTAAGCTTTTGGTAAAGTAACCAGTAAGTATAGTTAATACATTTTTGAAAGTAACACAGCCTGTCTCACAGTATCATCAAGCAGTTGGCACGTTGGTGTTCTTGGCTAAAATGTTTGCATGTATGTCATATAATAATGTTTACCTATAAAAATCACCATTGTTAAAAATAAATTATTTTCATGTTGTGCTGACGTTAAACATTTTCTCTTAAACCAGGGCACTTTATTTCAAATGTTGTTCTTTTGCGTTTTTGTTAAGTGAAAGATTGAGCATAGCTAAATGTTTTTTAAAGAAGACTGGCAATTATATTTTACTTTTCTCATATTATTTTTAAGGCTTTTTCTTTTTTCTTAAATCAAAACACCTCTATGCAAAACCTACTTTTCTTACTTGTTGGTACCTGTTTTTTGTATTTGTGGTCCCCATCAATCCCGAAAATTTAAAATCAAGGCATGGTTGAGATATTTAGTTACGTCAAAAGATATTTTCATTTATATGTTCGTTTATGGGCCAAACTATATGGGATATGACAGTAGCCGCTAGCGAAGATGCTATGTTGTCAAATTTGCAGGACACAGAACGTATCATCAACATGCATTATCATGATATGACGATACGAAAGTATTAAAAGTGCTATCGTTTGCAAAATGTATGTCATTTATATTGTATATCTCGCAACCTCTCTAAGTAATTTTATTTTGTTTGTTGCACTGCTTAATCTGTGTGCAGATAACCATTTATTTGTTCATTAAGTGCATACTTTTCTTATACTTAACCTTTGCAATCCAATTTTTACACAACCAAAAAAGAAGCCAGTACATTCTTTGAAAATCACCTGGATCAATAAAAGTGGCTGACTTCGTATTTTTCTATAATCGTATTTGACCTCTATCAGTCTATTACTGTTTTTCTTAATACTTGCCAGTTGCCTCTATTTAAGTCCAAATGTTGTACCATATATGTGAAAACTCCTTGTATCCTTCAATCAACTTGATTGTTTCTGTTGTATCAGGAAGTGAAGACCAGCTACACGCCACACCTGTTCCAAAGGGCTCCTCGAAAGTCAACCCTTACTCTGTGATTGACATCACTCCGCTCCAGCTGCAGCAGGTCGAGGAGCACGGAACCTCCTCTCCTTCTGAGCCAGGAGAGACCAAGGAGCAAGAAGAAGAAGCCCAGGATACACATGGGAGCCCTGGTGGAATCACCCCAGGCTACTCAGTACCAGTGCCCTGTGGCTATGCAACCCCCTCTGGTGTACCACTCATCACACCTGCTTACACAACACCTGTCATCATTCGACACTTCTCCGTGGATGAAGATGGTATAATAATATATTTTCATTTATTAAATATTTGTTCTACTGTTTATCCTGTTCAGAGCTGGAGCTTATCCCAACTGACTTTAGACTACAGGTAGTCTAGACTGATCGTCAGCCAATCACACAAACACAATGCGGTTGTTATAGGGCCACAACAACTAAGGGGGCCACGTGATAAGGCAAGGCAATTGCATATATGAAGCACAATTAGTACACAAGGTACTTTGCAGAAAATTACAAGAAAGTAAAAATAAAAAATATTGGGACAATTATATATATATATATATATATATATATATACATATAATCATTCAAATTAAAATCCAAAAGATCCTTATAAAAGCAGTCATAAACACGTTTAAAATCAATCAAAGAGTGTAGCTAAAATATTTTCAGTTGTCATGTACAATTAAATAAAAGTGTTTTCAGCCAGGATTTGAACATTGCCAACGTTGAGGCATGTCTCACATCTTTTGGAAGACTATTCCAGATTTTAGGAGCTTACAATTGAAACGCAGTCTTAGCATGTTTGGTCCTGACTTTTTGTATTGCAAGCATAATCAAAATAAATGGAAAACTGAATCGAACTGAACTGAACCGAACTGAACTAAACTGAACTGACTCTAGACACTAGCAAAAGACTGCGGCCTGAGGTTCTCAGGGCCTGAGATTGTTCAATGGTTCTAACATGTCAGAGATTTATTTACTTTTTGCAAAAGACAAGGAAAGTTGTCTGTACTCACACTGTTAAGTGTTTTTGGCTATAAGTCAGAAGGACTATTGTTGTCAAGTTTACTGAAAAAATTGCCCATCACAACTAAGTAATAAGATTTATGACAACTTCATCTGGAACAAAAGTGTGGAAAATCCTTAAAATCCCATAATAAGTTCAGTTCCCTTTCAACCAACACCCATGCGCCAGCAATGTGACATCACGTGAAATGTGTGAATGGGTGGATGTTATAATACAAATTAACTTAGGTATAGTGACGTGCTATATAAATACAGACCATTTACGATGTTGAGCCAACTTGACTTACAGTTTTAGGAAACTTGATCAACTGTATTGAATCAAAATATTTTAAAACTTATCTCATCTAATATTTGAAAGTTTATCGTAGATCGGACTGAATGTCGTCATGTTTTGAAGTGTATTATACTTAAACTATAAATTGACTAAACTTAATTCAGTCAGGTCATCGTGTTGCTTTGACTGAGTTAAGTTGAGTCAATTTTTTAGTTTAAGTACACTTCAAAACATGAGTTGACATTTAGTCTGATGTACGATGACTTTAAAATATGTTGATTAAATACATTTCATCAAGTTTCCTACAACTGTAAGTAAACTTGGCTCAACATTGTAAAAGGTCCATATTTATATAGCACATCACTATACGTAGTATGTTTGTTTTATCACATTCACCCTTAATTACATTCACACAATGACCTGACTGAGTTAAGTTGAATAAACATTTATTTATTTTTTTACAATGCAGTTGTTAAACACATTTCCACCACTTGTAGCAGTAATGACAATATGAAACAAACATAAGAAATCTGGAACTAAAGTCATAGGGAAGCATTTTAAGCGCAAAAAAAATGTCTAATGTAGTGAAGCTGTATTCTCATTTTCACTTTACTTTTTACAGTTTATTTAACAAACATATTTTTTATTAATGTAGTTAGAATATATTTATTTCAGCACTGCGTAATTATGTATAAATATATTTTTTATCAGTTTTCATAAGTCCCTTTTTATAGTATATTTATTTTTGTCATCAACCTGACCTAAGACTTGATAATAATCTTTGTTATTATGCATGCTTTGAGATACAGTAAGTATTGAATAGCAAGATTACTTGTTCAGTACTTCCTCATTTGAGTGGACCTCGGGCCCCTTGGCTCTTCTTATCATTGTGAAGCAGAATTCACCAAGCGTTGGATTGTTCACCCACTAATACGGAATGTGAGCTGGGATTAGACCATCATGAGACAGGGTAGTTTTACCCTACTGATGGCTTAATTTTGTGAAATAGTTTTAAGTAAATTAAGCCAATAATCAGTTTTAGTGCATATAAACATATCGAGTGTGTGTCTTTTGAGTGATGATTTAAAGTTTAGGGTTGGGGCCCCTTCAGGAGTCTTAATAATAATTATAAAAATAATAATAATAAATAAGTACTATTAAGTACCAAAATGGGGCCCACATAAACATATTGTTTAGGGCCGCACAAAGCCTATAAAACACATGTAGACAAACAATCATCACTTTAGTCTGCAGTTAATTTGCCATGCATTTTTTGGATCGTGGAGGGGAGCTGCTTATAGAATGTTGCATTTACTTTACTATATTTATTACTTAAAAGTGTTGTAATATTCATGTGAGTTAATGGCTAATAAGTATTTATTGTATGACCTCCACCACGAACACTTGGCATCAAACACAGTGTTAAGTATTATGCCACTGATCAAACATGCATATTTTACCAGGTGCTTTCTCCCTCATTTATTGTCATCTTGCTACTGTATTGTTAGATTCCCCCCGCCTCCACACAGACCTACATATCCGAGGTCATGGCACAAAAATGCTCGCTCAGCTTTCTGTACAGGCTACTCCCCCCGCTCTTGTGTTTCCTTAAAGCTTTGCCTAATGGAAATATGAACTAATTTTAGCAACATTTAATATGTGTCGGCTGTGAATATGTTCCTTTTCCCCCGACATGTTTGAAGCCTAATTATATTGTAGTTAAGTTACCAAAATCACACCAGATTAATGTAATACTATTTCTAAGATTATGTAATACTGTCAACGTTGTTATTGGTGCAAACTCATTTCCTGTTCATTTACTTGGAGAGCATAGGGTTGTTCTTATAAAATAATTTCAAGCTGACCTGTAAAACACGGTATGTAGAAACAACCTCACAAGAGACTGCATGCAGGGACACTCAGATGAGAGAGCACCTAAATGTAAAAAATGTCCTTTACAATAGCAATGGTGTCCAAAATATGGCCCCCGGCTCATTTTTAAACGGCCCACGGCACTTTGTAGGAGTAAAATTAACCAGAGAAGAACATTTAAAAAAATTGGACAAATAGAACAAAAAGTGACTCCATACAGAAAAAAGCAGAAATGTTGATACATACTAATGATTGAATAACAACACAAAGCTTTGTCTTTAGATAAATATGAATAGTTATAGATAATTTTTTTTTTTTAGACTTTATACAAAATTAAGAGCATAAAGTTTGGAAAAATAAATAAGGGTGTCCCCAAAACACCTTTTGATATGGTGGTTTAAGTTTGGAAATCCCTGTGCTATTATAATCAGTCTTTGGATAAGTGATCTTGGTAAACCGAAACTATTAGTGACTCCTGGTGGCCAATTTAAAACAGTACAGTATTTTTGTCCGGTACAGATATGGACGTTGCTATTTTTAGGGCAATCCATCCATCTATCCATCAGTCCATTTGCTACCGCTGGTGCCCAACACAGATACAATCGAGTGGAAGGCGGTGTACACCCTGGACAAGTCGCCACCTTATCGCAGGGCCAACACAGACAGACAACATTCACACTCACATTCACACACTAGGGCCAATTTAGTGTTGCCAATCAACCTATCCCCAGGTGCATGTATCCAATATATTCAATACAATACACAATACACTGACTTGTATTGTGTTACTGTACATACATTTTCATTGTGTGACCGATTATCATTTATCAATGTTTTTTTCAATCTTCTCCACAGTCACAGTGATCCGGGCTGAGAACACTTCTGTTGACAGGTGTGTGACACACATTCCTGGACAAACAATGTGGTTTACCATGACTAATAGGACCTATCTACTTGTAATCCATCTTGTAATGCCACTGAAAAAGTAGTATCTTGTCAATATGTAAAACATACTGATAGATTAATTTGTTTGTGTATTCTTAAAGTGTTTTCAATGAAGATGTTCCACATAGCGAGGAGGATGCTCTGGCAAAATGGGCATCAGACCCTGCCAACACTGCATGGATGGAAAGTAAGGATGACCAGGAACACGGTCATCATTTTAGGCCACTCATTTTTTTTTTTTTTTTTTTTTGCTCACTTCACTCATTTGTCTAACCTTTCAGACGTTCTTCCCCTTTTTTTTTGAGGAATCCAACTATTGTACAATCTCTCTTACTTGTAACTAGGCAGCGTGACACAGGTTTTTTTTTCTCGTTTATTGAAAGATCCAGACGAGGTGATTTACGATGACGTGCCGAAGGAGAACTCGGACTCCAACACTGGTAATGCCTTTTAAAATTTATGCCAACACTTTGAAACTTGTTTAGCAAAATTGTTGTTTTTCAGGAAGCACACGCTTCATGTTTAACCTATTTTTTTTTTAAATGAATAGATGACTTGGATTTCTTTACTGCTCATACAGAGCCAGATGAGATGATTTATGACGACGTGGAGCTCGGTGAGGAAGGAGGTTATCTTGACAATGGCTGGAGCTCAAGCGAGTTTGAAAGCTACGACGAGGCCAGCGATGAAGAGGGGCGCTCCGAGAACGGCTTGCCCAATGCTTTCATGAGGGGGAAGCCTTCCCAAAAGAAGACACATGTGAGTATAGCATCTATTTTCTTAGTGTTTCTACAGAGAAAGGCATTTTAAAATGTATATTTAAATTTGAACTTCACATTCAAAACCTGCATGTTCAAAAATGTCATGATCCTGAATTATTTTTTAACCATTTATAAGGCACTCATCGAAAATAATATATAATTGAAAATTTTATATTGTTGGACTTTTTATATTTATAACGCTTTTCGCTCTTATGTTGACTTGTAGACAACTCTGCACAAGAATTTCAAAGAGCCCAAACTTTTAGTTTATGCATAGATGGCTCATAAAAAACTTTCAATAGTCAAATACTTAAGTGCTTAATTCAATTTCAATCCCTGGAAATCATTGTAGTACTATACATTACAAGAACCGAAACAGTTAGCCATTTAAAAATAGTATTATTACATTTATTATAGACACATATTTTTGTTGTATTTCACTGATTGTGCATAACACACAGTTCTGTTGCATTTTTGTAAAATGTGTCGCACCCATTTTAACTTGAAGGGAAAAAGCACTTTTTTGGGAATTTTGCCTATCATTCTCAATCATTATGTAAGACAAGCATACATATTTTACTTTTATATGCATTCTACCTTTGTAAAAGAATGCAAGCAAAAGTCAGCTTACAATGGAGCCAATGGTAGTTGCTCTATTCTATCGCTTAAAAAAACGTCAAACACTTCATTAAAGTTTTATATACGCTGTAAGTATACATGTAATGTAGTAACAGTCACATTCATAATGTAATATGTATGTCTTTTGCTCATTTTAATCATACTTTGGCGCAATCATTTCCCAAATATATCACAACGTTCGCTTTTTCTTTCAACATCACTGATTACTACTCACTGCAGACATCACAAGAAACTACAAACATAATAATACATCACTTACTGTACAATGTCTGCTCTAACCGGGATTCCGACTGTCAGGATGCTGATATACTCCCAATTGGATGAAGAATGATTTCTCAGTTTATGTCCACATCATTTTACTCTCAAGGGGAGAGGCGTGATTTATAAATCTAGAATAAACTTTGACCATACCAGAGGCGAGAAAACAGCTCACCAGTTGAGGATGTCCATCCATCCATCCATCATCTTCCGCTTATCCGAGGTCGGGTCGCGGGGGCAACAGCCTAAGCAGGGAAACCCAGACTTCCCTCTCCCCAGCCACTTCGTCTAGCTCTTCCCGGGGGATCCCGAGGCGTTCCCAGGCCAGCCGGGAGACATAGTCTTCCCAACGTGTCCTGGGTCTTCCCCGTGGCCTCCTACCGGTTGGACGTGCCCTAAACACCCCCCTAGGGAGGCGTTCGGGTGGCATCCTGACCAGATGCCCGAACCACCTCATCTGGCTCCTCTCGATGTGAAGGAACAGCGGCTTTACTTTGAGTCCCTCCCGGATGGCAGAGCTTCTCACCCTATTTCTAAGGGAGAGCCCCGCCACACGGCGGAGGAAACTCATTTCGGGCGCTTGTACCCGTGATCTTATCCTTTCGGTCATGACCCAAAGCTCATGACCATAGGTGAGGATGGGAACGTAGATCGACCGGTAAATTGAGAGCTTTGCCTTCCGGCTCAGCTCCTTCTTCACCACAACGGATCGGTACAACGTCCGCATTACTGAAGACGCCGCACCGATCCGCCTGTCGATCTCACGATCCACTCTTCCCTCACTCGTGAACAAGACTCCTAGGTACTTGAACTCCTCCACTTGGGGCAGGGTCTCCTCCCCAACCCGGAGATGGCATTCCACCCTTTTCCGGGCGAGAACCATGGACTCGGACTTGGAGGTGCTGATTCTCATTCCGGTCGCTTCACACTCGGCTGCGAACCGATCCATTGAGAGCTGGAGATCCCGGTCAGATGAAGCCATCAGGACCACATCATTCGCAAAAAGCAGAGACCTAATCCTGCGGTTACCAAACCGGAACCCCTCAACGCCTTGACTGCGCCTAGAAATTCTGTCCATAAAAGTTATGAACAGAATCGGTGACAAAGGACAGCCTTGGCGGAGTCCAACCCTCACTGGAAATGTGTTCGACTTACTGCCGGCAATGCGGACCAAGCTCTGGCACTGATCGTACAGGGAACGGACGACCACAATAAGACAGTCCGATACCCCATACTCTCTGAGCACTCCCCACAGGACTTCCCGAGGGACACGGTCGAATGCCTTCTCCAAGTCCACAAAGCACATGTAGACTGGTTGGGCAAACTCCCATGCACCCTCAAGAACCCTGCGGAGAGTATAGAGCTGGTCCACAGTTCCACGACCAGGACGAAAACCACACTGTTCCTCCTGAATCCGAGGTTCGACTATCCAACGTAGCCTCTTCTCCAGTACACCTGAATAAACCTTACCGGGAAGGCTGAGGAGTGTGATCCCACGATAGTTGGAACACACCCTCCGGTCCCCCTTCTTAAAGAGAGGAACCACCACCCCGGTCTGCCAATCCAGAGGTACCGCCCCCGATGTCCACGCGATGCTGCAAGGTCTTGTCAACCAAGACAGCCCCACAGCATCCGGAGCCTTAAGGAACTCCGGGCGGATCTCGTCCACCCTTGGGGCCTTGCCACCGAGGAGCTTTTTAAGTACCTCAGCGACCTCAGCCCCAGAAATAGGAGAGTCCACCACAGATTCCCCAGGCACTGCTTCCTCATAGGAAGACGTGTTGGTGGGATTGAGGAGGTCTTCGAAGTATTCCTTCCACCTATCCACAACATCCGCAGTTGAGGTCAGCAGAACACCATCCGCACCATACACGGTGTTGATAGTGCACTACTTCCCCTTCCTGAGGCGGCGGACGGTGGTCCAGAATCGCTTCGAAGCCGTCCGGAAGTCGCTTTCCGTGGCTTCCCCGAACTCCTCCCATATCCGAGTTTTTGCCTCCGCGACTGCTGAAGCTGCACACCGCTTGGCTTGTCGGTACCTGTCCACTGCCTCCGGAGTCCTATGAGCCAAAAGGACCCGGTAGGACTCCTTCTTCAGCTTGACGGCATCCCTCGCCGCTGGTGTCCACCAAGGGGTTTTAGGATTGCCGCCCCGACAGGCACCAACTACCTTGCGGCCACAGCTTCGATCTGCCGCCTCGAATATAGAGGTGCGGAACATGGTCCACTCGGACTCAATGTCCGGCACCTCCCTCGTGACATGTTCAAAGTTCTTCCGGAGGTGGGAATTGAAACTTTGTCTGACAGGAGACTCTGCCAGACGTTTCCAGCAGACCCTCACAATGCGTTTGGGCCTCCCAGGTCTGTCCGGCATCCTCCCCCACCATCGCAGCCAACTCACCACCAGGTGGTGATCGGTAGAAAGCTCCGCCCCTCTCTTCACCCGAGTGTCCAAAACATGAGGCCGCAAATCCGATGACACAACTACAAAGTCGATCATGGAACTGCGGCCTAGGGTGTCCTGGTGCTAAGTGCACATATGGACACCCTTATGTTTGAACATGGTGTTTGTTATGGACAAACTGTGACGAGCACAAAAGTCCAATAACAAAACACCACTCGGGTTCAGATCCGGGCGGCCATTCTTCCCAATCACGCCTCTCCAGGTTTCACTGTTGTTGCCAACGTGAGCGTTGAAGTCTCCCAGTAGGACAAGGGAATCACCCGGGGGAGCACTTTCCAGTACTCCCTCGAGTGTTCCCAAAAAGGGTGGGTACTCTGAACTGCAGTTTGGTGCATAAGCACAAACAACAGTCAGGACCCGTCCCTCCGAAGGCGGAGGGAGGCTACCCTTTCGTCCACCGGGTTGAACTCCAACGTACAGGATTTGAGCCGGGGGGAAACAAGAATTGCCACCCCAGCCCATCGCCTCTCACTGCCGGCAACGCCAGAGTGGAAGAGGGTCCAATCCCTTTCGAGAGAAGTGGTTCCAGAGCCCTTGCTGTGCGTCGAAGTGAGTCCGACTATATCCAGCCGGAATTTCTCGACTTCGCGCATTGGCTCAGGCTCTTTCCCCCCCAGTGACGTGACGTTCCACGTCCCAAGAGCTAGCTTCTGTAGCCGAGGATCGGACCGCCAAGTGCCCTGCCTTCGGCTGACACCCAGCTCATATTGCACCCGACCTCTATGGCCCCTGCTATGGGTGGTGAGCCCATTGGAGGGGTGACCCACGTTGCCTCTTCGGGCTGTGCCCGGCCGGGCCCCATGGGAACAGGCCCGGCCACCAGGCGCTCGCCATCGTGCCCCACCTCCGGGCCTGGCCCCACAGGGGGGCCCCGGTGACCCGCGTCCGGGCGAGGGAAATCTGGGTCCATGATTTTTCTTCTTCATAAAGGTCTTCAAGCTGCTCTTTGTCTGATCCCTCACCTAGAACCTGTTTGCCTTGGGAGACCCTACCAAGGGGCTTTATGCCCCCGGACAACATAGCTCCTGGGATCATTGGGACACGCAAACTCCTCTACCACGATAAGGTTGCAGCTCAGAGAGGAGGTTGAGGATGTCAATACAGCATTATAAGGAAGTTAACTCTCTGTGACCAAAGTGCCGCTAAATGTCGGTCCTTAATATTAGCATTATAATAATAATAATAACAATTTCGCTAATACTTGTTAACATTCAGGGAGTATTGTTGGCGCTTTTTGGGATTTTATTGGTCGGAATGGACGCAATGACATAATGGCTCCCATTTTATCCATTGTAAGCAGACTTGTATTTGTATTCTTGTTTCTTATAAGGATTGTGAATCTTAGGCAAAATTCCCCCCAAAAGTGCAGTTCCCCTTTAAGTTAAACAATACTTCCTTACTGTGATATGCTCTGTTCTCCTGGTGTGCAAAACTTTCACTCAGTGTGCAATATGGGTGTTAAAATAGTGTTGTTGTTTTATTATTTCTACACAGTCTGTGAATTTAGTATTATTTATTACTTACTTTTAGCGTGTCCATGTTTTTCATTACATTTTACTTTTGCTGCTGTATGTACAATCTGTATCTCGAACACAGAATTTATGCATTGTTAAAGTTAAAGTACCACTCATAGTCACACACACTAGGTGTGGTCAAATTACTCTCTGCATTTGACCCTTCCCTTGTTCGGGTTTAATAAAGTATATCCTATCCGATCCTATCCTATGAATACACATCTGAAGGGAAGGTAGTACAATTAAAACTCAATAGAAATGTATTAGCATGAAACCTGACACTTCATATTTGCTGAATGTAAATATAGAGTACACTAATATTTTATACCGTCTGTCGAATCGAAAAACTAATTAATTGCATTACTTCTTGGTTAAAAGGATAAAAAATATATTTTTCAGGAAAAGGACTAGCTGACATAAAGCAAAAAGTGGATTTGCTCTAAATAGCACTCCAAACACACTTGACAAGCGTAACCAATAATGCTTGCTTTGCTTTTGTTCAGCTCTCTCAAGATCTGAGTCGCTTGAAAGAACACTATGAGAAAAAGATGAAAGATCTAATGGCAAATACAGTGGGAACGGTAGAGCTGCAGCAGCTCAAACAGAAACACGAGCAGAAGGTAAAACCTGCTGTGGCTCGCCTTGCCTGCCTGTGTTCGACTGAAGTAGTTTCAACATTTGACTTTTAGAGTACCGGTTTAACCGACTTTTACTGTGAGCGTCTTTTACTGACACCATGGTACTCTCATTCTGCACTAATACGAATGTTTCATGGTGGTGGAACTGGTGATGAGCATGCCTCGTTGTCTGCTGCACTGGCCTGTTTTATTAATATGACAGCAAAAAAAGTTTAAACAAAAACAGAGTGATGCGTTGCCATGCAACATTTGTTGATTGTACGGTAAACTGGGACGCCAGTTAGTTATTATTAATTTAAGGCTTCCTAACTAATTTGTGTAGTGGTTCCTAACTGAGTTTGTTAGAAACACCTTTACATGATTGAGTCACAATTGTTTTTCTTTTCTGACCTATAGATGTTGTTACAATGTAGGAGACTCATGTTAAACAATCCCAACGCGCTAAATAATGTTAATTCATTTTGGTACGAGCTTGCATACAGTTTTGGATGCTTCTGTTTGCAAGGTTTTCCAGTCTGGCTAGGTGGTGACGTCACAGCGAGGTGGACATACTTATTTGGACATTAAAGGGTCATAGCACAATTTTTTCTTATATTTAAAACACTTCCTTTTGGTCTACATAACATGTAATGGTGGTACTTCGGTCAACAATTTGCATACATTTTTTACAGACCATCTTCAAGCTGCTTTCTGACTGTCTCTTCAGAGAGTGCCGTTTTGTGCGCGGTCTCGTTTACGTGCCAAAGCCTTCTTCCCGGCCAAGTACCTTCCGACTGCATCTCCACCCCATTAGTTATGTTGTAGTTTTTAGCGCTTCCATATGGAGTCCATTGACGGCTACAAGTTCGACTATAGTTCGACAGCGGGGAATTTTATCATTTATGTGCATGTACGAGCCAGTCTGCCCTACAACAAGAGGATGGAGCAAAAGAAGGAACTTCTTGACTACAACTTTGGTCGACAACTGAATAAAAATGACGGACTGACGCAAAACTCTTTAGTTAAACCTCTACCCTACATGGCGATATCTGCTGATGTTATCTTTAGCAAAATATTTCACTAAAATCTCAAATTCTATTCAGCATGTTTGGAGCAAGTTTGGAAGAAAGCACAATTGTTTTGTAAATATTCTTCGCCATGCCTTCATGGTTTGACAGGTAACAAAGCTGGTTTTGCATAACAGGACCACATTAATTTAAGATTTCAGTCAGAGGGGGAGGACCTCTTCCTTTGTTTTAGGCTATGATGAAACACAAAAAAGGTAGGGTAAAGTAATATTTTCATCTAATCGTAGTAAGGGCATATTAACACCGATGTCTGACATGCTGTGACATTAATGCTGATAAAACCAGCTTTTTCTATGCTGGTCTGAATCAAACATAGATTGTGCAGGTGTACCTAATGTTGGGATCAGGTTAATTTATATTATGTTTATGAAGTTATTTTTGACTTTCTAAAGAAAAAACAGAGGTAAGAACTTCAAAATATATATTTAAACAGTGTACATATTCGAAAGATAAATTATGATACCTTTGGAGAGGGTAGGGTGTGATTTATTTTGCAATCTGGGAACGCCTCCAAAAGCGGATATACCTGTATATTGTAGGCAGACTCAAAAATTGGTTTATGCTGTACAAGTGACTTTGGAGCAAGCATATTCAATATATTATACAGTGATTAACATCTTCATAGGTACCCTTTAAACTGCCACAAATAAAATTATCAATGATTAGCAGGAAGATAAATGATAAAATTCACAAGAACACTGGCAATAAAAATAAAATGACCTTTGACCCCAGTTTTCTTAGTTCATGCTCTGACAGAAAAAAACAATAATCCCTGACAACAGCAGTCAAATCTAAAAATAAGGCAGATAGGATGTATTTGTTTACCTGAGCTAATGTCCCAGTTACTGTCTGCTCAGCATTGCTTGCTGTCAACCTATATTAACATCCAGACTCTAACATTGTTTACGATCTGCTACGTTAGGCTCCATAGCACTGAGGCTTTGTGTACTAAACTTTGCCTTTCAATTATATTTCTCAGTTTGTAATGAGAGTTGCAGTTAAAAAATATGCTTGTCAATATGTTTATCCCCTAAGATGCAAAAGTTGGTGAAAGCAGCTAAAGAAGGGACCAAAGATGGACTTGAGAAAACCAAAGCTGCAGTAAAGAAGGGACGTTCTTTCATCAAAACCAAGTCTTTTTGTCATGGTATGTATAGTAAATGTCATTTAAAGTAATCTATTTAGAACACCTGATTATAAGTGAATTTAAATACATTATAATATGGTGTTATTATTTACTACTAATTTGTAGTTTTTTTTTAAATTATGGTTTACTTTTGTTACTGTATGTTTCCTCATTGTGAGATGAACAAAAGTCTCGCCTATCCTTTCCTATCCTATCCTTAAAGACACGTTAAAACAGGGGTGCACAAACTACGGCCCCAGGCCAGATCCAGCCCGCCAGCGTTCGAGATCTGGACCGCTGGATGTCCCAAGTTAAAAATATATATATATTTTTTTAATTTGTTTTTTTTTTTTAAATTCGTCTTTTCTACTCCATTTTCTACCGCTTGTTGCTTGTTACTCTCAGAGTTTCCTAGCCGCTCAGGCAAATCACATTCATTTTCCAATTGATGACGTGATATCATATATATATATATATATATATGTATGTATGTATATATATATATATATCCATTTCCATCCATTTTCTACCGCTTATTCCCTTTCGGGGTTGCGGGGGGCGCTGGTGCCTATCTCAGCTACAATCGGGCGGAAGGCGGGGTACACCCTGGACAAGTCGCAACCTCATAGCACGGCCAACAAAGATAGACAGACAACATTCAAACTCACATTCAAACACTAGGGCCAATTTAGTGTTGCCAATCAACCTATCCCCAGGTGCATGTCTTTGAAAGTCTTTGGATTTGAACCCAGGACTGCAGGAACTTCTTATTGTGTATATATATATATATATATATATATATGTATATAAAACCGCCCGGCCCCCGGCCAAATTATTTTTAAACCAATGCGGCCCCCGGGTCAAAAAGTTTGGGGACCCCTGCGTTACAGGCTCAGGAGGTGTTTGATCTTCATTTGCTAATTAGAGCAGGAACAAGTAGTTGACAACATTTAACTTTTTGACCATTTGTGAATTTTGATGATATACTGAATTTGTGTTAATTAGTCATATGCTATAATCAGTCCCTGTAATATTGTGATATTGTGCCAATTCCCGCAAATTCAACCAAACCGCACGAATGATTCGCGAAATCGCAATTTTGTCTGTTGTGCCCACAACTTCCTCGCAGATTTTGGCCAATCAGTGTCCATCCATCCATCCATTTTCTACCGCTTATTCCCTTTGGGGTTGCGGGGTGCGCTGGTGCCTATCTCAGCTACAATCGGGCGGAAGGCGGGTACATCCTGGACAAGTTGCCAACACAGATAGACAGACAACATTCACACTCACATTCACACACAAGGGCCAATTTAGTGTTGCCAATCAACCGATCCCCAGGTGCATGTCTTTGGAGGTGGGAGGAAGCCGGAGTACCCGGAGGGAACCCACGCATTCACAGGGAAGACATGCAAACTCCACACAGAAAGATCCCGAGCCCAGGATTGAACCCTGACTACTCAGGACCTTCGTATTGTGAGGCAGACGCATTAACCCCTCTTCCACCGTGAAGCCCCCAATCAGTCACCATTGCCAATTGAATTGGTCTCTGAGCGACACTCAACCCACGCATGTAACTTTCTAACCAGTGTAGACCAGTGAGTCTGAAACTTTTTTCACCAAGTACGACCTCAAAAACACTTGGTTCTCCAAGTAACAGTATAATGACCAACCCAAAATACAGTAGTGCAGTAGGCCTGAATATTCATTAAAAACAAGGCAGAGGTTTTATTTAACAAATATATTAATATTTTTAACCTTACACTCAGTTTGAACAGTAACTGTAATAAGTAATTTAATTAAGTGTTTTTTTTTTGGCATACCACTAAGTGGAGCCCACCTACCATACCACAGTTTGAGAACCACTGGTGTAGACAAGCAGGAATAGCAACGTGTAACAATATATTAGCTATTTCTTCCTTCCGCACACATTGGACTTAGTTCTGGTTCTTGTCTGTGGAGCTTAGCCCTCTGGGTAATGCAGTATATAAACATTTAGCAACACACAACCGTCCTGGCTTTCAAGGTCTTATGAATTTATATATGTTTATTAGGGGTGTGGGGAAAAATCGATTCGAATACGAATCGAATCGTTTACGTTGTGCGATTCAGAATCGATTCTCATTTTTAAAAAATCTATTTATTTTTTATTTTTTTTTTAAATAAATTTTTATTTAATGTATTTTTTTTAATCAATCCAACAAACCACTACACAGCAATACCATAACAATGCAATCCAATTCCAAAACCAAATCTGCCCCAGCAACACTCAGAACTGCAATAAACAGAGCAATTGAGAGGACACACAAACACGACACAGAACAAACCAAAAGTAGTGAAACAAAAATGAATATTATCAACAGTATCAATATTTGTTATAATTTCAGCATAGCAGTGATTAAAAATCCCTCACTGACATTATCATTAGACATTTATAAAAAAAAAAAAAAAAGAACAATAGTTGCATCGCATCTCATAAGCTTGACAACACACTGTGTCCAATATTTTCACCAAGATAAAATAAGTCATATTTTTGGTTTGTTTAATAGTTAAAACAAATTTACATTATTGCAATCAGTTGATAAAACATTGTCCTTTACAATTATAAAAGCTTTTTTTTTTTTTTAAATCTACTACTCTGCTAGCATGTCAGCAGACTGGGGTAGATCCTGATGAAATCCTATGTATTGAATGAATACAGAATCGTTTTGAATCGGAAAAATATCGTTTTTGAATCGAGAATCGAATCGAATCGAAAAAATCGATATATTATCGAATCATGACCCCAAGAATCGATATTGAATTGAATTGTGGGACACCCAAAGATTCACAGCCCTAATGTTTATATTTTATTTATCAAGGGTAAAGCAATGAAGAGCAGATTTTCATTTGCAATACCTAGCAACCGAGATGTTGAAGTATGATGATAATCAGACAACACCACCTTCCTTTGGTGGGGTTTCATTCATCCATCCATCCATTTTCTACCGCTTATTCCCTTTTGGGGTCGCGGGGGGCGCTGGCGCCTATCTCAGCTACAATCGAGCGGAAGGCGGGGTACACCCTGGACAAGTCGTTTAATTCTGGGATTATAATGTTTTTGGACTGAAATTCGATACAATACATTAAAACAATGAAGTAATTTGACAATAAGAATGTGCTTGCGAAACCATGTAGTGTCGAGTTTTAAGTCTGTGTGGTATGAAAGGAGTAAATTATCGCTACATTATTTTAAATTTTTTGTTGCAGTCATGTGCTCATTGGGTTTAAGGTTACAACACATTGAACATTGTTAACACATTCATAATGGTTATGGTTTAAGTTTATTTCAAACATGTATAAATAAGATTATGCAATTTTACAATAATGTTTAGTTTATTAGGATTCTTCTTCTTTATACTTTGTAAACTCTGAGTTTGACCAGTTTCTTAAACTGGATTATATTAGTACATTGTTTGATTTATTTGCTTAATCCATTTCATATTTTAGTTCCACATACTGATATACTAAAGATTTTCAGTGTTGTACGTGCATATAGTTGTTTTAAATAAGAGTTTTCTCTAAGGTTATATTTCTCTTTTTTTGAAAAACAAATGTTGTACATTATTGACTAGAAGGTTGTAGTTTGCTTTTTTAGAGGTTTCCAAATCATCAATACATTGAATTTCAATATTTTTAATTCAACAAATAAATAAAGGGTTTGAATGTTCTCTATAACCGACAGGATTTACTATTCTAACTGACATTTTTTGGAACATGGTTAGTGAATGAAGCGTGCTTTTGTAATTATTTCCCCATATTTCTGCACAATAACTCAGATATGGTAACACTAGCAAGCAGTAGAGAATATGTAGGGATTTTTGGTCCAGAACATATTTTTTAACATTAATTAGTTGATTTATATATTGCAACAACATTATGTTGTATATTTTTACATGAGATTTCCAGTTCATTTTATTATCTATTATTACACCCAAAATGTGGTTGCTTTAACACTTCAAATCTGTATTCTGTCAATTTGCATTCGTGTTTGACTTTCTCTTTTACTGTTACCGAATAGCACTATTTTAGTTCTACTGAGATTCAAGAGTCTGTTTTTGTCATCATCTTTTTTATTTGTTTATTTTTTTTGTTATTATTTGTTTTAGCTTCTGTGTGTTCTCTCCTGAACAAAACACTGTTGTGTCGTCTGCAAATATGACTAACTTTAAATCCTTTGTAACTTTTTAAATGTTTTCTTTTTATAGATTGAACAGTTTTGGTCCTAATATTGATTTGTAGTACGTCACATGATATATTTTGCACTGTATTCGTGGTTTAACCGAGCTTTACATATTGCTCCCTGTTGTTAAAGTAGCTTCTTATCTAGTTCAAGACCAACCCTCTGATGCCATATTGTTCAAATGTGTTAATTACAGTGCATTCAGAAAGTATGCACCGTGCTTCCACTCGATTTTTTCACATTGTGTTATGTTACAGCCTTACTCCAAAATGAAATAAATTAATTTTTGTCCTCAGAATTCTACAGATAATACCCCACAATGACAAAGTGAAAATGGTTTTTTATTTTTTTTTTATTTTGAAAATGTATTTAAGAAATCACATTTAAACAAGTATTCACAGCATTTTCTCAATATTTTGTTGAGACACCTTTGGCAGCAATTACAGCCTCAAGTATTTTTAAATACCATGCCACAAGCTAGGCACACCTATCTTTGGGCAGTTTCACCCATTCCTCTTTGCAGCACCTCTCAAGCTCCATCAGGATGGATGGGAAGGGTTTGTTTTCATCCAGGATGTCTCTGTACATTGCTGCATTCATCTTTTCCTCTATCCTGACTCTTACTACTACCACTGAAATCTATCCCCACAGCATGATGCTGCTACCACCATGCTTCACTGTAGGGATGGTGTTGGCCTAGTGATGAGAACTGTTTGGTTTCCACTTTGGCATTCACGCCAAAGAGTTCAATCTTTCTCCCATCAGACCAGAGAATCTTTCTCCCATCACACCAGAGAAGTCTAATAGTCTTTCAGGTGAATTTTGGCAAACTTTTACAAAAGAATGATTTCTGTCTGGCCACTATACCATGCAGGCCTGATTGGTGTATTGCTGCAGAGATCGATGGTTGTCCTTCTGAAAACTTCTGTAGCTCTGACAGAGTAACCATCTCGTTCTTGACCTCCCTGACTAGATTAAGATGACTGAATGTACAAAGACATTCTGGATAAAAACTAACGCTACTCACCCAACCTGATGGTGCCTAAGGGGTGCTGCAAAGAGGATTGGGTGAAACTGCCCAAATATAGGTGTGCCAAGCTTAATACTATGATTAATTCTGTCAAATGCTTTTGTTACATCCATAAACACTGCAGCTGCAAAATGTTTACCATCTATTGCATTGGTTATTTCAAATAATGCCTTGGGTGTAGAAATGTTGGTTCTGTATTTGTTCTTTGCTAGTGTTCCACTTAAATATCACAAGTACTGTAATAATAGTATCTAAAGATATCACAAGTTGATTCAATGTTATTGAAAAATAGGCCTCAAAATGTTGTACCATTTGCTGCATCCATCCATCCATCCATTTTCTACCGCTTATTCCCTTTGGGGTTGCGGGGGCGCTGGTGCCTATCTCAGCTACAATCGGGCGGAAGGCGGGGTACACCCTGGATAAGTCGCCACCTCATCGCAGCCATTTGCTGCAACTTTCTGAAAAAGCGATCGCTAACTCAAGCATTTTAAAATGCTACAATCTCAAAACAAAGCCAGTGAAATCCCAGGGAGACTGTATTGTTATCAAAATAAATAAATACATGTCTAGTAAATATGGAGGATACAAGAGCTTTGCTTTTTAAAAATTCAACAACTTGACCTAATTAACTTTTCAAAGCTGATTATGAGTTATCAGTAGTGTACCATTTTCTTATGGTTTTGTTGGATTGACTGTTAGCTCTTAGTTTTTAACATTGAACATGTCCTTTCCATACTGTATTAGAGAAAAAGTCCCACTGTTTTGAAGAAGAGGAGTCTGAATTCTTCATTGAAGTGGATTGTTTCAATGTTGAACCAATTTTGGGTCCAGCCCCAGAGAGCCTCTCACAGCAACAAGTAAGCAAAATGTCACTTTGCTACCGTTTTAATGACATTTGTAATTATGGATAACAACAGTTGTCATTTGTAGCTGGTGAGAAGATGTATACTGGGATCTATACTAGACAGTGAGAAGAACTATCTGGATGCACTGAAGAGGATTTTAGAGGTACAGCTGCTGTGATTACCCAATCGGAGTTAGATTATAGAATTTGCTGCTACATTTTGATGTCTGCCTCATCAGCAATACGAGAAGCCCCTGTCCCAGATTGAGCCAAAGCTACTGAGTGACAGGAAACTCAAGATGACTTTCTACAGAGTGCGAGAGATCCTGCAGTGCCACTTCCTGTTCCAGATCGCTCTGGCGAGCCGAGTGGCAGAGTGGGACAGCCTGGAGATGATTGGGGATGTTTTTGTAGCCTCGGTAAGCCAGCATTGTCTTACTCTTTTTTTGTTTTATAAATACTGTATTTCTCAGTGGCCTTGTGGTTAGAGTGTCCGCCCTGAGATCGGTAGGTCGTGGGTTCAAACCCCGGCCGAGTCATACCAAAGATTATAAAAATGGGACCCATTACCTCCCTGCTTGACAGTCAGCAGGTTGGATTTGGGGGTTAAATCACCAAAATTATTCACTGCTCCCCTCACCTCCCAGGGGGAGCTCAAGGGTCATTGGAGAAATGCATAGAATAATTTCACCACACCTAGTGTGTGTGTGACAATCATTGGTACTTTAACTTTTTCTTTCAGCTATGCCAAGTTATGTCCCCAAGTTATGTATCCCTTTACTCTCTTAAGAAACAAATGATGTCCCACATCTTCACTGTTGAGCTTTGATAAGTGGCTTACTGGGGGGAATACGAAGGTGATGTTGTACAGTACTATGTATAAGTGTTTTTGTAAATAAAGGTGAGTAGTTAATATGGGTTTTGTGTCCTCAAATATATTTTTTTTTAATCAATATTTATTTTAATGCCTTTTTCAACATTTGTGTTTGTCAACAGTTCTCCAAGTCAATGGTGCTGGATGCCTATTGTGAATATGTGAACAACTTTAGCACGGCAATGTCAGTGGTCAGGAAGACATGTGCATCAAAACCTGGTTTCCTGGAATTCCTAAAGGTTCGATATTACTCTGCAATTCTATCACCATTCAATTTAACATTAGATACACCTAGTTTTTCCTCGCAAAAAACACAATAATTTCATTCATGTGTACTGTGCTAGCATAGATAGTATGAATTTTTCAATGTTTGACCTTCTCCAGCATCGGCAAGAGACGAGCTCTGACCGGATGACTTTGTATGGTCTAATGATGAAACCAATCCAGAGGTTTCCACAGTTCATTCTTCTACTCCAGGTACTTGCTTTAAGTGTCAACTTCATTCCTGTTCGGTTTTCCATTTAAAGTGTTGTATTAACATCCGCCAACAGAGGGCGTGTTTTACTCACAACTACAAGCACTCTGTAACCACTAACTTGTACAATTAATAAGTGCAGGAAGGGGTCATTATCTGTTAGTATTTATACATGTAAATTATTTTAAGAATATTCTAGTGACCATTCCATAAAATGCAGACACACTGCACTCTTTTATTGTACATTCCACTACCCACTATTAAATCCCCAAACTGCACTGTGTACCTTACAGTACATGTGGTGTTGGTGCAAAATTGCAATGAAGTCACCAATGTCCAGTAAAGACATTCATGTTTGATATCAATTATTGTGTAATGTCTATGTGGCTCTTCATCAGGACATGTTAAAAAACACACCTGTGGGACATGCAGACCGTCTGCCCCTGCAAATGGCCTTAACAGAACTCGAGACCCTGGCAGAGAAGCTCAATGAAAAGAAGCGAGAAGCTGACCAGTGCTGTGAGATCCGTCACATTGCAAAAGCCATGAATGAGCGCTACCTCAACAAGGTCTGTTATATGCTGCTGTTGTTTTTTAGATGCATATATTATATATTAAATATTATATATTAGCTTTACCACCCCTTTAGTGCATTTTAGGATTTGTGTTTTGGCTAATTTTATTGGGTTTGATTTCATTATCTCCAAATGGGAACTACTAATTATTTCTATTTCTAGCATATGGCTTAGTACAAAAAAATAACTTCCCTCAAAGGTATTAGTATGTGTCTATCTACAGCAGAGGTGTCCAAACATTTTCAATTAAGGGTCGCACACTAAAAAAAAATATCAAAGAATGCGGGGGGCATTTTAATTTTTTTTTCATTTTCAAAGCCAATACTATATATATTTTTTAAGAAAAAATTCTGCATGTCGGGTTTATTTTATTATAAATAATTATGATAAATATTGGACAGATAATGATAAAAAATAATAGAAAAACAATTTTGTTCCGATTAGGCAAGATTACCTTTTCTAGGCAGGGTGAGCAAATCAACCACTCCTTTTCACCTCTTCATGTCGTAAATGTCTCCTGAGCCTATTGTAAACAAACACGTTTGAGACTACTTTAATGTTTTGGAAGAAGAAATTATCCTATGTGCTAATTGCACCAAAATGTTCCACAAACATTCCGCAAGACGGTAGAAAACATTGCGCTTCAACACATCAAGCCTTATCAGGCACCTGAAACGCCGGTATTGCTACAACAATGTTTTGAAAGCCTACTTATTTAGCCTGGTGCTAAATAAGTTGCCCCAAAGCCAGTTGCAAAAAATGGTGGGCAAAAAACTACATTTAAATTTACATTTAAAAAAATTATACCTAGAAATAAGTTAATCGGTTATCTGTATCATGCTTGGGAAGCAGGAAGTCATCTGTATTGGTATTGTCTTGAAACATTGTGCTTCCTTAGTTTTGAGCATCAACATTAGAACTTTATCATGTTCCTTTACTCCCTATTTTTTTTTTTATTACACTTTGTATCTTTTTTTATTTTATGATGTAGTATTTTTAAAATGTGGGGTGGGCCACTTAAAAAATATGCTGTGAATGGCCCCCCAAGCTGCACTTCGGACACCGCCGAGCTGCACCACCTCATCGGAGGGCCAACACGGACAAACGGACAACATTCCCACTCACACTAGGGCGAATGCAGTGTTGCCAATAACAGGCTGAAGTAAACAGAGAGAACCCACATAGTCATGGGGAGAACAGGCAAACTCCACAAAGAAAGGCTCAGAGCCCAGGAATTAAACCCAGGCCCTTCTCACTGTGAGAAGCGCTAACCACTGTGGCAATGTGCTGCTAGTCTGGGAACATATTTTTCCCATATAACTTTCACATTATACTATTGTTTCTTGTTCTCATGACCTTAAAGGATTTTGCTTCTCGTTTTAATAAAGATAGTGGAAAATGTTTCATTCGACCAAGCGTGTCCAAACTGCGGCCCGGGAGCCTTTTATGTGCATGTAAACTTAAGGGGTGCAGTAGGAGAGAGAAATAACTTAGGAAAGACATAAAGTGAGTAAAAGATAGAAAAAGCAAAACAATTATTTTAAGCAATACAAATCAACTTTCTTTGGTTCCTTTTTTTGTTTTTGTTTTTTAAATGTGACAAACGAAACAGCTCCTCTGAGCGCTTGGAGGTTGTCAGAAAAGTAATGTCCAAAAGTCTTCAATAATATATAATATAGCAATTAGGGTTGTCAACAATAACAAGTCAACTCATGTAAATAATCACAAATATTGCATGAATTATGTATATAAGCAGATTTATCACGTCATTTATTTTCACTGTACATGCTCCTTTACTTTAATTAACCACGGATGGTTACCTGAAAGGTGGAAAGGGTTGCTGTATGGTCAGTATGGCACTTTAGATAAAGTGTTACAAAATTTTGAGTAAATAAATGGCAGGCATTCAAGTACAACATTTAAAACTATGTTCCTTAATGACAATTTGACTGTAAAATTGCATTTGTGTCCAAATATTGGGGTCTTTTTTAAGTTAATTTAAATGATGCAGCAAGTTGTGGCCTGTGATTATGCATGATTAGTCCAAATTCAAAAGTGTAATTGTTCAGATTTTTTTTTTAATTATAATTTGACAGCAATAATAGTATAATAACGGGTGTAATGAAACGAGAAAAAGTTGAAATGTTGACGCTAATGCCACAAAGCTAGCATTCAGGGTTTTTTTCTCATAAAAAAAAATCTATACTCTAATCCAGTGGTTCTCAAACTTATTTCAGTGATATACCCCCTGAGAGCATTTTTTTTTTAATTAAAGTATCCCCTAATCAAAGCAAAGCATTTTTGGATGAAAAAAAAGATGAAGTAAAATACAGCACGATGTCATCAGTTTCTGATTTTCTTAAATTGTATAACAGTGCAAAATACTGCTCATTGTCGTGGTCTTTCTGGAACTATTTGGAAAAAAACATATAAAAATAACAAAAAAATAAACAAGGGATTTATTTATAAATAAAGATTTCTACACATTGAAGTAATCATCAACTTAAAGTTCCCTCTTTGGGGTTTGTAATAGAGATTCGTCTAGATTCATGAACTTAATTTTAAATATTTCTTCACAAAAAAGAAATCTTTAACATCAATAATTATGGAACATGTCCACAAACAATCTAGCTGTCAACACTGAATATTGTTGCATTTCTTTTTACTGTTTATGAACATACATTCATATTTTGTTGAAGTGTTATCCAATAAATATATTTATAAAATATTTTGAATTGTTGCTATTTTTAGAATATAAAAAAAAAATCTCACGTACCCCTTGGCATACCTTCAAGTACCCCCAGGGGTACACGTACCCCCATTTGAGAACCACTGCTGTAGTATCGTATTGGTTTTGAAAATGAAAAATATCAAAATGGCGTGCACCTGCATCCTTTGATTTTTTTCACTGTGCCGCCCTCAAAATTTGGACACCCCTGTGTTAGACCAAAAAATGATTAAAAAACAAATAATGTGTTGCTATTCTCACGTCGTAGTTGACTCACTTAATTTCCTTCAGCTTCTGAGTAATGGCAGCCGTTACCTGATTCGCTCAGACGACATGGTGGAGACCGTCTACAATGAGCGTGGTGAAGTCATCAAAACAAAGGAGCGCCGCCTTTTCCTCCTCAACGATGTTCTCATGTGTGCCACAGCCAACATTCGGTCAGTGACCTCGTACAAGATCTTTTTTAACTCTCACCCTTAAATTAAAATGTTCTTCCATTTTTGGCTATAATATATTTGCTACATCGTTTTAGAGATGAATTTTTTTCTGCTTATTTTGAGTTGTATTGTTAACTTCAAATCTAATGGTAAAATTCAAAATAAATGGTAGTAAAAGGGTAAAGAGAGATGCTTTCCACTGTGTGTTGGTGATGTCCTCTCACTGTGGATAATGAGTGATGGCAAGCTGCTTTTCTAAACGTTTTATATATATATATATATATATATATATATATATATATATATATATAATTAGGGGTGTGGGGAAAAATCGATTCGAATACGTTGTGCGATTCAGAATCGATTCTCATTTTTTTTTTTAAATATATATTTTATTTTTTTATTTTTTGGCAATCCAACAAACCACTACACAGCAATACCATAACAATGCAATCCAATTCCAAAACCAAACCTGACCCAGCAAGACTCAGAACTGCAATAAACAGAGCAATTGAGAGGAGACACAAACACGACACAGAACAAACCAAAAGTAGTGAAACAAAAATTAATATTATCAACAACAGTATCAATATTAGTTATAATTTCAGCATAGCAGTGATTAAAAATCCCTCATTTACATTGTCATTAGACATTTATAAAGAATTTAAAAAAGAACAATAGTGTCACAATGGCTTACACTTGCATCACATCTCATAAGCTTGACAACACACTGTGTCCAATGTTTTCACAAAGATAACATAAGTCATGTTATTGGTTTGTTTAATAGTTAAAACAAATTTACATTATTGCAATCAGTTGATAAAACTGTGTCCTTTATAATTATAAAAGCTTTTTAAAAAAAATATACTACTCTGTTAGCATGTCAGCAGAATGGGGTGGATCCTGCTGAAATCCTATGTATTGAATGAATACAGAATCCTTTTGAATCGGAAAAATATTGTTTTTGAATCGAGAATCGCGTTGAATCGAAAAAATCAATATATTATCGAATCGCGACCCCCAGAATCGATATTGAATCGAATTGTGGGACACCTAAAGATTCGTAGCCCTTATATATATATATATATATATATATATATATATATATATATATATATATGTATATATATATATATATATATGTATATATATATATATATATATATGTATATATATATATATATATATGTATATATATATATAAATATATATATATGTATATATATATATATATATATGTATATATATATATATATGTATATATATATATATATATATATATATATATGTATATTTATATATATACATATATATATATATATATATATGTATATATATATATATATATATATATATATGTATATATATATATATATATATATATATATATATATATATATATATCCATCCATCCATTTACCACCGCTTATTCCCTTATGGGGTCGCGGGGGGCGCTGGCGCCTATCTCAGCTACAATCGGGCGGAAGGCGGGGTACACCCTGGACAAGTCGCCACCTCATCGCAGGGCCAACACAGATAGACAGACAACATTCGCACTCACATTCACACACTAGGGCCAATTTTAGTGTTGCCAATCAACCTATCCCCAGGTGCATGTAATTTTACATCTCTAGAAATGTGCTAGATTTTACTAGGGTTGTCTTCAAATAGCTGGAGAATTGACGATTTGATTTGTTCTAGTCTGATTTAACTGTCAACCTTTACCTTGGCCTCTCACATCTCTTATTGTAAAAATATATTTGTCTCAAACAATAATATTTTAGTTATGGTTTTGGGAGGATGTTTTTACGTGACGGACGGGATTGAGGCTCATTGGGATGCTGTGCAGTTAGACACAGACCATGGTGAGAGGAAGTCGAGTTAATACTTGCTGAGGACCCCAAGTACAGCGGGTTTGTTGGGAGGATAACTTGATTGCATTTATCATCATATCTTCTCTAAATAGTAAAATATTCTGGTGTGCAGACAAACAGTGTTTAGAGAGTATGAAATAAATCTTAGTTTCAGCTCACCGTGCCATCATGAGCTTCTGACTGGCTGAATCCTGCCAGCTGCCCCAGTGAAACTTGCCGGAAATTAAACATGGTGCTGGCGCAACTTGGGTTCAACTTTTACTTCCTCTATTTCGCGCCAGAGCAGACCTCACAAATAGTGGTGTAACCTTTTTTTGGAGTGGAAAAAGGTCTTTGATAGAAGACTGTATACTTTACTTGACTTCTAGTACTATTAATTAACTTGGAAATATTCACGTATGTACAGTAAGTGCTAGCGCTCACCTTTATTATGTTACCGACACCTGGCGACCAGTCAGTATACACTACTACATAGTATAAACATCTGTTTTTTTTTCTTAAAAAAAAAAAACATACATTCAACTGATCGTCGACGCTGGGCGAAATCTAACACATCAGATTCAACTATAAAAATCCTTACACAGCCCTACTTTGTACAAATACAACGTGAGTCACATGGACTATTTACTAAGCTTGACATTTATTTCTCTTCTCTCAGGTGCCAGGATGGCAATGGGAGTGGCGGAGGAGGTGCCCCATTAGACCAGCGGTTCCTTCTAAAGTGGAGTGTTCCTTTGAACGTTGTTGAAGTGCTTGAGTTTGGATCCAGTGAGGACATGCCCGACAACAACCGCTACCATGCCCCTCATTCTGGGGAGAAAGTGGTCATCAATGCAAAGCCAAGTAAGCGTCTTCTGATTTACTTATAAAATGCCCAGGTTATGACTGTTGATACCTGCTTGTACGCTGAAAATTTGGACACACCGAGGGACCACAGCCAACAACTGCTTGTGATAGATTGCCTCCTACTAAAGTTACCACGGCCTTTTTGCCTCCAGCTTCATATAATTGAGCATATCAAGTTTTAGACAAACATAATTTTAGTTACCTCCTACAATGAACTGTTGTCATTTGCTAGGAATTTACAGAAGTTTCCTAAATCGCATGATTTGGTCCCGCATATTTTCCCTCTTCAATCCTCTGGACTGTAAGCTGCCCAGTCCACTGATTTCAGTATTTCCACTTCTCTTTTTCCTGTCACAGACGGCTGCTTAGCCACTTTAGGTCTAGATCGGTCCAACAAGAGGCAGCGTTAAACTTCAAAAGGATTTAGTGGGCATTTGACTATAGCTGTGGTGAAAATATGATGTGGGGTATATACACATAGCATCAGTCACTGACCTTTTCCAGTCAATTATAGCAGCAGTTTTAGTCTATAATATATCCTTTATATAATACATAGGTCTTCTTCAACCACTGCACAAAATCACTCTATTCACTATAGAACAGGGGTGTCAAACTCAAATACAGAGTGGGCCAAAATTTAAAACTGATCAAAGCCGCGGGCCGAAGTTGAACAAATTAACCTTTTAACTGGGACCCAAATAAATTTTGCATTGAATATTAAACAAGCAAGGCTTATATAACTTTATAGTCACATGCAAAATTGGGGTTTCAAATTATAGTAATAATGATAAAAAAATATCAATGGTATATCAAATAAAATTTAAATAAAAATTGTGGGGGGGAGCGGGGTTTGGTGGTAGCGGTGGTGTATATTGTAGCATCCCGGAAGAGTTAGTGCTGCAAGCGGTTCTGGGTATTTCTTCTGTTGAGTTTATGTTGGGCAACGGTGCGGATGTTCTCCCGAAATATGTTTGTCATTCTTGTTTGGTGTGGCTTCACAGTGTGGCGCATATTTGTAAAAGTGTTAAAGTTGTTTATATGGGCACCCTCAGTGTGACCCTTATGGCTGTTGATCAAGTATGCAATGCATTCACTTGTGTGTGTTAAAGCCACATGTATATTATGTGACTGGGCCGGCACGTTGTTTGTGTGGCGGAAAAGCGTACGCGACGACAGGTTGTAGAGGACGCTAAAGGCAGTGCCTTCAAGGCACGCCGCCAATATTGTAGTCCGGGTGGAAATCGGGAGAAATTCGGAGGAAAGGTTGCCACGGGAGATTTTCGGGAGGGGCACTGAACTTTGGGAGTCTCCCGGGAAAATCGTGAGGGTTGGCAAGTATGAGTATCAGCGGTGAATGCAGTGTTACAGAGGCATCGCCGCTGTATAATACTGGTGGGCCAGCTCTAATCTTAATTTGATATTACCTCAAGGGCCAAATGAAATTACACGGCGGACCAATTTTGGCCCGCGGGCCAGAGTTTGACACCCATGCTATGGAACGAGGGCCCAATAGTTTATACTTTAAAGAAACACGGCTCGATAGTTTACACATCTTGTGTTATGCTTCTGATACTGCACTGACCTAAACAACTGTCCAGCCAAGAGATGATTTTGTGTAACAGATGGTAGAGGCAGACCTCAATAACATCTGGTCTGGTTGAATAGCATTCGTGGTGCTGCAACTGTCAGAATGGCAGCATCCTCCGGATATGTGTGCGTGTGTTTTAAGCCTGCAGAAAACTTATTTGATCACAAGTATGTAATGGATGGTATGATAAACTAATTATTATAGTCATATTCAGTCATTCTTTAACAAACATTGTAAATGTATGTGTGAAATTGTGTGAAAAAAGTGCATGCATAGTTTTTTTCAGGGACCAGCTTTTGTTTGAAAGCAACGTGTAATAAAAGTCACATCTTTGTTATGTCTCACAGCTTTTAGTCCACACATATCTGCTTTTTCAATGCTCTTTATGTAATTTCTTGAAACATTACTGCTTTTTACAGTTCTCTAATTGCTGAAAAGAATTGTGATTCTGATTATGGTTGGAGTAGGCTTAGTTTTTGTTTTAATTATTATGTTTGTTTGTTTTAAAACGCTGCCTCTCTCACAA
Organism: Nerophis ophidion; assembly: GCF_033978795.1. Taxonomy (NCBI): domain Eukaryota; kingdom Metazoa; phylum Chordata; class Actinopteri; order Syngnathiformes; family Syngnathidae; genus Nerophis; species Nerophis ophidion. The sequence continues at coordinate 48,252,097 of NC_084613.1, forward strand.
AGTGTCAATCATGAGATGGGCATTGATTATGCAGAACCAGTTTAGGTAATGGGAAGGGTCAGTTCAGTGTGAGTTTTAATATTTGAAATGCTTTTACATCATGTTTTATATTTATTTATTTCTGTGTTGATATTTTATCTTTAATGTAGTTAGTATATCCATCCATCCATCCATTTTCTACCGCCTATTCCCTTTGGGGTAGCGGGGGGCGCTGGTGCCTATCTCAGTTACAATCGGGCAGGGAAGGTGCGTACACCCTGGACAATCAATCAATGTTTATCAATCAATGTTTACTTATATAGCCCTAAATCACTAGTGTCTCAAAGGGCTGCACAAACCACCACGACATCCTCGGTAGGCCCACATAAGGGCAAGGAAAACTCACACCCAGTGGGACATCGGTGACAATAATGACCCAGTGGGACGTCGGTGACAATGATGACTATGAGAACCTTGGAGAGGAGGAAAGCAATGGATGTCGAGCGGGTCTAACATGATACTGTGAAAGTTCAATCCATAATGGATCCAACACAGTCGCGAGAGTCCAGTCCAAAGCGGATCCAACACAGCACGAGAGTCCCGTTCACAGCGGAGCCAGCAGGAAACCATCCCAAGCGGAGGCGGATCAGCAGCGCAGAGATGTCCCCAGCCGATACACAGGCAAGCAGTACATGGCCACCGGATCGGACCGGACCCCCTCCACAAGGGAGAGTGGGACATAGAAGAAAAAGAAAAGAAACGGCAGATCAACTGGTCTAAAAAGGGAGTCTATTTAAAGGCTAGAGTATACAAATGAGTTTTAAGGTGAGACTTAAATGCTTCTACTGAGGTGGCATCTCGAACTGTTACCGGGAGGGCATTCCAGAGTACTGGAGCCCGAACGGAAAACGCTCTATAGCCCGCAGACTTTTTTGGGGCTTTGGGAATCACTAATAAGCCGGAGTCCTTTGAACGCAGATTTCTTGCCGGGACATATGGTACAATACAATCTGCAAGATAGGATGGAGCTAGACCGTGTAGTATTTTATACGTAAGTAGTAAAACCTTAAAGTCACATCTTAAGTGCACAGGAAGCCAGTGCAGGTGAGCCAGTACAGGCGTAATGTGATCAAACTTTCTTGTTCTTGTCAAAAGTCTGGCAGCCGCATTTTGTACCAACTGTAATCTTTTAATGCTAGACATGGGGAGACCCGAAAATAATACGTTACAGTAGTCGAGGCGAGACGTAACAAACGCATGGATAATGATCTCAGCGTCTTTAGTGGACAGAATGGAGCGAATTTTAGCGATATTACGGAGATGAAAGAAGGCCGTTTTAGTAACGCTTTTAATGTGTGCCTCAAAGGAGAGAGTTGGGTCGAAGATAATACCCAGATTCTTTACCGTGTCGCCTTGTTTAATTGTTTGGTTGTCAAATGTTAGAGTTGTATTATTAAATAGAGTTCGGTGTCTAGCAGGAGCGATAATCAGCATTTCCGTTTTTTTGGCGTTGAGTTGCAAAAAGTTAGCGGACATCCATTGTTTAATTTCATTAAGACACGCCTCCAGCTGACTACAATCCGGCGTGTTGGTCAGCATGTAGAGTTGGGTGTCATCAGCATGTAGAGTTGGGTGTCATCAGCATAACAGTGAAAGCTAATACCGTATTTGCGTATGATGTCACCTAGCGGCAGCATGTAGATGCTGAAGAGTGCAGGGCCAAGGACCGAACCCTGGGGAACTCCACACGTTACCTTAACGTAGTCCGAGGTCACATTGTTATGGGAGACACACTGCATCCTATCAGTAAGATAAGAGTTAAACCAAGACAGGGCTAAGTCCGACATACCAATTCGTGTTTTGATACGTTCTAATAAAATATTATGATTGACGGTATCGAAAGCAGCGCTAAGATCGAGGAGCAGCAACATAGATGACGCATCAGAATCCATCGTTAGCAATAGATCATTAGTCATTTTTGCGAGGGCTGTCTCCGTGGAGTGATTTGCCCTGAAACCGGATTGAAAGGTTTCACATAGATTGTTAGACGCTAAGTGTTCATTTAACTGCCCCGCAACAATTTTTTCGAGGATTTTTTAAATAAAGAGAAGGTGAGACACCGGTCGGTAGTTTACCATGAGGTCAGGATCGAGGTTAGGTATTTTAAGAAGAGGATGAATAACCGCTTTTTTGAATGCTAGGGGAACAGTGCCCGAGGAGAGTGATAAGTTTATAATATTTAGCACTGATGGACCTAATAATACAAAGAGCTCCTTGATCAGTTTCCCAGGAAGAGGCTCAAGTAAACATGTTGTCTGTTTTATTCCATTTACACGTTGTAACAATTCCTCTAATGTTGTTTCCTCAAAACGAGAGAAACTATTTTGGAGGGCAGTATCCGCCGTATATACCATCGTATCAGTGTTAATAGAACCCCGTTGTAGCTGGGACGCATTGTCTTTAATCTCCTTTCTAATGACTTCAATTTTCTTACTAAAGAATTGCATGAAGTCATCAGCTGAGTGGGTGGAGCTACTGGAAGGGGTCCGTTGTTGGGTTAGCGATGCTACCGTACTGAACAAAAATTTAGGATCGTTTTTATTACGGTGGATGAGATTTGAGTAATATTTAGCTTTAGCTAAGGTAAGCATGCGTTTATAAGTTATTAAACCATCACTCCATGCTTGATGGTGCACCTCAAGTTTAGTCGTGCGCCATTTGCGTTCCAGCTTTCTACATAATAATTTCTGAGCTCTAGTTTCTTCTGTAAACCACGGGGTGCGCTTTTTTGGAGCCTTTTTTAACTTTAGCGGTGCTATGTTATCAATGGTTTCGCGCAGGGCGTTGTTAAAGTTGTTAGTGAGGTTATCAATAGAGCCCACATATTTTGGGAACGGTGCCATTACCGAGGGCAGTAGGTCAGCAAGAGTTGTCGTTGTGGCCGTATTAATGTTGCGGCTGCTATAGCAGTTATTATTATTATTAGTTTGACGAACATGCGTCTGAACCTCGAATTTTATAAGGTAATGATCGGACAATACTTTAGTATACGGGAGTATCGTAACGTTGGAAACGGTGATCCCCCTGACAAGCACTAGGTCTATCGTATTACCGTTGCGATGCGTGGGTTCATTTATTATTTGTGTGAGACCACAGCTATCAATTATAGTCTGGAGCGCTACGCACGGTGGGTCCGATGGGGTATTCATATGGATATTAAAGTCCCCCATTATGATTATATTATCGGCGTGTGTCACTAGATCAGCAACGAACTCTGAAAATTCATTGATAAAGTCCGAATAGGGCCCTGGGGGGCGGTAGATAACCGCCAGGTGTAGAGGCAGCGGTGTGACAGACCTCATAGTAAGCACCTCAAAAGATTTATATTTATTATTTATATTAGGACTAAGGTTAAAGTTTTCGTTGTATATTAGTGCGACCCCCCCACCCCTTTTAAGCGGACGGGCAATATGCGCATGTGTAAAGTTAGGAGGACATGCCTCATTTAGCGCAAAAAAGTCGTTTGGTTTAAGCCAGGTTTCGCTGAGACCGATGACGTTAAGAATGTTGTCTCTGATAATATCATTAACTAATAACGTTTTGGGAGACAGTAATATAGGTTTAAAAAAACTATATTATAGGTAGTGGGCTGTTTTAGGGAATTTTGGATGAAATTATCCGTAGTAGCAATATTAATAATGTTGTGTTTATTATGCCCAGTGCATTTAGTATAGTTACGACCATATCTAGGAATTGATACGACAGGAATTTTCCGATTGTTTGATTGTTGCTTTGATCAACTGCACACATCATGGTTAGCCACCTCAGTAACGGGAATTTTCCGATTGTTTGTTTGTTGCTTTGATAAACTGCACGCATCATGGTTAGCCACCTCAGTAACGGGAATTTTCCGAGTGTTTGTTTGTTGCTTTGATAAACTGCATGTATCATAGTTAGCCACCTCGGTAGAACACATGTCCAACTCTGAAACACTCAAAGCAGAAAAAACTTGTTCTAATTTAACTGACTCCTTACCCAGACCAGTAGTCTCGCATTTTCCATTTAAATCCGTCTTCAGGATGGAGGGAAGTGGTGTTCTGTGGGGATTAGCCTTCTGCTTTGACAAGTCACCACCTCATCACAGAGCCAACACAGATAGACAAGACAACATTCACACTCACATTCACACACTAGGGCCAATTTAGTGTTGCCAATTAACCTATCCCCAGGTGCATGTCTTTGGAGGTGGGAGGAAGCCGGAGTACCCGGGCATCAGCTACTGTAGATGATGTAGTCATTTAATTTGCAAAATTGGCCATGACGCATGTGCCTGTGATTGTAAGAAAAAGAAACAACTTAGGGAAGGCATACAATGAGGAAAAAAACACAAAAATCTAAATGGATATGTTTAGAAATATAAACTTTAGTTTCTTCTTTTTTTTGTTTATTTCATGTCACAAACAGGATCACGCCCTTATTGTTGAGAAAAGTGATGTATGTTTTCATGCCAGCGTCTCGAAAAATCCCCAATTACATATGATAATGTGATATAATAATAGTATTAGAAAAAGTTGCAAGATTTGTCGCTTCTTTAATAAAAAGAAAAAGGAGAAAATAAATCTATCAAATCTATTCTGATTGCTTCAATTGGAGACACCTCGAAACATCCATTGAGATGAGGATAAAAGAAAAAACAGCCGCATTTGGACATACTGGGCCTAATGGACATTCAATACCTGCGTTTTTGTCTGGACTGTGAGGCCATCATTGAACCATACGACTATTTGATAGAAAATACAGATATACTGTTGCGCCTGTCAGACGCTATAAAAAGGACAAAGGGGGGATCATTGGCAATTACTTAATTGAACACAAAGATCAGCAAGAATGTAGCAAGCAATAACAGAAAAAAGTTGATCAATTTTAATTACTTGATTTGATTGATTTTTTTGGACCGTTAATATCATACTGTCACCAGTTTCACACACACACACACACACCACACACACACACACACACATACACACACACACACACACACACGCACACACACACACACACACACACACGCACAGCGGTTCAAGCCCTCCTGGCACATGGTCACACCTTCACAGACAGTTGTACTTAATACTTGTAGAACTCTTAACATGAAACATAACATCATTTGGCTACAAAATATAACAAGTGAAATAAAGTTTCATTTAAAGGTTACTATTCATATTAAGCCAGGAAAATGAGTCTATTGTAGCATGCATACACACGCTAAGTTATCTTGACAACAAGCAGTGCCTGGATGTATACAGCCTTTTCAAATTGAAAGTGTTATTTTCTTCACCGGTTTCAATGACATTGACACGTTTTAAGAAAACTCCCATGTTCCATAATTTTTGCAGAAAGCCATTGCAAAGTCTGCCTCCTTAGTTAAATGACTCACATAAGCCTGTGTTTATTCATAACTCGCATGCTTGTGTCTACTTTTATGGGGGGTGGGTGGGAATACACATACAACGACTGGAAAAGTGTTGGGAGAATAGGGCCTTTATTTCACCAGGTGCGTAGGAATTGTGTTAAAAAAAGAGTTACAATACAGATAACAACCTACTGCACAGAGTTGTAATGACAAGTTACATTCAGAGGCAATCCCATTACAATGTGTTTTATTAACTGCGATGAGGTGGCGACTTGTCCAGGGTGTACGCCGCCTTCCGCACCCCCCGCGACCCCAAAAAGGGAATAAGCGGTAGGAAATTGATGGATGGATATTAGCAAGGGCGAAGAGATAGTGCTAAATTTAATTGTGGCGTTTCAAAGTTATTTGTGGTGGGCTGCAACAAATACATTTAGGTATGGGAAACATTGAATTAATATGCAACTGAATTTTAATTGACTAATTGGCCGGTCCAAAAATTGAGTTGCGTCCATATTTACAAAACAAACCCCCATAACATGTGCCTTTAGTAAGCAACAGTGGAAAGTACAAACAAAAAGGAAGAAACAGCCACCTGCCGCCACCGAATACAAACGGACCATTATAGAACATGCTCCTTACGTGACATGCCAGATATCATTTATGGAAAATTTATTCTGCTTTTCTGTTTGAATTCCTGACCCTAATTCAACCTCTTGTGTTCATTTGTTTGGTCAGATGAGCCATGAAAAATCATGTAAAGCTCCTTTTGTACAAAGCTGTTGAATGCAAACATGTTTGCAGAGGCACATAATGTATCCTTTTGACCATGGTTTTCTTGTCTTATTATTCATGTCCGTAAAGTGTCTTTTAAATTGACAAACTACACTTCGAGAATAATGACACTTGTGTCATATTTATGCAAATCAGTACAATCTCTTCTTATATCTTGTTATATAATGTTCCAAGTGTGCATTTGTGCAAGAACTGCAGCCATTCACTCATATGTTAAAAATAACTACATAAAGGTCATTGCAAACGCCCATGATTATGAGCAGGAGAAGGAATATCTTTCCAATATGAGTATATGAATCCCTCAAATAACATGTCAGTTGGCAGTTGTCCTCATTTTGTGTTCTGTTTTTACTCTTATCTGAATAAGTCTTTTGTTCTGGTCTGTTCAACATTGCTCATTTGGTTTGGTGCGTTGCAATGTTTTCTGTTGACACAAAACACCACAGTAAGATCTTGCCTTCCAGCACATAAACTTTGATGGCTTTGACGTCTTACAATAAGTGCAAAAATTTAAACATCTACTGTAACAAAGTATTTGTCTATTTATCTGGCCTTGTTTCTCTGTGAGAACCTGACTTTTTGCCTTTTATTGATCTTCTTGAGACTCACCGGACTCACGCTGCTACTGTTGTCCAGGGAATGAACTTTTTTTTTACCTGACCGCTTTATTTGCTGTTAAACCAGCATCTGTGTTTCTGCGTATAGACAAACTCTACATGGGCCCAGGTCAGCTGTACCAAGATCTACAGAACCTAATCCATGACCTTAGCCTCGTCAACCAGATCTCTGGAATGATCAGCAGCCTCAAAGGAAACTATCAGGTAACTATGCCTCTGAAATCTTTTGTGAATATTGCTAATAATTTCACACAACAAAGCCTTTAATTGAGGTGGTACAACTTAACCAGTAGACCACCATAAATGATGTGTTGTGTGTTTATGCAAGGAAATTTGCATGTTTTTCTCTGATATTGTCAGTGTCACATGACACCTTAACAAAATAATCTGGTCGTTGAGATGGAGACCAGCACAATAACTTTGTTTTTGTGCTCTATTGGTTGGTCAGAAGTAGGGTCACAGAGAAGCTCCCAGAGAAACACGTGTCCCAGATATGTACGCTAAATGGGACTGGCTGATTGAAAGAGCCAATAAAAAGGCAAACTGCTCCCTTGACATTGAACTTCATTTTCTAAATGGGACGGATTCTAAATATAGACATTCAAAAGTTAAGCAAAATCTCCTATGCATTGAGAGTTTGAGAAGTCGGTGTCATGAAAAAATTTTACTCCAATGCTTTAAGTATTGAAACCTCCGCCATATATTTGCCTGCAGGTTTTTTTGTTTGATAGTTATCAACATAACTCGAAAAATTGAGCGTGAATTTTGATTAAACGCTCAGTAAATATCAAAAATGCAGTAAGGAACAAGAGATTACATTTTGGGGGTGATTCGGATGATTTATACTATGTTAAATTATGTTTACTTTGCAAGGCTGAACTTTTCTTTTTGTATCTGCTGGCGGCTCCCTTCTCTCGCCCACAGTCAAACAGTAAAAACTGATAAGTGGGTTCACTCCGTTTATTTCAGTCCGCTATAGAACAAACGTGCACAGCTGCTGAGACAAATGCAAATAGTGAACCCTCTCGCAGTCTGTTTGGAGCTGACAGATGAAGACAACAAACACGTATGGACATGGCAGTTAATTACCTCCAACATGAGTTTATGAATTCACAAAGGTTGTCCGTCTGTCAGTTAGCAACATAGCTCAAAAAGTTAAGGGAATATTTTGATGAGACTTGCAGGAAATGTCGGAAATGGAATAAGGGACAATTGGTTAGATTCTGGGGCTGATTGGGGATTGCCATTAGGATCCAGGATTTTTTACAGGACTAGAGGCCTGGCAGAGGTCTGCGCTCTGCAAGTGCTTTTATAGTTCTTTATGTAATGGACACCAAATGGTCTGTATTATTTTTGTACTTTTTTAAATTTAAAACTTTTTTTTACCACATTCTCTGTCATTGAACACTTAACAGTAGCAAGGAAACCATGTGATCATGATTGACAGTAGATCCGAGGTTCACTCCAACAAGTGTTTGGATTCCATCTTAAGGTGTGTGAAAATATGGAATTGGCAATCATATTTAGCATACACTTAAAAGTTTTGGAAATATTGGGAATGCAGAGATGAAATACTGGGGATTTAGGTCTTAAAAAGGTTAAAGTTAAAGCACTGATTTAGATGCCAGATTGCTCTGGCTTTTAGCTCGGTAAAATGTCTCTAATGCCATACAGAAAAGTAGGAACTGAACCAGGTGGCTTACATTTGCCAAACATTTCAACACTGCACTTAAGTATTAATGTTGGATTTTTTTCAGCAACAAAGTCATGCTGATTGGCGACTCTAAATTGGCCCTAGTGTGTGAATGTTGTTTGTCTATTTGTGTTGGCCCTGTGATGAGGTGGCGACTTGTCCAGGGGTACTCAGCCTTCCGCCCATGTGCTCCTGGGATAGGCCCCAGCATCCCCGCAACCCCATAAGGGACAAGCGGTAGAAAATGGATTGATGGAAAATATTTATTATTGTACACATTGTTTTAGTACGGAACATTGAACTTTAATTCATCTTCAGCTTCATTTTAACACTCTTCTCTACTACTCTGGCCTCCTTCCCATCCAGAATGTGAATCCCACAGTGGCCCAGGAATGGGTATCAGGTCTCCAGAGGCTGATTCTGAAGAAGGAAGAGGAGATCAGGGCAGCTGACCGCTGTCGGATCCAACTTCAGCTGCCTGGCAAACAAGACAAGTCTGTATTTTTTTTCCTTCCTCATTCTGTCACTAGATTCCTCTCCAGCTTTGTTTGCACTTTCAAACAGGCAGCATGCACATTTTTAGTGTCTGTAGGGTCATTATATCCCTCCCTCTTTATCCTTTAGGCCTTGTTTACCCTTTTTCCTTCATCTCATCTCACACCTGTTGTGTTCATAGCTTTTAGAGAGCGCATTAGAACACATTTGGATGAACATGTTCTCCACCAGTTCTATTAAGAGGTATGAATCACAAGGGAGAAAATGTGCATGTTTGTTTGCAACTAGAGGCTAAGCTATGCTGTGCTGCAGCTGCTTCCCAACATTAATTATCATGTCACCTATTTGGACACACGCTAATTAAGCCTGCATGTAGTGCCCCTTTTTTTTGCTTCTGGCTTTTTCTTAATTTTTTTCAGAATCTTGCACTCATCTGGTGACATTATGTTTTTGAAGCATGTTATACATATTTTTTACATGAGGCCTCTAGTATCAAAGCCCAGCAAATAAAACATGCATTTTCTTTATCCAGAGACATACCTTTTGTACATAAACTGCCTGTGTCAGCCTTAACTGATAACCGCCATCGACCTCTTTGGCTAATGTCAGTTTGCATTATTCACTCAGCACCAAATAGACTTGTGTTCCACCCTCGGGTGGCATTAACCCAGACAAAGATCATTTTATTTGACTGGATACAAATTAGTGGACTGGTGTACAAATATAAATAATCAAACATGAACACGACTGCATGGATTGAGTAACCCTTTGACCAATTTTGCCAAAGCAAAAACTGTCAAATACTCATTTAGAAAAAAAATTCAGCAATATTTTAAATCCGTATGAGACAGTTAGCTTAATTTGACTGTTGATTTCTATTAAAACACCTTGTTTCAGATTTCATTCGGTGTTAAATTCTTTAAAAAATGTAGTCATAATGAAGAGATGTATAAAGAGCTCACATAGTCTAACTGCACACAGGCGACAAAGATCAACGATGCAAAATCCTGAAGCACTGGATGCCAATTTTAAGTGTAATAGTAAGCCTTGGCCGATGTGTCAAATCAGTTAATTGAACAATACATTAAATTGAACTTGATAACAATGCATTTATCAATAAATTGCCATGTCGTTGTTTGTTTTCTTTGTCTCTCGCTTTCAAACTGCGCGTTAGATGGTCACTCTCTGTGGAGCACTCTCAACACCAGAGCGTGTTTATTCAATTGAAGAATTTAATGAACAGAGTTAATCCTCATGTCCGTCATCCACAGTGGTTGTCTCTGTGGCGCAGGCGGGACAGTTAGCTTACACACACAGGATGCACTGACAGTCGAGACTAATGTAAATCACCACAAGATAACACAATTAACTGGTAAGAAAGATGATAGCAAAGCCAAATGTCTAAAGTGGGAATATTTTTGCTTCAAATGAGTGAGGAGCAAAATGAGTCTGTTACCACGGATGAACAAGCAAGTTTGCCTAATCGGTTGAAAGTGACACAAAAGAAAATGTTTTACCAACTTTGTGAAAAAACTGGTCTTCAAGATGTTCAATATTTATCGAAGTGCATGCTTTGCTAACAGAGATTAAGAGGATATTTTATTTGTATTGTTTGTTTACTTAATTACTAATTTACCTTAAACAGACACATACAGTATATATACGTATATGTGTATATATATATATATATATATATATATATATATATGTATGTATACAGTATGTATATAAATATATGTATATATATATATACATATATGTATATATATATATATATATACATGTATATATATACACATATATGTGTGTATATATATATATATATATATATATATATATATACACATATATGTGTGTGTATATATATATATATATATATATATATATATACATACATATATACACATATATGTGTGTGTATATATATATATATATATATATATATATATGTATGTATGTATGTATATATATACATCTATATATGTGTGTGTATGTATGTATAAAAAGTATTTAGTCAGCCACCGATTGTGCAAGTTCTCCCACTTAAAATGATGACAGAAGTCTGTAATTTTCATCATAGGTACACTTCAACTGTGAGAGACAGAATGTGAAAAAAAAATCCAGGAATTCACATTGTAGGAATTTTAAAGAATTTATTTGTAAATTATGGTAGAAAATAAGTATTTGGTCAACCATTCACAGCTCTCACTGATGGAAGGAGGTTTTGGCTCAAAATCTCACGATACATGGCCCCATTCATTATTTCTTTAACACGGATCAATCGTCCTGTCTCCTTAGCAGAAAAACAGCCCCAAAGCATGATGTTTCCACCCCCATGCTTCACAGTAGTTATGGTGTTCTTGGGATGCAACCCTAGTATTCTTCCTCCTCCAAACACGAGTTGAGTTTATACCAAAATGGATACATGGATGATACAGCAGAGGATTGGGAGAATGTCATGTGGTCAGATGAAACCAAAATAGAACTTTTTAGTATAAACTCAACTCGTCGTGTGGGGAAAACATTTCAGGGGGCCTCACTTGCTTGCCGTAACTAGTAAAATGTCCATCCCGCGTACCTTGTGGGGAAGAACAAATGTCAGGGCCCAGTGGAGGCGAAGGACATCCAACCCTAACAGATTTTGGAGGGCGACCTCGGCGGGGGACTTCGCCCGGTAGTACTTCTTCACCTGCAACACAATGCGCAGGTTTAAGCCTGTCTAAAGAAACGCATTCCCTGCGCCCGCCCATATCCAGCACAGTCTTTAGGGCCGCGTTCCAGAACCCTAAACGGGCCATCGTAAGGGGGTTGGAGGGGCGTACGGTGGGCGTTGTGATGCACAAAGACAAAACGGGCTTTTTTAAGCTCCGATGGCACGGACGACTTAGGGAAACAGTGGTGGACCGGGCCAGGAGCCAAGGACTCCCTCGGCAAAAAGGGAAACGATCGCGGGGCACAACCTTCAGGTAAAAATTCTCCCGGAACGCGGAGTGGTTGACCGAACATCAATTCAGCATTATGGCAAATTAAACGCCTTTCTGTTTATCGGTCTTTTAGCGATGACGTCAGAAAGTGACGTCACCGAGGTAACACACCCGCCATATTCATTTTCACATTACAAACACTGGGTCTCAGCTCTGTTGTTTTCCGTTTTTTCGACTATTTTTTGGAACCTTGGAGACATCATGCCTCGTCGGTGTGTTGTCGGAGGGTGTAACAACACTAACAGGGAGGGATTCAAGTTGCACCACTGGCAAGAAATCTGCCGCCAGACCCCCATTGAATGTACCAGAGTGTCTTCACATTTGACCGGCGATGCTAAGACAGACATGTCACAGAGATGTATGAATAACCTGCAGATGCATTTGCAACGATTAAGTCAACGAAATCACAAAGGTGAGTTTTGTTGATGTTGTTGACTTATGTGCTAATCAGACATATTTGGTCACGGCATGACTGCCAGCTAATCGATGCTAACATGCTACGCTAATCGATGCTAACATGCTATTTACGCTAGCTGTATGTACATTTGAAACTAGATACGCACATTTCATGCGAAACAAACACTTGCCAATCGACGGATTTAAGTTGCTCCAGTGTCACAAGATGCGAAAGTCCTGATCGTTTGGTCCGCACATTTTACCGGCGATGCTATTAAGGCAGCCATGCTATGGGCCACTTCATTAGGTACACCCACACTATGGCCGAATAGCGTCAATAGCTATTCGCTCATTAGCTTCAATTTCTTCTTCAATTTTGTTTTCGCTATCTGCCTCCATACTCCGACCATCTGTTTCAACAAATGTGTAATCTGTTGAATCGCTTAAACCGCTGAAATCCGAGTCTGAATCCGAGCTAATGTCGCTATATCTTGCTGTGGTAACCGCCATGTTGTTTGTATTGGCAGCCCTGTATGACGTCACAGGGAAATGGATAGTGGTTTCGAAGATAGCGAAAATAAGGCACTTTAAAGCTTTATTTAAGGATATTCCGGGACCGGTAAAATTTTGAAAAAAACTTCAAAAAATACAACAAGCCACTGGGAACTGATTTTTATTGTTTTTAACCCTTTTGAAATTGTGATAATGTTCCCCTTTAAGCGACCGGTGAAAACGTTCACATAAGCAGTTAGCTTGGGGATGGTAGGCTGTAGTACGGTGCACCTGCACACTCAAGGACTGCGCCAACGCTGACCAAAGCTCCGACACAAATTGGGAGCCCCTGTCCGAGGTGATATCGGATGGCGTGCCAAAATGCGCAACCCAGGCTGACAGAAACGCACGGGCAACATCTACAGAGGCAGTGGAGGAAAGGGGAACCGCTTCCGGCCATCTGGTGGTACGATCTACCATCGTTAGCAAGTGTGT